>NW_026871762.1:320074-637648 GCF_028564815.1 Eubalaena glacialis | reverse complement strand
GTGCCTGTGTCTTGTTGATTTTTAGTTTTCCCAATTTATACGCCCTTGAGTGGAAGTGCCCTATGCTCTCTACGCTGTGTTTATTACTTGTTTCAGGACACACCGTACTCTTCTCCAGAGTGCCTGTTGGCAATTTACATCCCGCCCATCAGCGTAGCAAGGCTCCCATGTCTCCATGGCCTGTCCTGCTTTTCTGGTTTTTACTGTTTGTTCAGCATGGCCCTTTTGACCGAGGGCAAGCGAGACTTCTTTGTAGCGCTGATTTGCCCTTCCGGCTTGCTTGGTTGGCCAAAAAGGGCGTATGCGTTTTTTCCTGAATATATTCAGGAAAAAACGCATACGCCCTTTTTGGCCAAGGGCATCATTGTCAACGTTTTGCCGCTTTTCATGTGCTTTAAAGGCGAGTCGAATCTACCTCCTGAAATCTGTTTCCTGCAAATCTGCCTTGCTTTCAAATCCTCTTCGTTGCCTTCCCTCAATATATTTGTGGACGAGAGTTCTCATTTATAACTCTGCACGTTTGTCAATTGCAGTGCCCCTGAGCTCCATTTGTCTCCTCGCTTTTTTGGGAGCTGGCCGCAAAAGCGCAGGATTGCTTCAGGCCCTATTTTGGTTCTGGGGGGCAGGCTGAGCCTGTGGTTCATTCTTCTTCCTGATGGGAAAATGGAGTGACCTGTGCCTGTCCCAACACCTAGGGCTAGTCTTTCGTTGGTTCCCCGTCTTCCCGTTCATCCTCAGGACAAATTGCAACCTGGACGAAACAGTAGGTTAAAGGTGCTGATTCTCCAAGTAGGGAGATGGTTAGTCAAGCGGCTGGAATGGCGAACCCGAGCACAAGGAGAGGAGAAATGAGGTGCGTTTTAGAAACCTTTCCCGATCTCACGGCATACCATCTTCTGGGTTTCCCATGCATGTTTTGATGTAGGAAGATGCCCTTGTACCTGGAGATTTGAGACCCATGGGGTGGGTACCCCGCGGTATTACTTTAAAGTATCTGCATTTGCTCACCCAACCTCACCAATCCTCTCAGCCCCAAGAGTGTCCAGCCTTATGTCTCATCCAGCTGTGGGTCTAGATATGGTCAATCCAGGTTGCATCAGAGACCCTGAACGGATTTTGTAAGAATTTCTCTCTCTTTCACTGTCTTTGCTTTGTGGGTTTTTTAAAGTAATGTATGTTTAGAATGGGGTTTGGCTGCTTTTCCCTGCTGTGTTTATGCCGCTTTACACCCTCTTGATTCACTTGCAGAGAGATATCGATACATAGGTTTTCAGATTCATACTAGTCAGATATATTCTTGTGCGGTGACTAGGGGGTGTTGAGTCCAGTTCACTGAGCAGGGAGTAGGCCTTGTCTATTACATATTTGGCTTATGGAGCGGTGTCTGAGCTAATTCCAAACCCTTGTTTTATGCATCACCCCACCTCACCTTTCCCGTTAAGCAGCCATAGTGTGTCTTCTAAAGGTGTGACTCTGTTCTGTTTTGTAATTCAGTTCAAGTGTAGCGATTTTGACATTCCCTCTATAAGCGATATCTTAGGATAAGTGTCTTTTTCTGTGTGACTTATTTCACTTAGAATCATCGTACCTAAATCCACTCATCATGCTGCTAACTAGCCTTATGACATTGATTTCATGGCTGAGTGATATTCCATTGTGCCAAGTACCACCATTTCTTTATCCATTTTTCTCTTTCCTGGGATATTGAAGGTGTACCGAAGTGGAGGTTCTTGGAAACAGAGCAGCCGTAAACTTTAGGGTGCCTGTGTCTTGTTGATTTTTAGTTTTCCCAATTTATACGCCCTTGAGTGGAAGTGCCCTATGCTCTCTACGCTGTGTTTATTACTTGTTACAGGACACACCGTACTCTTCTCCAGAGTGCCTGTTGGCAATTTACATCCCGCCCATCAGCGTAGCAAGGCTCCCATGTCTCCATGGCCTGTCCTGCTTTTCTGGTTTTTACACTTTGTTCAGCATGGCCCTTTTGACCGAGGGCAAGCGAGACTTCTTTGTAGCGCTGATTTGCCCTTCCGGCTTGCTTGGTTGGCCAAAAAGGGCGTATGCGTTTTTTCCTGAATATATTCAGGAAAAAACGCATACGCCCTTTTTGGCCAAGGGCATCATTGTCAACGTTTTGCCGCTTTTCATGTGCTTTAAAGGCGAGTCGAATCTACCTCCTGAAATCTGTTTCCTGCAAATCTGCCTTGCTTTCAAATCCTCTTCGTTGCCTTCCCTCAATATATTTGTGGACGAGAGTTCTCATTTATAACTCTGCACGTTTGTGAATTGCAGTGCCCCTGAGCTCCATTTGTCTCCTCGCTTTTTTGGGAGCTGGCCGCAAAAGCGCAGGATTGCTTCAGGCCCTATTTTGGTTCTGGGGGGCAGGCTGAGCCTGTGGTTCATTCTTCTTCCTGATGGGAAAATGGAGTGACATATGCCTGTCCCAACACCTAGGGCTCATCTCTCGTTGGTTCCGCGTCTTCCCGTTCATCCTCTGGACAAATTGCAACCTGTACAATCAGGAGGTTAAAGGTGCTGATTCTCCAAGTAGGGAGATGGTTAGTAAAGCGGCTGGAATGGCGAACCCGAGCACAAGGAGAGGAGAAATGAGGTGCGTTTTAGAAACCTTTCCCGATCTCATGGCATACCATCTTCTGGGTTTCCCATGCATGTTTTGATGTAGGAAGATTCCCTTGTACCTGGAGATTTGAGACCCATGGGGTGTGTTCCCCGCAGTGTTACTTTAAAGTATCTGCATTTGCTCACCCAACCTCACCAACCCTCTCAGCCCCAAGAATGTCCAGCCTTATGTCTCATCCAGCTGTGGGTCTAGATATGGTCAATCCAGGTTGCATCATAGACCCTGAACGGATTTTGTAAGAATTTCTCTCTCTTTCACTGTCTTTGTTTTGTGGGTTTTTTAAAGTAATTTATGTTTAGAATCGGGCTTGGCTGCTTTTCCCTGCTGTGTTGATGCCGCTTTACACCCTCTTGATTCACTTGCAGAGAGATATCGATACATAGGTTTTCAGATTCTTACTAGTCAGATATATTCTTGTGCGGTGACTAGGGGGTGTTGAGTCCAGTTCACTGAGCAGGGAGTAGGCCTTGTCTATTACATATTTGGCTTATGGAGTGGTCTCTGAGCTAATTTCAAACCCTTGTTTTATGCATCACCCCACCTCACCTTTCCCGTTAAGCAGCCATAGTGTGTCTTCTAAAGGTGTGACTCTGTTCTGTTTTGTAATTCAGTTCAAGTGTAGCGATTTTGACATTCCCTCTATAAGCGATATCTTAGGATAAGTGTCTTTTTCTGTGTGACTTATTTCACTTAGAATCATCGTATCTAAATCCACTCATCATGCTGCTAACTAGCCTTATGACATTGATTTCATGGCTGAGTGATATTCCACTGTGCCAAGTACCACCATTTCTTTATCCATTTTTCTCTTTCCTGGGATATTGAAGGTGTACCGAAGTGGAGGTTCTTGGAAACAGAGCAGCCGTAAACTTTAGGGTGCCTGTGTCTTGTTGATTTTTAGTTTTCCCAATTTATACGCCCATGAGTGGAAGTGTCCTATGCTCTCAACGCTGTGTTTATTACTTGTTTCAGGACACACCGTACTCTTCTCCAGAGTGCCTGTTGGCAATTTACATCCCGCCCATCAGCGTAGCAAGGCTTCCATGTCTCCATGGCCTGTCCTGCCTTTCTGGTTTTTACACTTTGTTCAGCATGGCCCTTTTGACCGAGGGCAAGCGAGACTTCTTTGTAGCGCTGATTTGCCCTTCCGGCTTGCTTGGTTGGCCAAAAAGGGCGTATGCGTTTTTTCCTGAATATATTCAGGAAAAAACGCATACGCCCTTTTTGGCCAAGGGCATCATTGTCAACGTTTTGCCGCTTTTCATGTGCTTTAAAGGCGAGTCGAATCTACCTCCTGAAATCTGTTGCCTGCAAATCTGCCTTGCTTTCAAATCCTCTTCGTTGCCTTCCCTCAATATATTTGTGGACGAGAGTTCTCATTTATAACTCTGCACGTTTGTGAATTGCAGTGCCCCTGAGCTCCATTTGTCTCCTCGCTTTTTTGGGAGCTGGCCGCAAAAGCGCAGGATTGCTTCAGGCCCTATTTTGGTTCTGGGGGGCAGGCTGAGCCTGTGGTTCATTCTTCTTCCTGATGGGAAAATGGAGTGACCTGTGCCTGTCCCAACACCTAGGGCTAGTCTTTCGTTGGTTCCCCGTCTTCCCGTTCATCCTCAGGACAAATTGCAACCTGGACGAAACAGTAGGTTAAAGGTGCTGATTCTCCAAGTAGGGAGATGGTTAGTCAAGCGGCTGGAATGGCGAACCCGAGCACAAGGAGAGGAGAAATGAGGTGCGTTTTAGAAACCTTTCCCGATCTCACGGCATACCATCTTCTGGGTTTCCCATGCATGTTTTGATGTAGGAAGATTCCCTTGTACCTGGAGATTTGAGACCCATGGGGTGGGTACCCCGCGGTATTACTTTAAAGTATCTGCATTTGCTCACCCAACCTCACCAATCCTCTCAGCCCCAAGAGTGTCCAGCCTTATGTCTCATCCAGCTGTGGGTCTAGATATGGTCAATCCAGGTTGCATCAGAGACCCTGAACGGATTTTGTAAGAATTTCTCTCTCTTTCACTGTCTTTGCTTTGTGGGTTTTTTAAAGTAATGTATGTTTAGAATGGGGTTTGGCTGCTTTTCCCTGCTGTGTTTATGCCGCTTTACACCCTCTTGATTCACTTGCAGAGAGATATCGATACATAGGTTTTCAGATTCATACTAGTCAGATATATTCTTGTGTGTTGACTAGGGTGTGTTGAGTCCAGTTCACTGAGCAGGGAGTAGGCCTTGTCTATTACATATTTGGCTTATGGAGCGGTGTCTGAGCTAATTCCAAACCCTTGTTTTATGCATCACCCCACCTCACCTTTCCCGTTAAGCAGCCATAGTGTGTCTTCTAAAGGTGTGACTCTGTTCTGTTTTGTAATTCAGTTCAAGTGTAGCGATTTTGACATTCCCTCTATAAGCGATATCTTAGGATAAGTGTCTTTTTCTGTGTGACTTATTTCACTTAGAGTCATCGTACCTAAATCCACTCATCATGCTGCTAACTAGCCTTATGACATTGATTTCATGGCTGAGTGATATTCCATTGTGCCAAGTACCACCATTTCTTTATCCATTTTTCTCTTTCCTGGGATATTGAAGGTGTACCGAAGCGGAGGTTCTTGGAAACAGAGCAGCCGTAAACTTTAGGGTGCCTGTGTCTTGTTGATTTTTAGTTTTCCCAATTTATACGCCCATGAGTGGAAGTGCCCTATGCTCTCTACGCTGTGTTTATTACTTGTTTCAGGACACACCGTACTCTTCTCCAGAGTGCCTGTTGGCAATTTATATCCCGCCCATCAGCGTAGCAAGGCTCCCATGTCTCCATGGCCTGTCCTGCTTTTCTGGTTTTTACTGTTTGTTCAGCATGGCCCTTTTGACCGAGGGCAAGCGAGACTTCTTTGTAGCGCTGATTTGCCCTTCCGGCTTGCTTGGTTGGCCAAAAAGGGCGTATGCATTTTTTCCTGAATATATTCAGGAAAAAACGCATACGCCCTTTTTGGCCAAGGGCATCATTGTCAACGTTTTGCCGCTTTTCATGTGCTTTAAAGGCGAGTCGAATCTACCTCCTGAAATCTGTTTCCTGCAAATCTGCCTTGCTTTCAAATCCTCTTCGTTGCCTTCCCTCAATATATTTGTGGACGAGAGTTCTCATTTATAACTCTGCACGTTTGTGAATTGCAGTGCCCCTGAGCTCCATTTGTCTCCTCGCTTTTTTGGGAGCTGGCCGCAAAAGCGCAGGATTGCTTCAGGCCCTATTTTGGTTCTGGGGGGCAGGCTGAGCCTGTGGTTCATTCTTCTTCCTGATGGGAAAATGGAGTGACCTATGCCTGTCCCAACACCTAGGGCTCGTCTCTCGTTGGTTCCGCGTCTTCCCGTTCATTCTCAGGACAAATTGCAACCTGTACAATCAGGAGGTTAAAGGTGCTGATTCTCCAAGTAGGGAGATGGTTAGTCAAGCGGCTGGAATGGCGAACCCGAGCACAAGGAGAGGAGAAATGAGGTGCGTTTTAGAAACCTTTCCCGATCTCATGGCATACCATCTTCTGGGTTTCCCATGCATGTTTTGATGTAGGAAGATTCCCTTGTACCTGGAGATTTGAGACCCATGGGGTGTGTTCCCCGCAGTGTTACTTTAAAGTATCTGCATTTACTCACCCAACCTCACCAACCCTCTCAGCCCCAAGAGTGTCCAGCCTTATGTCTCATCCAGCTGTGGGTCTTGATATGGTCAATCCAGGTTGCATCATAGACCCTGAACGGATTTTGTAAGAATTTCTCTCTCTTTCACTGTCTTTGTTTTGTGGGTTTTTTAAAGTAATTTATGTTTAGAATCGGGCTTGGCTGCTTTTCCCTGCTGTGTTGATGCCGCTTTACACCCTCTTGATTCACTTGCAGAGAGATATCGATACATAGGTTTTCAGATTCTTACTAGTCAGATATATTCTTGTGTGGTGACTAGGGTGTGTTGAGTCCAGTTCACTGAGCAGGGAGTAGGCCTTGTCTATTACATATTTGGCTTATGGAGCGGTGTCTGAGCTAATTTCAAACCCTTGTTTTATGCATCACCCCACCTCACCTTTCCCGTTAAGCAGCCATAGTGTGTCTTCTAAAGGTGTGACTCTGTTCTGTTTTGTAATTCAGTTCAAGTGTAGCGATTTTGACATTCCCTCTATAAGCGATATCTTAGGATAAGTGTCTTTTTCTGTGTGACTTATTTCACTTAGAATCATCGTATCTAAATCCACTCATCATGCTGCTAACTAGCCTTATGACATTGATTTCATGGCTGAGTGATATTCCACTGTGCCAAGTACCACCATTTCTTTATCCATTTTTCTCTTTCCTGGGATATTGAAGGTGTACCGAAGTGGAGGTTCTTGGAAACAGAGCAGCCGTAAACTTTAGGGTGCCTGTGTCTTGTTGATTTTTAGTTTTCCCAATTTATACGCCCTTGAGTGGAAGTGCCCTATGCTCTCTACGCTGTGTTTATTACTTGTTTCAGGACACACGGTACTCTTCTCCAGAGTGCCTGTTGGCAATTTACATCCCGCCCATCAGCGTAGCAAGGCTCCCATGTCTCCATGGCCTGTCCTGCTTTTCTGGTTTTTACTGTTTGTTCAGCATGGCCCTTTTGACCGAGGGCAAGCGAGACTTCTTTGTAGCGCTGATTTGCCCTTCCGGCTTGCTTGGTTGGCCAAAAAGGGCGTATGCGTTTTTTCCTGAATATATTCAGGAAAAAACGCATACGCCCTTTTTGGCCAAGGGCATCATTGTCAACGTTTTGCCGCTTTTCATGTGCTTTAAAGGCGAGTCGAATCTACCTCCTGAAATCTGTTTCCTGCAAATCTGCCTTGCTTTCAAATCCTCTTCGTTGCCTTCCTTCAATATATTTGTGGACGAGAGTTCTCATTTATAACTCTGCACGTTTGTGAATTGCAGTGCCCCTGAGCTCCATTTGTCTCCTCGCTTTTTTGGGAGCTGGCTGCAAAAGCGCAGGATTGCTTCAGGCCCTATTTTGGTTCTGGGGGGCAGGCTGAGCCTGTGGTTCATTCTTCTTCCTGATGGGAAAATGGAGGGACCTATGCCTTTCCCAACACCTAGGGCTCGTCTCTCGTTGGTTCCGCGTCTTCCCGTTCATCCTCAGGACAAATTGCAACCTGTACAATCAGGAGGTTTAAGGTGCTGATTCTCCAAGTAGGGAGATGGTTAGTCAAGCGGCTGGAATGGCGAACCCGAGCACAAGGAGAGGAGAAATGAGGTGCGTTTTAGAAACCTTTTCCGATCTCATGGCATACCATCTTCTGGGTTTCCCATGCATGTTTTGATGTAGGAAGATTCCCTTGTACCTGGAGATTTGAGACCCATGGGGTGTGTTCCCCGCAGTGTTACTTTAAAGTATCTGCATTTGCTCACCCAACCTCACCAATCTTCTCAGCCCCAAGAGTGTCCAGCCTTATGTCTCATCCAGCTGTGGGTCTTGATATGGTCAATCCAGGTTGCATCATAGACCCTGAACGGATTTGGTAAGAATTTCTCTCTCTTTCACTGTCTTTGTTTTGTGGGTTTTTTAAAGTAATTTATGTTTAGAATCGGGCTTGGCTGCTTTTCCCTGCTGTGTTGATGCCGCTTTACACCCTCTTGATTCACTTGCAGAGAGATATCGATACATAGGTTTTCAGATTCTTACTAGTCACATATATTCTTGTGTGTTGACTAGGGTGTGTTGAGTCCAGTTCACTGAGCAGGGAGTAGGCCTTGTCTATTACATATTTGGCTTATGGAGCGGTGTCTGAGCTAATTTCAAACCCTTGTTTTATGCATCACCCCACCTCACCTTTCCCGTTAAGCAGCCATAGTGTGTCTTCTAAAGGTGTGACTCTGTTCTGTTTTGTAATTCAGTTCAAGTGTAGCGATTTTGACATTCCCTCTATAAGCGATATCTTAGGATAAGTGTCTTTTTCTGTGTGACTTATTTCACTTAGAGTCATCGTACCTAAATCCACTTATCATGCTGCTAACTAGCCTTATGACATTGATTTCATGGCTGAGTGATATTCCATTGTGCCAAGTACCACCATTTCTTTATCCATTTTTCTCTTTCCTGGGATATTGAAGGTGTACCGAAGTGGAGGTTCTTGGAAACAGAGCAGCCGTAAACTTTAGGGTGCCTGTGTCTTGTTGATTTTTAGTTTTCCCAATTTATACGCCCTTGAGTGGAAGTGCCCTATGCTCTCTACGCTGTGTTTATTACTTGTTTCAGGACACACCGTACTCTTCTCCAGAGTGCCTGTTGGCAATTTACATCCCGCCCATCAGCGTAGCAAGGCTCCCATGTCTCCATGGCCTGTACTGCTTTTTTGGTTTTTACACTTTGTTCAGCATGGCCCTTTTGACCGAGGGCAAGCGAGACTTCTTTGTAGCGCTGATTTGCCCTTCCGGCTTGCTTGGTTGGCCAAAAAGGGCGTATGCGTTTTTTCCTGAATATATTCAGGAAAAAACGCATACGCCCTTTTTGGCCAAGGGCATCATTGTCAACGTTTTGCCGCTTTTCATGTGCTTTAAAGGCGAGTCGAATCTACCTCCTGAAATCTGTTTCCTGCAAATCTGCCTTGCTTTCAAATCCTCTTCGTTGCCTTCCCTCAATATATTTGTGGACGAGAGTTCCCATTTATAACTCTGCACGTTTGTGAATTGCAGTGCCCCTGAGCTCCATTTGTCTCCTCGCTTTTTTGGGAGCTGGCCGCAAAAGCGCAGGATTGCTTCAGGCCCTATTTTGGTTCTGGGGGGCAGGCTGAGCCTGTGGTTCATTCTTCTTCCTGATGGGAAAATGGAGTGACCTGTGCCTGTCCCAACACCTAGGGCTAGTCTTTCGTTGGTTCCCCGTCTTCCCGTTCATCCTCAGGACAAATTGCAACCTGGACGAAACAGTAGGTTAAAGGTGCTGATTCTCCAAGTAGGGAGATGGTTAGTCAAGCGGCTGGAATGGCGAACCCGAGCACAAGGAGAGGAGAAATGAGGTGCGTTTTAGAAGCCTTTCCCGATCTCACAGCATACCATCTTCTGGGTTTCCCATGCATGTTTTGATGTATGAAGATGCCCTTGTACCTGGAGATTTGAGACCCATGGGGTGGGTACCCCGCGGTATTATTTTAAAGTATCTGCATTTGCTCACCCAACCTCACCAATCCTCTCAGCCCCAAGAGTGTCCAGCCTTATGTCTCATCCAGCTGTGGGTCTAGATATGGTCAATCCAGGTTGCATCAGAGACCCTGAACGGTTTATGTAAGAATTTCTCTCTCTTTCACTGTCTTTGCTTTTTGGGTTTTTTAAAGTAATTTATGTTTAGAATCGGGCTTGGCTGCTTTTCCCTGCTGTGTTTATGCCGCTTTACACCCTCTTGATTCACTTGCAGAGAGATATCGATACATAGTTTTTCAGATTCATACTAGTCAGATATATTCTTGTGCGGTGACTAGGGGGTGTTGAGTCCAGTTCACTGAGCAGGGAGTAGGCCTTGTCTATTACATATTTGGCTTATGGAGCGGTGTCTGAGCTAATTCCAAACCCTTGTTTTATGCATCACCCCACCTCACCTTTCCCGTTAAGCAGCCATAGTGTGTCTTCTAAAGGTGTGACTCTGTTCTGTTTTGTAATTCAGTTCAAGTGTAGCGATTTTGACATTCCCTCTATAAGCGATATCTTAGGATAAGTGTCTATTTCTGTGTGACTTATTTCACTTAGAGTCATCGTACCTAAATCCACTCATCATGCTGCTAACTAGCCTTATGACATTGATTTCATGGCTGAGTGATATTCCATTGTGCCAAGTACCACCATTTCTTTATCCATTTTTCTCTTTCCTGGGATATTGAAGGTGTACCGAAGTGGAGGTTCTTGGAAACAGAGCAGCCGTAAACTTTAGGGTGCCTGTGTCTTGTTGATTTTTAGTTTTCCCAATTTATACGCCCTTGAGTGGAAGTGCCCTATGCTCTCTACGCTGTGTTTATTACTTGTTTCAGGACACACCGTACTCTTCTCCAGAGTGCCTGTTGGCAATTTATATCCCGCCCATCAGCGTAGCAAGGCTCTCATGTCTCCATGGCCTGTCCTGCTTTTCTGGATTTTACTGTTTGTTCAGCATGGCCCTTTTGACCGAGGGCAAGCGAGACTTCTTTGTAGCGCTGATTTGCCCTTCCGGCTTGCTTGGTTGGCCAAAAAGGGCGTATGCGTTTTTTCCTGAATATATTCAGGAAAAAACGCATACGCCCTTTTTGGCCAAGGGCATCATTGTCAACGTTTTGCCGCTTTTCATGTGCTTTAAAGGCGAGTCGAATCTACCTCCTGAAATCTGTTTCCTGCAAATCTGCCTTGCTTTCAAATCCTCTTCGTTGCCTTCCCTCAATATATTTGTGGACGAGAGTTCTCATTTATAACTCTGCACGTTTGTGAATTGCAGTGCCCCTGAGCTCCATTTGTCTCCTCGCTTTTTTGGGAGCTGGCCGCAAAAGCGCAGGATTGCTTCAGGCCCTATTTTGGTTCTGGGGGGCAGGCTGAGCCTGTGGTTCATTCTTCTTCCTGATGGGAAAATGGAGTGACCTATGCCTGTCCCAACACCTAGGGCTCGTCTCTCGTTGGTTCCGCGTCTTCCCGTTCATCCTCAGGACAAATTGCAACCTGGACGAAACAGTAGGTTAAAGGTGCTGATTCTCCAAGTAGGGAGATGGTTAGTCAAGCGGCTGGAATGGCGAACCCGAGCACAAGGAGAGGAGAAATGAGGTGCGTTTTAGAAACCTTTCCCGATCTCACGGCATACCATCTTCTGGCTTTCCCATGCATGTTTTGATGTAGGAAGATTTCTTGTACCTGGAGATTTGAGACCCATGGGGTGGGTACCCCGCGGTATTACTTTAAAGTATCTGCATTTGCTCACCCAACCTCACCAATCCTCTCAGCCCCAAGAGTGTCCAGCCTTATGTCTCATCCAGCTGTGGGTCTAGATATGGTCAATCCAGGTTGCATCAGAGACCCTGAACGGATTTTGTAAGAATTTCTCTCTCTTTCACTGTCTTTGCTTTGTGGGTTTTTTAAAGTAATGTATGTTTAGAATGGGGTTTGGCTGCTTTTCTCTGCTGTGTTTATGCCGCTTTACACCCTCTTGATTCACTTGCAGAGAGATATCGATACATAGGTTTTCAGATTCATACTAGTCAGATATATTCTTGTGCGGTGACTAGGGGGTGTTGAGTCCAGTTCACTGAGCAGGGAGTAGGCCTTGTCTATTACATATTTGGCTTATGGAGCGGTGTCTGAGCTAATTTCAAACCCTTGTTTTATGCATCACCCCACCTCACCTTTCCCGTTAAGCAGCCATAGTGTGTCTTCTAAAGGTGTGACTCTGTTCTGTTTTGTAATTCAGTTCAAGTGTAGCGATTTTGACATTCCCTCTATAAGCGATATCTTAGGATAAGTGTCTTTTTCTGTGTGACTTATTTCACTTAGAATCATCGTACCTAAATCCACTCATCATGCTGCTAACTAGCCTTATGACATTGATTTCATGGCTGAGTGATATTCCATTGTGCCAAGTACCACCATTTCTTTATCCATTTTTCTCTTTCCTGGGATATTGAAGGTGTACTGAAGTGGAGGTTCTTGGAAACAGAGCAGCCGTAAACTTTAGGGTGCCTGTGTCTTGTTGATTTTTAGTTTTCCCAATTTATACGCCCTTGAGTGGAAGTGCCCTATGCTCTCTACGCTGTGTTTATTACTTGTTTCAGGACACACCGTACTCTTCTCCAGAGTGCCTGTTGGCAATTTACATCCCGCCCATCAGCGTAGCAAGGCTCCCATGTCTCCATGGCCTGTCCTGCTTTTCTGGTTTTTACTGTTTGTTCAGCATGGCCCTTTTGACCGAGGGCAAGCGAGACTTCTTTGTAGCGCTGATTTGCCCTTCCGGCTTGCTTGGTTGGCCAAAAAGGGCGTATGCGTTTTTTCCTGAATATATTCAGGAAAAAACGCATACGCCCTTTTTGGCCAAGGGCATCATTGTCAACGTTTTGCCGCTTTTCATGTGCTTTAAAGGCGAGTCGAATCTACCTCCTGAAATCTGTTTCCTGCAAATCTGCCTTGCTTTCAAATCCTCTTCGTTGCCTTCCCTCAATATATTTGTGGACGAGAGTTCTCATTTATAACTCTGCACGTTTGTGAATTGCAGTGCCCCTGAGCTCCATTTGTCTCCTCGCTTTTTTGGGAGCTGGCCGCAAAAGCGCAGGATTGCTTCAGGCCCTATTTTGGTTCTGGGGGGCAGGCTGAGCCTGTGGTTCATTCTTCTTCCTGATGGGAAAATGGAGTGACCTATGCCTGTCCCAACACCTAGGGCTCGTCTCTCGTTGGTTCCGCGTCTTCCCGTTCATCCTCAGGACAAATTGCAACCTGTACAATCAGGAGGTTAAAGGTGCTGATTCTCCAAGTAGGGAGATGGTTAGTCAAGCGGCTGGAATGGCGAACCCGAGCACAAGGAGAGGAGAAATGAGGTGCGTTTTAGAAACCTTTCCCGATCTCATGGCATACCATCTTCTGGGTTTCCCATGCATGTTTTGATGTAGGAAGATTCCCTTGTACCTGGAGATTTGAGACCCATGGGGTGTGTTCCCCGCAGTGTTACTTTAAAGTATCTGCATTTGCTCACCCAACCTCACCAACCCTCTCAGCCCCAAGAGTGTCCAGCCTTATGTCTCATCCAGCTGTGGGTCTTGATATGGTCAATCCAGGTTGCATCATAGACCCTGAACGGATTTTGTAAGAATTTCTCTCTCTTTCACTGTCTTTGTTTTGTGGGTTTTTTAAAGTAATTTATGTTTAGAATCGGGCTTGGCTGCTTTTCCCTGCTGTGTTGATGCCGCTTTACACCCTCTTGATTCACTTGCAGAGAGATATCGATACATAGGTTTTCAGATTCTTACTAGTCAGATATATTCTTGTGTGTTGACAAGGGTGTGTTGAGTCCAGTTCACTGAGCAGGGAGTAGGCCTTGTCTATTACATTTTTGGCTTATGGAGTGGTCTCTGAGCTAATTTCAAACCCTTGTTTTATGCATCACCCCACCTCACCTTTCCCGTTAAGCAGCCATAGTGTGTCTTCTAAAGGTGTGACTCTGTTCTGTTTTGTAATTCAGTTCAAGTGTAGCGATTTTGACATTCCCTCTATAAGCGATATCTTAGGATAAGTGTCTTTTTCTGTGTGACTTATTTCACTTAGAATCATCGTATCTAAATCCACTCATCATGCTGCTAACTAGCCTTATGACATTGATTTCATGGCTGAGTGATATTCCACTGTGCCAAGTACCACCATTTCTTTATCCATTTTTCTCTTTCCTGGGATATTGAAGGTGTACCGAAGTGGAGGTTCTTGGAAACAGAGCAGCCGTAAACTTTAGGGTGCCTGTGTCTTGTTGATTTTTAGTTTTCCCAATTTATACGCCCATGAGTGGAAGTGCCCTATGCTCTCAACGCTGTGTTTATTACTTGTTTCAGGACACACCGTACTCTTCTCCAGAGTGCCTGTTGGCAATTTACATCCCGCCCATCAGCGTAGCAAGGCTCCCATGTCTCCATGGCCTGTCCTGCTTTTCTGGTTTTTACACTTTTTTCAGCATGGCCCTTTTGACTGAGGGCAAGCGAGACTTCTTTGTAGCGCTGATTTGCCCTTCCGGCTTGCTTGGTTGGCCAAAAACGGCGTATGCGTTTTTTCCTGAATATATTCAGGAAAAAACGCATACGCCGTTTTTGGCCAAGGGCATCATTGTCAACGTTTTGCCGCTTTTCATGTGCTTTAAAGGCGAGTCGAATCTACCTCCTGAAATCTGTTTCCTGCAAATCTGCCTTGCTTTCAAATCCTCTTCGTTGCCTTCCCTCAATATATTTGTGGACGAGAGTTCTCATTTATAACTCTGCACGTTTGTGAATTGCAGTGCCCCTGAGCTCCATTTGTCTCCTCGCTTTTTTGGGAGCTGGCCGCAAAAGCGCAGGATTGCTTCAGGCCCTATTTTGGTTCTGGGGGGCAGGCTGAGCCTGTGGTTCATTCTTCTTCCTGATGGGAAAATGGAGTGACCTGTGCCTGTCCCAACACCTAGGGCTAGTCTTTCGTTGGTTCCCCGTCTTCCCGTTCATCCTCAGGACAAATTGCAACCTGGACGAAACAGTAGGTTAAAGGTGCTGATTCTCCAAGTAGGGAGATGGTTAGTCAAGCGGCTGGAATGGCGAACCCGAGCACAAGGAGAGGAGAAATGAGGTGCGTTTTAGAAACCTTTCCCGATCTCACGGCATACCATCTTCTGGGTTTCCCATGCATGTTTTGATGTAGGAAGATTCCCTTGTACCTGGAGATTTGAGACCCATGGGGTGGGTACCCCGCGGTATTACTTTAAAGTATCTGCATTTGCTCACCCAACCTCACCAATCCTCTCAGCCCCAAGAGTGTCCAGCCTTATGTCTCATCCAGCTGTGGGTCTAGATATGGTCAATCCAGGTTGCATCAGAGACCCTGAACGGATTTTGTAAGAATTTCTCTCTCTTTCACTGTCTTTGCTTTGTGGGTTTTTTAAAGTAATGTATGTTTAGAATGGGGTTTGGCTGCTTTTCCCTGCTGTGTTTATGCCGCTTTACACCCTCTTGATTCACTTGCAGAGAGATATCGATACATAGGTTTTCAGATTCATACTAGTCAGATATATTCTTGTGCGGTGACTAGGGGGTGTTGAGTCCAGTTCACTGAGCAGGGAGTAGGCCTTGTCTATTACATATTTGGCTTATGGAGCGGTGTCTGAGCTAATTTCAAACCCTTGTTTTATGCATCACCCCACCTCACCTTTCCCGTTAAGCAGCCATAGTGTGTCTTCTAAAGGTGTGACTCTGTTCTGTTTTGTAATTCAGTTCAAGTGTAGCGATTTTGACATTCCCCCTAAAAGCGATATCTTAGGATAAGTGTCTTTTTCTGTGTGACTTATTTCACTTAGAATCATCGTACCTAAATCCACTCATCATGCTGCTAACTAGCCTTATGACATTGATTTCATGGCTGAGTGATATTCCATTGTGCCAAGTACCACCATTTCTTTATCCATTTTTCTCTTTCCTGGGATATTGAAGGTGTACCGAAGTGGAGGTTCTTGGAAACAGAGCAGCCGTAAACTTTAGGGTGCCTGTGTCTTGTTGATTTTTAGTTTTCCCAATTTATACGCCCTTGAGTGGAAGTGCCCTATGCTCTCTACGCTGTGTTTATTACTTGTTTCAGGACACACCGTACTCTTCTCCAGAGTGCCTGTTGGCAATTTACATCCCGCCCATCAGCGTAGCAAGGCTCCCATGTCTCCATGGCCTGTCCTGCTTTTCTGGTTTTTACTGTTTGTTCAGCATGGCCCTTTTGACCGAGGGCAAGCGAGACTTCTTTGTAGCGCTGATTTGCCCTTCCGGCTTGCTTGGTTGGCCAAAAAGGGCGTATGCGTTTTTTCCTGAATATATTCAGGAAAAAACGCATACGCCCTTTTTGGCCAAGGGCATCATTGTCAACGTTTTGCCGCTTTTCATGTGCTTTAAAGGCGAGTCGAATCTACCTCCTGAAATCTGTTTCCTGCAAATCTGCCTTGCTTTCAAATCCTCTTCGTTGCCTTCCCTCAATATATTTGTGGACGAGAGTTCTCATTTATAACTCTGCACGTTTGTCAATTGCAGTGCCCCTGAGCTCCATTTGTCTCCTCGCTTTTTTGGGAGCTGGCCGCAAAAGCGCAGGATTGCTTCAGGCCCTATTTTGGTTCTGGGGGGCAGGCTGAGCCTGTGGTTCATTCTTCTTCCTGATGGGAAAATGGAGTGACCTGTGCCTGTCCCAACACCTAGGGCTAGTCTTTCGTTGGTTCCCCGTCTTCCCGTTCATCCTCAGGACAAATTGCAACCTGGACGAAACAGTAGGTTAAAGGTGCTGATTCTCCAAGTAGGGAGATGGTTAGTCAAGCGGCTGGAATGGCGAACCCGAGCACAAGGAGAGGAGAAATGAGGTGCGTTTTAGAAACATTTCCCGATCTCACGGCATACCATCTTCTGGGTTTCCCATGCATGTTTTGATGTAGGAAGATTCCCTTGTACCTGGAGATTTGAGACCCATGGGGTGGGTACCCCGCGGTATTACTTTAAAGTATCTGCATTTGCTCACCCAACCTCACCAATCCTCTCAGCCCCAAGAGTGTCCAGCCTTATGTCTCATCCAGCTGTGGGTCTAGATATGGTCAATCCAGGTTGCATCAGAGACCCTGAACGGATTTTGTAAGAATTTCTCTCTCTTTCACTGTCTTTGCTTTGTGGGTTTTTTAAAGTAATGTATGTTTAGAATGGGGTTTGGCTGCTTTTCCCTGCTGTGTTTATGCCGCTTTACACCCTCTTGATTCACTTGCAGAGAGATATCGATACATAGGTTTTCAGATTCATACTAGTCAGATATATTCTTGTGCGGTGACTAGGGGGTGTTGAGTCCAGTTCACTGAGCAGGGAGTAGGCCTTGTCTAGTACATATTTGGCTTATGGAGCGGTGTCTGAGCTAATTTCAAACCCTTGTTTTATGCATCACCCCACCTCACCTTTCCCGTTAAGCAGCCATAGTGTGTCTTCTAAAGGTGTGACTCTGTTCTGTTTTGTAATTCAGTTCAAGTGTAGCGATTTTGACATTCCCTCTATAAGCGATATCTTAGGATAAGTGTCTTTTTCTGTGTGACTTATTTCACTTAGAATCATCGTACCTAAATCCACTCATCATGCTGCTAACTAGCCTTATGACATTGATTTCATGGCTGAGTGATATTCCATTGTGCCAAGTACCACCATTTCTTTATCCATTTTTCTCTTTCCTGGGATATTGAAGGTGTACCGAAGTGGAGGTTCTTGGAAACAGAGCAGCCGTAAACTTTAGGGTGCCTGTGTCTTGTTGATTTTTAGTTTTCCCAATTTATACGCCCTTGAGTGGAAGTGCCCTATGCTCTCTACGCTGTGTTTATTACTTGTTTCAGGACACACCGTACTCTTCTCCAGAGTGCCTGTTGGCAATTTACATCCCGCCCATCAGCGTAGCAAGGCTCCCATGTCTCCATGGCCTGTCCTGCTTTTCTGGTTTTTACTGTTTGTTCAGCATGGCCCTTTTGACCGAGGGCAAGCGAGACTTCTTTGTAGCGCTGATTTGCCCTTCCGGCTTGCTTGGTTGGCCAAAAAGGGCGTATGCGTTTTTTCCTGAATATATTCAGGAAAAAACGCATACGCCCTTTTTGGCCAAGGGCATCATTGTCAACGTTTTGCCGCTTTTCATGTGCTTTAAAGGCGAGTCGAATCTACCTCCTGAAATCTGTTTCCTGCAAATCTGCCTTGCTTTCAAATCCTCTTCGTTGCCTTCCCTCAATATATTTGTGGACGAGAGTTCTCATTTATAACTCTGCACGTTTGTCAATTGCAGTGCCCCTGAGCTCCATTTGTCTCCTCGCTTTTTTGGGAGCTGGCCGCAAAAGCGCAGGATTGCTTCAGGCCCTATTTTGGTTCTGGGGGGCAGGCTTAGCCTGTGGTTCATTCTTCTTCCTGATGGGAAAATGGAGTGACCTGTGCCTGTCCCAACACCTAGGGCTAGTCTTTCGTTGGTTCCCCGTCTTCCCGTTCATCCTCAGGAGAAATTGCAACCTGGACGAAACAGTAGGTTAAAGGTGCTGATTCTCCAAGTAGGGAGATGGTTAGTCAAGCGGCTGGAATGGCGAACCCGAGCACAAGGAGAGGAGAAATGAGGTGCGTTTTAGAAACCTTTCCCGATCTCACGGCATACCATCTTCTGGGTTTCCCATGCATGTTTTGATGTAGGAAGATTCCCTTGTACCTGGAGATTTGAGACCCATGGGGTGGGTACCCCGCGGTATTACTTTAAAGTATCTGCATTTGCTCACCCAACCTCACCAATCCTCTCAGCCCCAAGAGTGTCCAGCCTTATGTCTCATCCAGCTGTGGGTCTAGATATGGTCAATCCAGGTTGCATCAGAGACCCTGAACGGATTTTGTAAGAATTTCTCTCTCTTTCACTGTCTTTGCTTTGTGGGTTTTTTAAAGTAATGTATGTTTAGAATGGGGTTTGGCTGCTTTTCCCTGCTGTGTTTATGCCGCTTTACACCCTCTTGATTCACTTGCAGAGAGATATCGATACATAGGTTTTCAGATTCATACTAGTCAGATATATTCTTGTGCGGTGACTAGGGGGTGTTGAGTCCAGTTCACTGAGCAGGGAGTAGGCCTTGTCTATTACATATTTGGCTTATGGAGCGGTGTCTGAGCTAATTTCAAACCCTTGTTTTATGCATCACCCCACCTCACCTTTCCCGTTAAGCAGCCATAGTGTGTCTTCTAAAGGTGTGACTCTGTTCTGTTTTGTAATTCAGTTCAAGTGTAGCGATTTTGACATTCCCTCTATAAGCGATATCTTAGGATAAGTGTCTTTTTCTGTGTGACTTATTTCACTTAGAATCATCGTACCTAAATCCACTCATCATGCTGCTAACTAGCCTTATGACATTGATTTCATGGCTGAGTGATATTCCATTGTGCCAAGTACCACCATTTCTTTATCCATTTTTCTCTTTCCTGGGATATTGAAGGTGTACCGAAGTGGAGGTTCTTGGAAACAGAGCAGCCGTAAACTTTAGGGTGCCTGTGTCTTGTTGATTTATAGTTTTCCCAATTTATACGCCCTTGAGTGGAAGTGCCCTATGCTCTCTACGCTGTGTTTATTACTTGTTTCAGGACACACCGTACTCTTCTCCAGAGTGCCTGTTGGCAATTTACATCCCGCCCATCAGCGTAGCAAGGCTCCCATGTCTCCATGGCCTGTCCTGCTTTTCTGGTTTTTACACTTTGTTCAGCATGGCCCTTTTGACCGAGGGCAAGCGAGACTTCTTTGTAGCGCTGATTTGCCCTTCCGGCTTGCTTGGTTGGCCAAAAAGGGCGTATGCGTTTTTTCCTGAATATATTCAGGAAAAAACGCATACGCCCTTTTTGGCCAAGGGCATCATTGTCAACGTTTTGCCGCTTTTCATGTGCTTTAAAGGCGAGTCGAATCTACCTCCTGAAATCTGTTTCCTGCAAATCTGCCTTGCTTTCAAATCCTCTTCGTTGCCTTCCCTCAATATATTTGTGGACGAGAGTTCTCATTTATAACTCTGCACGTTTGTGAATTGCAGTGCCCCTGAGCTCCATTTGTCTCCTCGCTTTTTTGGGAGCTGGCCGCAAAAGCGCAGGATTGCTTCAGGCCCTATTTTGGTTCTGGGGGGCAGGCTGAGCCTGTGGTTCATTCTTCTTCCTGATGGGAAAATGGAGTGACCTGTGCCTGTCCCAACACCTAGGGCTAGTCTTTCGTTGGTTCCCCGTCTTCCCGTTCATCCTCAGGACAAATTGCAACCTGGACGAAACAGTAGGTTAAAGGTGCTGATTCTCCAAGTAGGGAGATGGTTAGTCAAGCGGCTGGAATGGCGAACCCGAGCACAAGGAGAGGAGAAATGAGGTGCGTTTTAGAAACCTGTCCCGATCTCACGGCATACCATCTTCTGGGTTTCCCATGCATGTTTTGATGTAGGAAGATTCCCTTGTACCTGGAGATTTGAGACCCATGGGGTGGGTACCCCGCGGTATTACTTTAAAGTATCTGCATTTGCTCACCCAACCTCACCAATCCTCTCAGCCCCAAGAGTGTCCAGCCTTATGTCTCATCCAGCTGTGGGTCTAGATATGGTCAATCCAGGTTGCATCAGAGACCCTGAACGGATTTTGTAAGAATTTCTCTCTCTTTCACTGTCTTTGCTTTGTGGGTTTTTTAAAGTAATGTATGTTTAGAATGGGGTTTGGCTGCTTTTCCCTGCTGTGTTTATGCCGCTTTACACCCTCTTGATTCACTTGCAGAGAGATATCGATACATAGGTTTTCAGATTCATACTAGTCAGATATATTCTTGTGCGGTGACTAGGGGGTGTTGAGTCCAGTTCACTGAGCAGGGAGTAGGCCTTGTCTATTACATATTTGGCTTATGGAGCGGTGTCTGAGCTAATTTCAAACCCTTGTTTTATGCATCACCCCACCTCACCTTTCCCGTTAAGCAGCCATAGTGTGTCTTCTAAAGGTGTGACTCTGTTCTGTTTTGTAATTCAGTTCAAGTGTAGCGATTTTGACATTCCCTCTATAAGCGATATCTTAGGATAAGTGTCTTTTTCTGTGTGACTTATTTCACTTAGAATCATCGTACCTAAATCCACTCATCATGCTGCTAACTAGCCTTATGACATTGATTTCATGGCTGAGTGATATTCCATTGTGCCAAGTACCACGATTTCTTTATCCATTTTTCTCTTTCCTGGGATATTGAAGGTGTACCGAAGTGGAGGTTCTTGGAAACAGAGCAGCCGTAAACTTTAGGGTGCCTGTGTCTTGTTGATTTTTAGTTTTCCCAATTTATACGCCCTTGAGTGGAAGTGCCCTATGCTATCTACGCTGTGTTTATTACTTGTTTCAGGACACACCGTACTCTTCTCCAGAGTGCCTGTTGGCAATTTACATCCCGCCCATCAGCGTAGCAAGGCTCCCATGTCTCCATGGCCTGTCCTGCTTTTCTGGTTTTTACTGTTTGTTCAGCATGGCCCTTTTGACCGAGGGCAAGCGAGACTTCTTTGTAGCGCTGATTTGCCCTTCCGGCTTGCTTGGTTGGCCAAAAAGGGCGTATGCGTTTTTTCCTGAATATATTCAGGAAAAAACGCATACGCCCTTTTTGGCCAAGGGCATCATTGTCAACGTTTTGCCGCTTTTCATGTGCTTTAAAGGCGAGTCGAATCTACCTCCTGAAATCTGTTTCCTGCAAATCTGCCTTGCTTTCAAATCCTCTTCGTTGCCTTCCCTCAATATATTTGTGGACGAGAGTTCTCATTTATAACTCTGCACGTTTGTCAATTGCAGTGCCCCTGAGCTCCATTTGTCTCCTCGCTTTTTTGGGAGCTGGCCGCAAAAGCGCAGGATTGCTTCAGGCCCTATTTTGGTTCTGGGGGGCAGGCTGAGCCTGTGGTTCATTCTTCTTCCTGATGGGAAAATGGAGTGACCTGTGCCTGTCCCAACACCTAGGGCTAGTCTTTCGTTGGTTCCCCGTCTTCCCGTTCATCCTCAGGACAAATTGCAACCTGGACGAAACAGTAGGTTAAAGGTGCTGATTCTCCAAGTAGGGAGATGGTTAGTCAAGCGGCTGGAATGGCGAACCCGAGCACAAGGAGAGGAGAAATGAGGTGCGTTTTAGAAACCTTTCCCGATCTCACGGCATACCATCTTCTGGGTTTCCCATGCATGTTTTGATGTAGGAAGATTCCCTTGTACCTGGAGATTTGAGACCCATGGGGTGGGTACCCCGCGGTATTACTTTAAAGTATCTGCATTTGCTCACCCAACCTCACCAATCCTCTCAGCCCCAAGAGTGTCCAGCCTTATGTCTCATCCAGCTGTGGGTCTAGATATGGTCAATCCAGGTTGCATCAGAGACCCTGAACGGATTTTGTAAGAATTTCTCTCTCTTTCACTGTCTTTGCTTTGTGGGTTTTTTAAAGTAATGTATGTTTAGAATGGGGTTTGGCTGCTTTTCCCTGCTGTGTTTATGCCGCTTTACACCCTCTTGATTCACTTGCAGAGAGATATCGATACATAGGTTTTCAGATTCATACTAGTCAGATATATTCTTGTGCGGTGACTAGGGGGTGTTGAGTCCAGTTCACTGAGCAGGGAGTAGGCCTTGTCTATTACATATTTGGCTTATGGAGCGGTGTCTGAGCTAATTTCAAACCCTTGTTTTATGCATCACCCCACCTCACCTTTCCCGTTAAGCAGCCATAGTGTGTCTTCTAAAGGTGTGACTCTGTTCTGTTTTGTAATTCAGTTCAAGTGTAGCGATTTTGACATTCCCTCTATAAGCGATATCTTAGGATAAGTGTCTTTTTCTGTGTGACTTATTTCACTTAGAATCATCGTACCTAAATCCACTCATCATGCTGCTAACTAGCCTTATGACATTGATTTCATGGCTGAGTGATATTCCATTGTGCCAAGTACCACCATTTCTTTATCCATTTTTCTCTTTCCTGGGATATTGAAGGTGTACCGAAGTGGAGGTTCTTGGAAACAGAGCAGCCGTAAACTTTAGGGTGCCTGTGTCTTGTTGATTTTTAGTTTTCCCAATTTATACGCCCTTGAGTGGAAGTGCCCTATGCTCTCTACGCTGTGTTTATTACTTGTTTCAGGACACACCGTACTCTTCTCCAGAGTGCCTGTTGGCAATTTACATCCCGCCCATCAGCGTAGCAAGGCTCCCATGTCTCCATGGCCTGTCCTGCTTTTCTGGTTTTTACACTTTGTTCAGCATGGCCCTTTTGACCGAGGGCAAGCGAGACTTCTTTGTAGCGCTGATTTGCCCTTCCGGCTTGCTTGGTTGGCCAAAAAGGGCGTATGCGTTTTTTCCTGAATATATTCAGGAAAAAACGCATACGCCCTTTTTGGCCAAGGGCATCATTGTCAACGTTTTGCCGCTTTTCATGTGCTTTAAAGGCGAGTCGAATCTACCTCCTGAAATCTGTTTCCTGCAAATCTGCCTTGCTTTCAAATCCTCTTCGTTGCCTTCCCTCAATATATTTGTGGACGAGAGTTCTCATTTATAACTCTGCACGTTTGTGAATTGCAGTGCCCCTGAGCTCCATTTGTCTCCTCGCTTTTTTGGGAGCTGGCCGCAAAAGCGCAGGATTGCTTCAGGCCCTATTTTGGTTCTGGGGGGCAGGCTGAGCCTGTGGTTCATTCTTCTTCCTGATGGGAAAATGGAGTGACCTGTGCCTGTCCCAACACCTAGGGCTAGTCTTTCGTTGGTTCCCCGTCTTCCGTTCATCCTCAGGACAAATTGCAACCTGGACGAAACAGTAGGTTAAAGGTGCTGATTCTCCAAGTAGGGAGATGGTTAGTCAAGCGGCTGGAATGGCGAACCCGAGCACAAGGAGAGGAGAAATGAGGTGCGTTTTAGAAACCTTTCCCGATCTCACGGCATACCATCTTCTGGCTTTCCCATGCATGTTTTGATGTAGGAAGATTCCCTTGTACCTGGAGATTTGAGACCCATGGGGTGGGTACCCCGCGGTATTACTTTAAAGTATCTGCATTTGCTCACCCAACCTCACCAATCCTCTCAGCCCCAAGAGTGTCCAGCCTTATGTCTCATCCAGCTGTGGGTCTAGATATGGTCAATCCAGGTTGCATCAGAGACCCTGAACGGATTTTGTAAGAATTTCTCTCTCTTTCACTGTCTTTGCTTTGTGGGTTTTTTAAAGTAATGTATGTTTAGAATGGGGTTTGGCTGCTTTTCCCTGCTGTGTTTATGCCGCTTTACACCCTCTTGATTCACTTGCAGAGAGATATCGATACATAGGTTTTCAGATTCATACTAGTCAGATATATTCTTGTGCGGTGACTAGGGGGTGTTGAGTCCAGTTCACTGAGCAGGGAGTAGGCCTTGTCTATTACATATTTGGCTTATGGAGCGGTGTCTGAGCTAATTTCAAACCCTTGTTTTATGCATCACCCCACCTCACCTTTCCCGTTAAGCAGCCATAGTGTGTCTTCTAAAGGTGTGACTCTGTTCTGTTTTGTAATTCAGTTCAAGTGTAGCGATTTTGACATTCCCTCTATAAGCGATATCTTAGGACAAGTGCCTTTTTCTGTGTGACTTATTTCACTTAGAATCATCGTATCTAAATCCACTCATCATGCTGCTAACTAGCCTTATGACATTGATTTCATGGCTGAGTGATATTCCATTGTGCCAAGTACCACCATTTCTTTATACATTTTTCTCTTTCCTGGGATATTGAAGGTGTACCGAAGTGGAGGTTCTTGGAAACAGAGCAGCCGTAAACTTTAGGGTGCCTGTGTCTTGTTGATTTTTAGTTTTCCCAATTTATACGCCCATGAGTGGAAGTGCCCTATGCTCTCTACGCTGTGTTTATTACTTGTTTCAGGACACACCGTACTCTTCTCCAGAGTGCCTGTTGGCAATTTACATCCCGCCCATCAGCGTAGCAAGGCTCCCATGTCTCCATGGCCTGTCTTGCTTTTCTGGTTTTTACAGTTTGTTCAGCATGGCCCTTTTGACCGAGGGCAAGCGAGACTTCTTTGTAGCGCTGATTTGCCCTTCCGGCTTGCTTGGTTGGCCAAAAAGGGCGTATGCGTTTTTTCCTGAATATATTCAGGAAAAAACGCATACGCCCTTTTTGGCCAAGGGCATCATTGTCAACGTTTTGCCGCTTTTCATGTGCTTTAAAGGCGAGTCGAATCTACCTCCTGAAATCTGTTTCCTGCAAATCTTCCTTGCTTTCAAATCCTCTTCGTTGCCTTCCCTCAATATATTTGTGGACGAGAGTTCTCATTTATAACTCTGCACGTTTGTGAATTGCAGTGCCCCTGAGCTCCATTTGTCTCCTCGCTTTTTTGGGAGCTGGCCGCAAAAGCGCAGGATTGCTTCAGGCCCTATTTTGGTTCTGGGGGGCAGGCTGAGCCTGTGGTTCATTCTTCTTCCTGATGGGAAAATGGAGTGACCTATGCCTGTCCCAACACCTAGGGCTCGTCTCTCGTTGGTTCCGCGTCTTCCCGTTCATCCTCAGGACAAATTGCAACCTGTACAATCAGGAGGTTAAAGGTGCTGATTCTCCAAGTAGGGAGATGGTTAGTCAAGCGGCTGGAATAGCGAACCCGAGCACAAGGAGAGGAGAAATGAGGTGCGTTTTAGAAACCTTTCCCGATCTCATGGCATACCATCTTCTGGGTTTCCCATGCATGTTTTGATGTAGGAAGATTCCCTTGTACCTGGAGATTTGAGACCCATGGGGTGTGTTCCCCGCAGTGTTACTTTAAAGTATCTGCATTTGCTCACCCAACCTCACCAACCCTCTCAGCCCCAAGAGTGTCCAGCCTTATGTCTCATCCGGCTGTGGGTCTTGATATGGTCAATCCAGGTTGCATCAGTGACCCTGAACGGATTTTTTAAGAATTTCTCTCTCTTTCAATGTCTTTGTTTTGTGGGTTTTTTAAAGTAATTTATGTTTAGAATCGGGCTTGGCTGCTTTTCCCTGCTGTGTTGATGCCGCTTTACACCCTCTTGATTCACTTGCAGAGAGATATCGATACATAGGTTTTCAGATTCATACTAGTCAGATATATTCTTGTGTGGTGACTAGGGTGTGTTGAGTCCAGTTCACTGAGCAGGGAGTAGGCCTTGTCTATTACATATTTGGCTTATGGAGCGGTGTCTGAGCTAATTTCAAACCCTTGTTTTATGAATCACCCCACCTCACCTTTCCCGTTAAGCAGCCATAGTGTGTCTTCTAAAGGTGTGACTCTGTTCTGTTTTGTAATTCAGTTCAAGTGTAGCGATTTTGACATTCCCTCTATAAGCGATATCTTAGGATAAGTGTCTTTTTCTGTGTGACTTATTTCACTTAGAATCATCGTATCTAAATCCACTCATCATGCTGCTAACTAGCCTTATGACATTGATTTCATGGCTGAGTGATATTGCATTGTGCCAAGTACCACCATTTCTTTATCCATTTTTCTCTTTCCTGGGATATTGAAGGTGTACCGAAGTGGAGGTTCTTGGAAACAGAGCAGCCGTAAAGTTTGGGGTGCCTGTGTCTTGTTGACTTTTAGTTTTCCCAATTTATACGCCCATGAGTGGAAGTGCCCTATGCTCTCTACGCTGTGTTTATTACTTGTTTCAGGACACACCGTACTCTTCTCCAGAGTGCCTGTTGGCAATTTACATCCCGCCCATCAGCGTAGCAAGGCTCCCATGTCTCCATGGCCTGTCCTGCTTTTCTGGTTTTTACACTTTGTTCAGCATGGCCCTTTTGACCGAGGGCAAGCGAGA
This sequence comes from Eubalaena glacialis, assembly GCF_028564815.1. Classification (NCBI taxonomy): domain Eukaryota; kingdom Metazoa; phylum Chordata; class Mammalia; order Artiodactyla; family Balaenidae; genus Eubalaena; species Eubalaena glacialis. The sequence goes on along the minus strand of NW_026871762.1, from coordinate 611,025 downwards.
CTTCTTTGTAGCGCTGATTTGCCCTTCCGGCTTGCTTGGTTGGCCAAAAAGGGCGTATGCGTTTTTTCCTGAATATATTCAGGAAAAAACGCATACGCCCTTTTTGGCCAAGGGCATCATTGTCAACGTTTTGCCGCTTTTCATGTGCTTTAAAGGCGAGTCGAATCTACCTCCTGAAATCTGTTTCCTGCAAATCTGCCTTGCTTTCAAATCCTCTTCGTTGCCTTCCCTCAATATATTTGTGGACGAGAGTTCTCATTTATAACTCTGCACGTTTGTGAATTGCAGTGCCCCTGAGCTCCATTTGTCTCCTCGCTTTTTTGGGAGCTGGCCGCAAAAGCGCAGGATTGCTTCAGGCCCTATTTTGGTTCTGGGGGGCAGGCTGAGCCTGTGGTTCATTCTTCTTCCTGATGAGAAAATGGAGTGACCTATGCCTGTCCCAACACCTAGGGCTCGTCTCTCGTTGGTTCCGCGTCTTCCCGTTCATCCTCAGGACAAATTGCAACCTGGACGAAACAGTAGGTTAAAGGTGCTGATTCTCCAAGTAGGGAGATGGTTAGTCAAGCGGCTGGAATGGCGAACCCGAGCACAAGGAGAGGAGAAATGAGGTGCGTTTTAGAAACCTTTCCCGATCTCATGGCATACCATCTTCTGGGTTTCCCATGCATGTTTTGATGTAGGAAGATTCCCTTGTACCTGGAGATTTGAGACCCATGGGGTGGGTACCCCGCGGTATTACTTTAAAGTATCTGCATTTGCTCACCCAACCTCACCAATCCTCTCAGCCCCAAGAGTGTCCAGCCTTATGTCTCATCCAGCTGTGGGTCTAGATATGGTCAATCCAGGTTGCATCAGAGACCCTGAACGGATTTTGTAAGAATTTCTCTCTCTTTCTCTGTCTTTGCTTTGTGGGTTTTTTAAAGTAATGTATGTTTAGAATGGGGTTTGGCTGCTTTTCCCTGCTGTGTTCATGCCGCTTTACACCCTCTTGATTCACTTGCAGAGAGATATCGATACATAGGTTTTCAGATTCATACTAGTCAGATATATTCTTGTGCGGTGACTAGGGGGTGTTGAGTCCAGTTCACTGAGCAGGGAGTAGGCCTTGTCTATTACATATTTGGCTTATGGAGCGGTGTCTGAGCTAATTTCAAACCCTTGTTTTATGCATCACCCCACCTCACCTTTCCCGTTAAGCAGCCATAGTGTGTCTTCTAAAGGTGTGACTCTGTTCTGTTTTGTAATTCAGTTCAAGTGTAGCGATTTTGACATTCCCTCTATAAGCGATATCTTAGGATAAGTGTCTTTTTCTGTGTGACTTATTTCACTTAGAATCATCGTACCTAAATCCACTCATCATGCTGCTAACTAGCCTTATGACATTGATTTCATGGCTGAGTGATATTCCATTGTGCCAAGTACCACCATTTCTTTATCCATTTTTCTCTTTCCTGGGATATTGATGGTGTACCGAAGTGGAGGTTCTTGGAAACAGAGCAGCCGTAAACTTTAGGGTGCCTGTGTCTTGTTGATTTTTAGTTTTCCCAATTTATACGCCCTTGAGTGGAAGTGCCCTATGCTCTCTACGCTGTGTTTATTACTTGTTTCAGGACACACCGTACTCTTCTCCAGAGTGCCTGTTGGCAATTTACATCCCGCCCATCAGCGTAGCAAGGCTCCCATGTCTCCATGGCCTGTCCTGCTTTTCTGGTTTTTACACTTTGTTCAGCATGGCCCTTTTGACCGAGGGCAAGCGAGACTTCTTTGTAGCGCTGATTTGCCCTTCCGGCTTGCTTGGTTGGCCAAAAAGGGCGTATGCGTTTTTTCCTGAATATATTCAGGAAAAAACGCATACGCCCTTTTTGGCCAAGGGCATCATTGTCAACGTTTTGCCGCTTTTCATGTGCTTTAAAGGCGAGTCGAATCTACCTCCTGAAATCTGTTTCCTGCAAATCTGCCTTGCTTTCAAATCCTCTTCGTTGCCTTCCCTCAATATATTTGTGGACGAGAGTTCTCATTTATAACTCTGCACGTTTGTGAATTGCAGTGCCCCTGAGCTCCATTTGTCTCCTCGCTTTTTTGGGAGCTGGCCGCAAAAGCGCAGGATTGCTTCAGGCCCTATTTTGGTTCTGGGGGGCAGGCTGAGCCTGTGGTTCATTCTTCTTCCTGATGGGAAAATGGAGTGACCTGTGCCTGTCCCAACACCTAGGGCTAGTCTTTCGTTGGTTCCCCGTCTTCCGTTCATCCTCAGGACAAATTGCAACCTGGACGAAACAGTAGGTTAAAGGTGCTGATTCTCCAAGTAGGGAGATGGTTAGTCAAGCGGCTGGAATGGCGAACCCGAGCACAAGGAGAGGAGAAATGAGGTGCGTTTTAGAAACCTTTCCCGATCTCACGGCATACCATCTTCTGGCTTTCCCATGCATGTTTTGATGTAGGAAGATTCCCTTGTACCTGGAGATTTGAGACCCATGGGGTGGGTACCCCGCGGTATTACTTTAAAGTATCTGCATTTGCTCACCCAACCTCACCAATCCTCTCAGCCCCAAGAGTGTCCAGCCTTATGTCTCATCCAGCTGTGGGTCTAGATATGGTCAATCCAGGTTGCATCAGAGACCCTGAACGGATTTTGTAAGAATTTCTCTCTCTTTCACTGTCTTTGCTTTGTGGGTTTTTTAAAGTAATGTATGTTTAGAATGGGGTTTGGCTGCTTTTCCCTGCTGTGTTTATGCCGCTTTACACCCTCTTGATTCACTTGCAGAGAGATATCGATACATAGGTTTTCAGATTCATACTAGTCAGATATATTCTTGTGCGGTGACTAGGGGGTGTTGAGTCCAGTTCACTGAGCAGGGAGTAGGCCTTGTCTATTACATATTTGGCTTATGGAGCGGTGTCTGAGCTAATTTCAAACCCTTGTTTTATGCATCACCCCACCTCACGTTTCCCGTTAAGCAGCCATAGTGTGTCTTCTAAAGGTGTGACTCTGTTCTGTTTTGTAATTCAGTTCAAGTGTAGCGATTTTGACATTCCCTCTATAAGCGATATCTTAGGACAAGTGCCTTTTTCTGTGTGACTTATTTCACTTAGAATCATCGTATCTAAATCCACTCATCATGCTGCTAACTAGCCTTATGACATTGATTTCATGGCTGAGTGATATTCCATTGTGCCAAGTACCACCATTTCTTTATACATTTTTCTCTTTCCTGGGATATTGAAGGTGTACCGAAGTGGAGGTTCTTGGAAACAGAGCAGCCGTAAACTTTAGGGTGCCTGTGTCTTGTTGATTTTTAGTTTTCCCAATTTATACGCCCATGAGTGGAAGTGCCCTATGCTCTCTACGCTGTGTTTATTACTTGTTTCAGGACACACCGTACTCTTCTCCAGAGTGCCTGTTGGCAATTTACATCCCGCCCATCAGCGTAGCAAGGCTCCCATGTCTCCATGGCCTGTCCTGCTTTTCTGGTTTTTACAGTTTGTTCAGCATGGCCCTTTTGACCGAGGGCAAGCGAGACTTCTTTGTAGCGCTGATTTGCCCTTCCGGCTTGCTTGGTTGGCCAAAAAGGGCGTATGCGTTTTTTCCTGAATATATTCAGGAAAAAACGCATACGCCCTTTTTGGCCAAGGGCATCATTGTCAACATTTTGCCGCTTTTCATGTGCTTTAAAGGCGAGTCGAATCTACCTCCTGAAATCTGTTTCCTGCAAATCTTCCTTGCTTTCAAATCCTCTTCGTTGCCTTCCCTCAATATATTTGTGGACGAGAGTTCTCATTTATAACTCTGCACGTTTGTGAATTGCAGTGCCCCTGAGCTCCATTTGTCTCCTCGCTTTTTTGGGAGCTGGCCGCAAAAGCGCAGGATTGCTTCAGGCCCTATTTTGGTTCTGGGGGGCAGGCTGAGCCTGTGGTTCATTCTTCTTCCTGATGGGAAAATGGAGTGACCTATGCCTGTCCCAACACCTAGGGCTCGTCTCTCGTTGGTTCCGCGTCTTCCCGTTCATCCTCAGGACAAATTGCAACCTGTACAATCAGGAGGTTAAAGGTGCTGATTCTCCAAGTAGGGAGATGGTTAGTCAAGCGGCTGGAATAGCGAACCCGAGCACAAGGAGAGGAGAAATGAGGTGCGTTTTAGAAACCTTTCCCGATCTCATGGCATACCATCTTCTGGGTTTCCCATGCATGTTTTGATGTAGGAAGATTCCCTTGTACCTGGAGATTTGAGACCCATGGGGTGTGTTCCCCGCAGTGTTACTTTAAAGTATCTGCATTTGCTCACCCAACCTCACCAACCCTCTCAGCCCCAAGAGTGTCCAGCCTTATGTCTCATCCGGCTGTGGGTCTTGATATGGTCAATCCAGGTTGCATCAGTGACCCTGAACGGATTTTTTAAGAATTTCTCTCTCTTTCAATGTCTTTGTTTTGTGGGTTTTTTAAAGTAATTTATGTTTAGAATCGGGCTTGGCTGCTTTTCCCTGCTGTGTTGATGCCGCTTTACACCCTCTTGATTCACTTGCAGAGAGATATCGATACATAGGTTTTCAGATTCATACTAGTCAGATATATTCTTGTGTGGTGACTAGGGTGTGTTGAGTCCAGTTCACTGAGCAGGGAGTAGGCCTTGTCTATTACATATTTGGCTTATGGAGCGGTGTCTGAGCTAATTTCAAACCCTTGTTTTATGAATCACCCCACCTCACCTTTCCCGTTAAGCAGCCATAGTGTGTCTTCTAAAGGTGTGACTCTGTTCTGTTTTGTAATTCAGTTCAAGTGTAGCGATTTTGACATTCCCTCTATAAGCGATATCTTAGGATAAGTGTCTTTTTCTGTGTGACTTATTTCACTTAGAATCATCGTATCTAAATCCACTCATCATGCTGCTAACTAGCCTTATGACATTGATTTCATGGCTGAGTGATATTGCATTGTGCCAAGTACCACCATTTCTTTATCCATTTTTCTCTTTCCTGGGATATTGAAGGTGTACCGAAGTGGAGGTTCTTGGAAACAGAGCAGCCGTAAAGTTTGGGGTGCCTGTGTCTTGTTGACTTTTAGTTTTCCCAATTTATACGCCCATGAGTGGAAGTGCCCTATGCTCTCTACGCTGTGTTTATTACTTGTTTCAGGACACACCGTACTCTTCTCCAGAGTGCCTGTTGGCAATTTACATCCCGCCCATCAGCGTAGCAAGGCTCCCATGTCTCCATGGCCTGTCCTGCTTTTCTGGTTTTTACACTTTGTTCAGCATGGCCCTTTTGACCGAGGGCAAGCGAGACTTCTTTGTAGCGCTGATTTGCCCTTCCGGCTTGCTTGGTTGGCCAAAAAGGGCGTATGCGTTTTTTCCTGAATATATTCAGGAAAAAACGCATACGCCCTTTTTGGCCAAGGGCATCATTGTCAACGTTTTGCCGCTTTTCATGTGCTTTAAAGGCGAGTCGAATCTACCTCCTGAAATCTGTTTCCTGCAAATCTGCCTTGCTTTCAAATCCTCTTCGTTGCCTTCCCTCAATATATTTGTGGACGAGAGTTCTCATTTATAACTCTGCACGTTTGTGAATTGCAGTGCCCCTGAGCTCCATTTGTCTCCTCGCTTTTTTGGGAGCTGGCCGCAAAAGCGCAGGATTGCTTCAGGCCCTATTTTGGTTCTGGGGGGCAGGCTGAGCCTGTGGTTCATTCTTCTTCCTGATGAGAAAATGGAGTGACCTATGCCTGTCCCAACACCTAGGGCTCGTCTCTCGTTGGTTCCGCGTCTTCCCGTTCATCCTCAGGACAAATTGCAACCTGGACGAAACAGTAGGTTAAAGGTGCTGATTCTCCAAGTAGGGAGATGGTTAGTCAAGCGGCTGGAATGGCGAACCCGAGCACAAGGAGAGGAGAAATGAGGTGCGTTTTAGAAACCTTTCCCGATCTCACGGCATACCATCTTCTGGGTTTCCCATGCATGTTTTGATGTAGGAAGATTCCCTTGTACCTGGAGATTTGAGACCCATGGGGTGGGTACCCCGCGGTATTACTTTAAAGTATCTGCATTTGCTCACCCAACCTCACCAATCCTCTCAGCCCCAAGAGTGTCCAGCCTTATGTCTCATCCAGCTGTGGGTCTAGATATGGTCAATCCAGGTTGCATCAGAGACCCTGAACGGATTTTGTAAGAATTTCTCTCTCTTTCTCTGTCTTTGCTTTGTGGGTTTTTTAAAGTAATGTATGTTTAGAATGGGGTTTGGCTGCTTTTCCCTGCTGTGTTCATGCCGCTTTACACCCTCTTGATTCACTTGCAGAGAGATATCGATACATAGGTTTTCAGATTCATACTAGTCAGATATATTCTTGTGCGGTGACTAGGGGGTGTTGAGTCCAGTTCACTGAGCAGGGAGTAGGCCTTGTCTATTACATATTTGGCTTATGGAGCGGTGTCTGAGCTAATTTCAAACCCTTGTTTTATGCATCACCCCACCTCACCTTTCCCGTTAAGCAGCCATAGTGTGTCTTCTAAAGGTGTGACTCTGTTCTGTTTTGTAATTCAGTTCAAGTGTAGCGATGTTGACATTCCCTCTATAAGCGATATCTTAGGATAAGTGTCTTTTTCTGTGTGACTTATTTCACTTAGAATCATCGTACCTAAATCCACTCATCATGCTGCTAACTAGCCTTATGACATTGATTTCATGGCTGAGTGATATTCCATTGTGCCAAGTACCACCATTTCTTTATCCATTTTTCTCTTTCCTGGGATATTGATGGTGTACCGAAGTGGAGGTTCTTGGAAACAGAGCAGCCGTAAACTTTAGGGTGCCTGTGTCTTGTTGATTTTTAGTTTTCCCAATTTATACGCCCTTGAGTGGAAGTTCCCTATGCTCTCTACCCGTGTTTATTACTTGTTTCAGGACACACCGTACTCTTCTCCAGAGTGCCTGTTGGCAATTTACATCCCGCCCATCAGCGTAGCAAGGCTCCCATGTCTCCATGGCCTGTCCTGCTTTTCTGGTTTTTACTGTTTGTTCAGCATGGCCCTTTTGACCGAGGGCAAGCGAGACTTCTTTGTAGCGCTGATTTGCCCTTCCGGCTTGCTTGGTTGGCCAAAAAGGGCGTATGCGTTTTTTCCTGAATATATTCAGGAAAAAACGCATACGCCCTTTTTGGCCAAGGGCATCAATGTCAACGTTTTGCCGCTTTTCATGTGCTTTAAAGGCGAGTCGAATCTACCTCCTGAAATCTGTTTCCTGCAAATCTGCCTTGCTTTCAAATCCTCTTCGTTGCCTTCCCTCAATATATTTGTGGACGAGAGTTCTCATTTATAACTCTGCACGTTTGTCAATTGCAGTGCCCCTGAGCTCCATTTGTCTCCTCGCTTTTTTGGGAGCTGGCCGCAAAAGCGCAGGATTGCTTCAGGCCCTATTTTGGTTCTGGGGGGCAGGCTGAGCCTGTGGTTCATTCTTCTTCCTGATGGGAAAATGGAGTGACCTATGCCTGTCCCAACACCTAGGGCTCGTCTCTCGTTGGTTCCGCGTCTTCCCGTTCATCCTCAGGACAAATTGCAACCTGTACAATCAGGAGGTTAAAGGTGCTGATTCTCCAAGTAGGGAGATGGTTAGTCAAGCGGCTGGAATGGCGAACCCGAGCACAAGGAGAGGAGAAATGAGGTGCGTTTTAGAAACCTTTCCCGATCTCATGGCATACCATCTTCTGGGTTTCCCATGCATGTTTTGATGTAGGAAGATTCCCTTGTACCTGGAGATTTGAGACCCATGGGGTGTGTTCCCCGCAGTGTTACTTTAAAGTATCTGCATTTGCTCACCCAACCTCACCAACCCTCTCAGCCCCAAGAGTGTCCAGCCTTATGTCTCATCCAGCTGTGGGTCTTGATATGGTCAATCCAGGTTGCATCATAGACCCTGAACGGATTTTGTAAGAATTTCTCTCTCTTTCACTGTCTTTGTTTTGTGGGTTTTTTAAAGTAATTTATGTTTAGAATCGGGCTTGGCTGCTTTTCCCTGCTGTGTTGATGCCGCTTTACACCCTCTTGATTCACTTGCAGAGAGATATCGATACATAGGTTTTCAGATTCTTACTAGTCAGATATATTCTTGTGTGTTGACTAGGGTGTGTTGAGTCCAGTTCACTGAGCAGGGAGTAGGCCTTCTCTATTACATATTTTGCTTATGGAGCGGTCTCTGAGCTAATTTGAAACCCTTGTTTTATGCATCACCCCACCTCACCTTTCCCGTTAAGCAGCCATAGTGTGTCTTCTAAAGGTGTGACTCTGTTCTGTTTTGTAATTCAGTTCAAGTGTAGCGATTTTGACATTCCCTCTATAAGCGATATCTTAGGATAAGTGTCTTTTTCTGTGTGACTTATTTCACTTAGAATCATCGTACCTAAATCCACTCATCATGCTGCTAACTAGCCTTATGACATTGATTTCATGGCTGAGTGATATTCCATTGTGCCAAGTACCACCATTTCTTTATCCATTTTTCTCTTTCCTGGGATATTGATGGTGTACCGAAGTGGAGGTTCTTGGAAACAGAGCAGCCGTAAACTTTAGGGTGCCTGTGTCTTGTTGATTTTTAGTTTTCCCAATTTATACGCCCTTGAGTGGAAGTGCCCTATGCTCTCTACGCTGTGTTTATTACTTGTTTCAGGACACACCGTACTCTTCTCCAGAGTGCCTGTTGGCAATTTACATCCCGCCCATCAGCGTAGCAAGGCTCCCATGTCTCCATGGTCTGTCCTGCTTTTCTGGTTTTTACACTTTGTTCAGCATGGCCCTTTTGACCGAGGGCATGCGAGACTTCTTTGTAGCGCTGATTTGCCCTTCCGGCTTGCTTGGTTGGCCAAAAAGGGCGTATGCGTTTTTTCCTGAATATATTCAGGAAAAAACGCATACGCCCTTTTTGGCCAAGGGCATCATTGTCAACGTTTTGCCGCTTTTCATGTGCTTTAAAGGCGAGTCGAATCTACCTCCTGAAATCTGTTTCCTGCAAATCTGCCTTGCTTTCAAATCCTCTTCGTTGCCTTCCCTCAATATATTTGTGGACGAGAGTTCTCATTTATAACTCTGCACGTTTGTGAATTGCAGTGCCCCTGAGCTCCATTTGTCTCCTCGCTTTTTTGGGAGCTGGCCGCAAAAGCGCAGGATTGCTTCAGGCCCTATTTTGGTTCTGGGGGGCAGGCTGAGCCTGTGGTTCATTCTTCTTCCTGATGGGAAAATGGAGTGACCTATGCCTGTCCCAACACCTAGGGCTCGTCTCTCGTTGGTTCCGCGTCTTCCCGTTCATCCTCAGGACAAATTGCAACCTGTACAATCAGGAGGTTAAAGGTGCTGATTCTCCAAGTAGGGAGATGGTTAGTCAAGCGGCTGGAATGGCGAACCCGAGCACAAGGAGAGGAGAAATGAGGTGCGTTTTAGAAACCTTTCCCGATCTTATGGCATACCATCTTCTGGGTTTCCCATGCATGTTTTGATGTAGGAAGATTCCCTTGTACCTGGAGATTTGAGACCCATGGGGTGTGTTCCCCGCAGTGTTACTTTAAAGTATCTGCATTTGCTCACCCAACCTCACCAACCCTCTCAGCCCCAAGAGTGTCCAGCCTTATGTCTCATCCAGCTGTGGGTCTTGATATGGTCAATCCAGGTTGCATCATAGACCCTGAACGGATTTTGTAAGAATTTCTCTCTCTTTCACTGTCTTTGTTTTGTGGGTTTTTTAAAGTAATTTATGTTTAGAATCGGGCTTGGCTGCTTTTCCCTGCTGTGTTGATGCCGCTTTACACCCTCTTGATTCACTTGCAGAGAGATATCGATACATAGGTTTTCAGATTCTTACTAGTCAGATATATTCTTGTGTGTTGACTAGGGTGTGTTGAGTCCAGTTCACTGAGCAGGGAGTAGGCCTTGTCTATTACATATTTGGCTTATGGAGCGGTCTCTGAGCTAATTTGAAACCCTTGTTTTATGCATCACCCCACCTCACCTTTCCCGTTAAGCAGCCATAGTGTGTCTTCTAAAGGTGTGACTCTGTTCTGTTTTGTAATTCAGTTCAAGTGTAGCGATTTTGACATTCCCTCTATAAGCGATATCTTAGGATAAGTGTCTTTTTCTGTGTGACTTATTTCACTTAGAATCATCGTATCTAAATCCACTCATCATGCTGCTAACTAGCCTTATGACATTGATTTCATGGCTGAGTGATATTCCACTGTGCCAAGTACCACCATTTCTTTATCCATTTTTCTCTTTCCTGGGATATTGAAGGTGTACCGAAGTGGAGGTTCTTGGAAACAGAGCAGCCGTAAACTTTAGGGTGCCTGTGTCTTGTTGACTTTTAGTTTTCCCAATTTATACGCCCATGAGTGGAAGTGCCCTATGCTCTCTACGCTGTGTTTTTTACTTGTTTCAGGACACACCGTACTCTTCTCCAGAGTGCCTGTTGGCAATTTACATCCCGCCCATCAGCGTAGCAAGGCTCCCATGTCTCCATGGCCTGTCCTGCTTTTCTGGTTTTTACACTTTGTTCAGCATGGCCCTTTTGACCGAGGGCAAGCGAGACTTCTTTGTAGCGCTGATTTGCCCTTCCGGCTTGCTTGGTTGGCCAAAAAGGGCGTATGCGTTTTTTCCTGAATATATTCAGGAAAAAACGCATACGCCCTTTTTGGCCAAGGGCATCATTGTCAACGTTTTGCCGCTTTTCATGTGCTTTAAAGGCGAGTCGAATCTACCTCCTGAAATCTGTTTCCTGCAAATCTGCCTTGCTTTCAAATCCTCTTCGTTGCCTTCCCTCAATATATTTGTGGACGAGAGTTCTCATTTATAACTCTGCACGTTTGTGAATTGCAGTGCCCCTGAGCTCCATTTGTCTCCTCGCTTTTTTGGGAGCTGGCCGCAAAAGCGCAGGATTGCTTCAGGCCCTATTTTGGTTCTGGGGGGCAGGCTGAGCCTGTGGTTCATTCTTCTTCCTGATGAGAAAATGGAGTGACCTATGCCTGTCCCAACACCTAGGGCTCGTCTCTCGTTGGTTCCGCGTCTTCCCGTTCATCCTCAGGACAAATTGCAACCTGTACAATCAGGAGGTTAAAGGTGCTGATTCTCCAAGTAGGGAGATGGTTAGTCAAGCAGCTGGAATGGTGAACCCGAGCACAAGGAGAGGAGAAATGAGGTGCAGTTTAGAAACCTTTCCCGATCTCATGGCATACCATCTTCTGGGTTTCCCATGCATGTTTTGATGTAGGAAGATGCCCTTGTACCTGGAGATTTGAGACTCATGGGGTGTGTTCCCCGCAGTGTTACTTTAAAGTATCTGCATTTGCTCACCCAACCTCACCAACCCTCTCAGCCCCAAGAGTGTCCAGCCTTATGTCTCATCCAGCTGTGGGTCTTGATATGGTCAATCCAGGTTGCATCATAGACCCTGAACGGATTTTGTAAGAATTTCTCTCTCTTTCACTGTCTTTGTTTTGTGGGTTTTTTAAAGTAATTTATGTTTAGAATCGGGCTTGGCTGCTTTTCCCTGCTGTGTTGATGCCGCTTTACACCCTCTTGATTCACTTGCAGAGAGATATCGATACATAGGTTTTCAGATTCTTACTAGTCAGATATATTCTTGTGTGTTGACTAGGGTGTGTTGAGTCCAGTTCACTGAGCAGGGAGTAGGCCTTGTCTATTACATATTTGGCTTATGGAGCGGTCTCTGAGCTAATTTGAAACCCTTGTTTTATGCATCACCCCACCTCACCTTTCCCGTTAAGCAGCCATAGTGTGTCTTCTAAAGGTGTGACTCTGTTCTGTTTTGTAATTCAGTTCAAGTGTAGCGATTTTGACATTCCCTCTATAAGCGATATCTTAGGATAAGTGTCTTTTTCTGTGTGACTTATTTCACTTAGAATCATCGTACCTAAATCCACTCATCATGCTGCTAACTAGCCTTATGACATTGATTTCATGGCTGAGTGATATTCCATTGTGCCAAGTACCACCATTTCTTTATCCATTTTTCTCTTTCCTGGGATATTGATGGTGTACCGAAGTGGAGGTTCTTGGAAACAGAGCAGCCGTAAACTTTAGGGTGCCTGTGTCTTGTTGATTTTTAGTTTTCCCAATTTATACGCCCTTGAGTGGAAGTGCCCTATGCTCTCTACGCTGTGTTTATTACTTGTTTCAGGACACACCGTACTCTTCTCCAGAGTGCCTGTTGGCAATTTACATCCCGCCCATCAGCGTAGCAAGGCTCCCATGTCTCCATGGCCTGTCCTGCTTTTCTGGTTTTTACTGTTTGTTCAGCATGGCCCTTTTGACCGAGGGCAAGCGAGACTTCTTTGTAGCGCTGATTTGCCCTTCCGGCTTGCTTGGTTGGCCAAAAAGGGCGTATGCGTTTTTTCCTGAATATATTCAGGAAAAAACGCATACGCCCTTTTTGGCCAAGGGCATCATTGTCAACGTTTTGCCGCTTTTCATGTGCTTTAAAGGCGAGTCGAATCTACCTCCTGAAATCTGTTTCCTGCAAATCTGCCTTGCTTTCAAATCCTCTTCGTTGCCTTCCCTCAATATATTTGTGGACGAGAGTTCTCATTTATAACTCTGCACGTTTGTGAATTGCAGTGCCCCTGAGCTCCATTTGTCTCCTCGCTTTTTTGGGAGCTGGCCGCAAAAGCGCAGGATTGCTTCAGGCCCTATTTTGGTTCTGGGGGGCAGGCTGAGCCTGTGGTTCATTCTTCTTCCTGATGGGAAAATGGAGTGACCTATGCCTGTCCCAACACCTAGGGCTCGTCTCTCGTTGGTTCCGCGTCTTCCCGTTCATCCTCAGGACAAATTGCAACCTGTACAATCAGGAGGTTAAAGGTGCTGATTCTCCAAGTAAGGAGATGGTTAGTCAAGCGGCTGGAATGGCGAACCCGAGCACAAGGAGAGGAGAAATGAGGTGCGTTTTAGAAACCTTTCCCGATCTCATGGCATACCATCTTCTGGGTTTCCCATGCATGTTTTGATGTAGGAAGATTCCCTTGTACCTGGAGATTTGAGACCCATGGGGTGTGTTCCCCGCAGTGTTACTTTAAAGTATCTGCATTTGCTCACCCAACCTCACCAACCCTCTCAGCCCCAAGAGTGTCCAGCCTTATGTCTCATCCAGCTGTGGGTCTTGATATGGTCAATCCAGGTTGCATCATAGACCCTGAACGGATTTTGTAAGAATTTCTCTCTCTTTCACTGTGTTTGTTTTGTGGGTTTTTTAAAGTAATTTATGTTTAGAATCGGGCTTGGCTGCTTTTCCCTGCTGTGTTGATGCCGCTTTACACCCTCTTGATTCACTTGCAGAGAGATATCGATACATAGGTTTTCAGATTCTTACTAGTCAGATATATTCTTGTGTGGTGACTAGGGTGTGTTGAGTCCAGTTCACTGAGCAGGGAGTAGGCCTTGTCTATTACATATTTGGCTTATGGAGCGGTCTCTGAGCTAATTTGAAACCCTTGTTTTATGCATCACCCCACCTCACCTTTCCCGTTAAGCAGCCATAGTGTGTCTTCTAAAGGTGTGACTCTGTTCTGTTTTGTAATTCAGTTCAAGTGTAGCGATTTTGACATTCCCTCTATAAGCGATATCTTAGGATAAGTGTCTTTTTCTGTGTGACTTATTTCACTTAGAATCATCGTACCTAAATCCACTCATCATGCTGCTAACTAGCCTTATGACATTGATTTCATGGCTGAGTGATATTCCATTGTGCCAAGTACCACCATTTCTTTATCCATTTTTCTCTTTCCTGGGATATTGATGGTGTACCGAAGTGGAGGTTCTTGGAAACAGAGCAGCCGTAAACTTTAGGTTGCCTGTGTCTTGTTGATTTTTAGTTTTCCCAATTTATACGCCCTTGAGTGGAAGTGCCCTATGCTCTCTACGCTGTGTTTATTACTTGTTTCAGGACACACCGTACTCTTCTCCAGAGTGCCTGTTGGCAATTTACATCCCGCCCATCAGCGTAGCAAGGCTCCCATGTCTCCATGGCCTGTCCTGCTTTTCTGGTTTTTACTGTTTGTTCAGCATGGCCCTTTTGACCGAGGGCAAGCGAGACTTCTTTGTAGCGCTGATTTGCCCTTCCGGCTTGCTTGGTTGGCCAAAAAGGGCGTATGCGTTTTTTCCTGAATATATTCAGGAAAAAACGCATACGCCCTTTTTGGCCAAGGGCATCATTGTCAACGTTTTGCCGCTTTTCATGTGCTTTAAAGGCGAGTCGAATCTACCTCCTGAAATCTGTTTCCTGCAAATCTGCCTTGCTTTCAAATCCTCTTCGTTGCCTTCCCTCAATATATTTGTGGACGAGAGTTCTCATTTATAACTCTGCACGTTTGTGAATTGCAGTGCCCCTGAGCTCCATTTGTCTCCTCGCTTTTTTGGGAGCTGGCCGCAAAAGCGCAGGATTGCTTCAGGCCCTATTTTGGTTCTGGGGGGCAGGCTGAGCCTGTGGTTCATTCTTCTTCCTGATGGGAAAATGGAGTGACCTATGCCTGTCCCAACACCTAGGGCTCGTCTCTCGTTGGTTCCGCGTCTTCCCGTTCATCCTGAGGACAAATTGCAACCTGTACAATCAGGAGGTTAAAGGTGCTGATTCTCCAAGTAGGGAGATGGTTAGTCAAGCGGCTGGAATGGCGAACCCGAGCACAAGGAGAGGAGAAATGAGGTGCGTTTTAGAAACCTTTCCCGATCTCATGGCATACCATCTTCTGGGTTTCCCATGCATGTTTTGATGTAGGAAGATTCCCTTGTACCTGGAGATTTGAGACCCATGGGGTGTGTTCCCCGCAGTGTTACTTTAAAGTATCTGCATTTGCTCACCCAACCTCACCAACCCTCTCAGCCCCAAGAGTGTCCAGCCTTATGTCTCATCCAGCTGTGGGTCTTGATATGGTCAATCCAGGTTGCATCATAGACCCTGAACGGATTTTGTAAGAATTTCTCTCTCTTTCACTGTCTTTGTTTTGTGGGTTTTTTAAAGTAATTTATGTTTAGAATCGGGCTTGGCTGCTTTTCCCTGCTGTGTTGATGCCGCTTTACACCCTCTTGATTCACTTGCAGAGAGATATCGATACATAGGTTTTCAGATTCTTACTAGTCAGATATATTCTTGTGTGTTGACTAGGGTGTGTTGAGTCCAGTTCACTGAGCAGGGAGTAGGCCTTGTCTATTACATATTCGGCTTATGGAGCGGTCTCTGAGCTAATTTGAAACCCTTGTTTTATGCATCACCCCACCTCACCTTTCCCGTTAAGCAGCCATAGTGTATCTTCTAAAGGTGGGACTCTGTTCTGTTTTGTAATTCAGTTCAAGTGTAGCGATTTTGACATTCCCTCTATAAGCGATATCTTAGGATAAGTGTCTTTTTCTGTGTGACTTATTTCACTTAGAATCATCGTATCTAAATCCACTCATCATGCTGCTAACTAGCCTTATGACATTGATTTCATGGCTGAGTGATATTCCACTGTGCCAAGTACCACCATTTCTTTATCCATTTTTCTATTTCCTGGGATATTGAAGGTGTACCGAAGTGGAGGTTCTTGGAAACAGAGCAGCCGTAAACTTTAGGGTGCCTGTGTCTTGTTGACTTTTAGTTTTCCCAATTTATACGCCCATGAGTGGAAGTGCCCTATGCTCTCTACGCTGTGTTTATTACTTGTTTCAGGACACACCGTACTCTTCTCCAGAGTGCCTGTTGGCAATTTACATCCCGCCCATCAGCGTAGCAAGGCTCCCATGTCTCCATGGCCTGTCCTGCTTTTCTGGTTTTTACACTTTGTTCAGCATGGCCCTTTTGACCGAGGGCAAGCGAGACTTCTTTGTAGCGCTGATTTGCCCTTCCGGCTTGCTTGGTTGGCCAAAAAGGGCGTATGCGTTTTTTCCTGAATATATTCAGGAAAAAGCGCATACGCCCTTTTTGGCCAAGGGCATCATTGTCAACATTTTGCCGCTTTTCATGTGCTTTAAAGGCGAGTCGAATCTACCTCCTGAAATCTGTTTCCTGCAAATCTGCCTTGCTTTCAAATCCTCTTCGTTGCCTTCCCTCAATATATTTGTGGACGAGAGTTCTCATTTATAACTCTGCACGTTTGTGAATTGCAGTGCCCCTGAGCTCCATTTGTCTCCTCGCTTTTTTGGGAGCTGGCCGCAAAAGCGCAGGATTGCTTCAGGCCCTATTTTGGTTCTGGGGGGCAGGCTGAGCCTGTGGTTCATTCTTCTTCCTGATGGGAAAATGGAGTGACCTATGCCTGTCCCAACACCTAGGGCTCGTCTCTCGTTGGTTCCGCGTCTTCCCGTTCATCCTCAGGACAAATTGCAACCTGTACAATCAGGAGGTTAAAGGTGCTGATTCTCCAAGTAGGGAGATGGTTAGTCAAGCGGCTGGAATGGCGAACCCGAGCACAAGGAGAGGAGAAATGAGGTGCGTTTTAGAAACCTTTCCCGATCTCATGGCATACCATCTTCTGGGTTTCCCATGCATGTTTTGATGTAGGAAGATTCCCTTGTACCTGGAGATTTGAGACCCATGGGGTGTGTTCCCCGCAGTGTTACTTTAAAGTATCTGCATTTGCTCACCCAACCTCACCAACCCTCTCAGCCCCAAGAGTGTCCAGCCTTATGTCTCATCCAGCTGTGGGTCTTGATATGGTCAATCCAGGTTGCATCATAGACCCTGAACGGATTTTGTAAGAATTTCTCTCTCTTTCACTGTCTTTGTTTTGTGGGTTTTTTAAAGTAATTTATGTTTAGAATCGGGCTTGGCTGCTTTTCCCTGCTGTGTTGATGCCGCTTTACACCCTCTTGATTCACTTGCAGAGAGATATCGATACATAGGTTTTCAGATTCTTACTAGTCAGATATATTCTTGTGTGTTGACTAGGGTGTGTTGAGTCCAGTTCACTGAGCAGGGAGTAGGACTTGTCTATTACATATTCGGCTTATGGAGCGGTCTCTGAGCTAATTTGAAACCCTTGTTTTATGCATCACCCCACCTCACCTTTCCCGTTAAGCAGCCATAGTGTATCTTCTAAAGGTGTGACTCTGTTCTGTTTTGTAATTCAGTTCAAGTGTAGCGATTTTGACATTCCCTCTATAAGCGATATCTTAGGATAAGTGTCTTTTTCTGTGTGACTTATTTCACTTAGAATCATCGTATCTAAATCCACTCATCATGCTGCTAACTAGCCTTATGACATTGATTTCATGGCTGAGTGATATTCCACTGTGCCAAGTACCACCATTTCTTTATCCATTTTTCTCTTTCCTGGGATATTGAAGGTGTACCGAAGTGGAGGTTCTTGGAAACAGAGCAGCCGTAAACTTTAGGGTGCCTGTGTCTTGTTGACTTTTAGTTTTCCCAATTTATACGCCCATGAGTGGAAGTGCCCTATGCTCTCTACGCTGTGTTTTTTACTTGTTTCAGGACACACCGTACTCTTCTCCAGAGTGCCTGTTGGCAATTTACATCCCGCCCATCAGCGTAGCAAGGCTCCCATGTCTCCATGGCCTGTCCTGCTTTTCTGGTTTTTACACTTTGTTCAGCATGGCCCTTTTGACCGAGGGCAAGCGAGACTTCTTTGTAGCGCTGATTTGCCCTTCCGGCTTGCTTGGTTGGCCAAAAAGGGCGTATGCGTTTTTTCCTGAATATATTCAGGAAAAAGCGCATACGCCCTTTTTGGCCAAGGGCATCATTGTCAACATTTTGCCGCTTTTCATGTGCTTTAAAGGCGAGTCGAATCTACCTCCTGAAATCTGTTTCCTGCAAATCTGCCTTGCTTTCAAATCCTCTTCGTTGCCTTCCCTCAATATATTTGTGGACGAGAGTTCTCATTTATAACTCTGCACGTTTGTGAATTGCAGTGCCCCTGAGCTCCATTTGTCTCCTCGCTTTTTTGGGAGCTGGCCGCAAAAGCGCAGGATTGCTTCAGGCCCTATTTTGGTTCTGGGGGGCAGGCTGAGCCTGTGGTTCATTCTTCTTCCTGATGGGAAAATGGAGTGACCTATGCCTGTCCCAACACCTAGGGCTCGTCTCTCGTTGGTTCCGCGTCTTCCCGTTCATCCTCAGGACAAATTGCAACCTGTACAATCAGGAGGTTAAAGGTGCTGATTCTCCAAGTAGGGAGATGGTTAGTCAAGCGGCTGGAATGGCGAACCCGAGCACAAGGAGAGGAGAAATGAGGTGCGTTTTAGAAACCTTTCCCGATCTCATGGCATACCATCTTCTGGGTTTCCCATGCATGTTTTGATGTAGGAAGATTCCCTTGTACCTGGAGATTTGAGACCCATGGGGTGTGTTCCCCGCAGTGTTACTTTAAAGTATCTGCATTTGCTCACCCAACCTCACCAACCCTCTCAGCCCCAAGAGTGTCCAGCCTTATGTCTCATCCAGCTGTGGGTCTTGATATGGTCAATCCAGGTTGCATCATAGACCCTGAACGGATTTTGTAAGAATTTCTCTCTCTTTCACTGTCTTTGTTTTGTGGGTTTTTTAAAGTAATTTATGTTTAGAATCGGGCTTGGCTGCTTTTCCCTGCTGTGTTGATGCCGCTTTACACCCTCTTGATTCACTTGCAGAGAGATATCGATACATAGGTTTTCAGATTCTTACTAGTCAGATATATTCTTGTGTGTTGACTAGGGTGTGTTGAGTCCAGTTCACTGAGCAGGGAGTAGGCCTTGTCTATTACATATTTGGCTTATGGAGCGGTCTCTGAGCTAATTTGAAACCCTTGTTTTATGCATCACCCCACCTCACCTTTCCCGTTAAGCAGCCATAGTGTATCTTCTAAAGGTGTGACTCTGTTCTGTTTTGTAATTCAGTTCAAGTGTAGCGATTTTGACATTCCCTCTATAAGCGATATCTTAGGATAAGTGTCTTTTTCTGTGTGACTTATTTCACTTAGAATCATCGTATCTAAATCCACTCATCATGCTGCTAACTAGCCTTATGACATTGATTTCATGGCTGAGTGATATTCCACTGTGCCAAGTACCACCATTTCTTTATCCATTTTTCTCTTTCCTGGGATATTGAAGGTGTACCGAAGTGGAGGTTCTTGGAAACAGAGCAGCCGTAAACTTTAGGGTGCCTGTGTCTTGTTGACTTTTAGTTTTCCCAATTTATACGCCCATGAGTGGAAGTGCCCTATGCTCTCTACGCTGTGTTTATTACTTGTTTCAGGACACACCGTACTCTTCTCCAGAGTGCCTGTTGGCAATTTACATCCCGCCCATCAGCGTAGCAAGGCTCCCATGTCTCCATGGCCTGTCCTGCTTTTCTGGTTTTTACACTTTGTTCAGCATGGCCCTTTTGACCGAGGGCAAGCGAGACTTCTTTGTAGCGCTGATTTGCCCTTCCGGCTTGCTTGGTTGGCCAAAAAGGGCGTATGCGTTTTTTCCTGAATATATTCAGGAAAAAGCGCATACGCCCTTTTTGGCCAAGGGCATCATTGTCAACATTTTGCCGCTTTTCATGTGCTTTAAAGGCGAGTCGAATCTACCTCCTGAAATCTGTTTCCTGCAAATCTGCCTTGCTTTCAAATCCTCTTCGTTGCCTTCCCTCAATATATTTGTGGACGAGAGTTCTCATTTATAACTCTGCACGTTTGTGAATTGCAGTGCCCCTGAGCTCCATTTGTCTCCTCGCTTTTTTGGGAGCTGGCCGCAAAAGCGCAGGATTGCTTCAGGCCCTATTTTGGTTCTGGGGGGCAGGCTGAGCCTGTGGTTCATTCTTCTTCCTGATGAGAAAATGGAGTGACCTATGCCTGTCCCAACACCTAGGGCTCGTCTCTCGTTGGTTCCGCGTCTTCCCGTTCATCCTCAGGACAAATTGCAACCTGTACAATCAGGAGGTTAAAGGTGCTGATTCTCCAAGTAGGGAGATGGTTAGTCAAGCAGCTGGAATGGTGAACCCGAGCACAAGGAGAGGAGAAATGAGGTGCAGTTTAGAAACCTTTCCCGATCTCATGGCATACCATCTTCTGGGTTTCCCATGCATGTTTTGATGTAGGAAGATGCCCTTGTACCTGGAGATTTGAGACCCATGGGGTGTGTTCCCCGCAGTGTTACTTTAAAGTATCTGCATTTGCTCACCCAACCTCACCAATCCTCTCAGCCCCAAGAGTGTCCAGCCTTATGTCTCATCCAGCTGTGGGTCTAGATATGGTCAATCCAGGTTGCATCAGAGACCCTGAACGGATTTTGTAAGAATTTCTCTCTCTTTCACTGTCTTTGCTTTGTGGGTTTTTTAAAGTAATGTATGTTTAGAATGGGGTTTGGCTGCTTTTCCCTGCTGTGTTTATGCCGCTTTACACCCTCTTGATTCACTTGCAGAGAGATATCGATACATAGGTTTTCAGATTCATACTAGTCAGATATATTCTTGTGCGGTGACTAGGGGGTGTTGAGTCCAGTTCACTGAGCAGGGAGTAGGCCTTGTCTATTACATATTTGGCTTATGGAGCGGTGTCTGAGCTAATTTCAAACCCTTGTTTTATGCATCACCCCACCTCACCTTTCCCGTTAAGCAGCCATAGTGTGTCTTCTAAAGGTGTGACTCTGTTCTGTTTTGTAATTCAGTTCAAGTGTAGCGATTTTGACATTCCCTCTATAAGCGATATCTTAGGATAAGTGTCTTTTTCTGTGTGACTTATTTCACTTAGAATCATCGTACCTAAATCCACTCATCATGCTGCTAACTAGCCTTATGACATTGATTTCATGGCTGAGTGATATTCCATTGTGCCAAGTACCACCATTTCTTTATCCATTTTTCTCTTTCCTGGGATATTGATGGTGTACCAAAGTGGAGGTTCTTGGAAACAGAGCAGCCGTAAACTTTAGGGTGCCTGTGTCTTGTTGATTTTTAGTTTTCCCAATTTATACGCCCTTGAGTGGAAGTGCCCTATGCTCTCTACGCTGTGTTTATTACTTGTTTCAGGACACACCGTACTCTTCTCCAGAGTGCCTGTTGGCAATTTACATCCCGCCCATCAGCGTAGCAAGGCTCCCATGTCTCGATGGCCTGTCCTGCTTTTCTGGTTTTTACTGTTTGTTCAGCATGGCCCTTTTGACCGAGGGCAAGCGAGACTTCTTTGTAGCGCTGATTTGCCCTTCCGGCTTGCTTGGTTGGCCGAAAAGGGCGTATGCGTTTTTTCCTGAATATATTCAGGAAAAAACGCATACGCCCTTTTTGGCCAAGGGCATCATTGTCAACGTTTTGCCGCTTTTCATGTGCTTTAAAGGCGAGTCGAATCTACCTCCTGAAATCTGTTTCCTGCAAATCTGCCTTGCTTTCAAATCCTCTTCGTTGCCTTCCCTCAATATATTTGTGGACGAGAGTTCTCATTTATAACTCTGCACGTTTGTGAATTGCAGTGCCCCTGAGCTCCATTTGTCTCCTCGCTTTTTTGGGAGCTGGCCGCAAAAGCGCAGGATTGCTTCAGGCCCTATTTTGGTTCTGGGGGGCAGGCTGAGCCTGTGGTTCATTCTTCTTCCTGATGGGAAAATGGAGTGACCTGTGCCTGTCCCAACACCTAGGGCTAGTCTCTCGTTGTTTCCCCGTCTTCCCCTTCATCCTCAGGACAAATTGCAACCTGGACGAAATAGGAAGTTAAAGGTGCTGATTCTCCAATTAGGGAGATGGTTAGTCAAGTGGCTGGAATGGCGAACCCGAGCACAAGGAGAGGAGAAATGAGGTGCGTTTTAGAAACCTTTCCCGATCTCATGGCATACCATCTTCTGGGTTTCCCATGCATGTTTTGATATAGGAAGATGCCCTTGTACCTGGAGATTTGAGACCCATGGGGTGTGTTCCCCACAGTATTACTTTAAAGTATCTGCGTTTGCTCACCCAACCTCACCAATCCTCTCAGCCCCAAGAGTGTCCAGCCTTATGTCTCATCCAGCTGTGGGTCTAGATATGGTGAATCCAGGTTGCATCAGAGACCCTGAACGGATTTTGTAAGAATTTCTCTCTCTTTCACTGTCTTTGTTTTGTGGGTTTTTTAAAGTAATTTATGTTTAGAATCCGGCTTGGCTGCTTTTCCCTGCTGTATTGATGCCGCTTTACACCCTCTTGATTCACTTGCAGAGAGATATCGATACATAGGTTTTCAGATTCTTACTAGTCAGATATATTCTTGTGTGGTGACTAGGGTGTGTTGAGTCCAGTTCACTGAGCAGGGAGTAGGCCTTGTCTATTACATATTTGGCTTATGGAGCGGTCTCTGAGCTAATTTCAAACCCTTGTTTTATGCATCACCCCACCTCACCTTTCCCGTTAAGCAGCCATAGTGTGTCTTCTAAAGGTGTGACTCTGTTCTGTTTTGTAATTCAGTTCAAGTGTAGCGATTTTGACATTCCCTCTATAAGCGATATCTTAGGATAAGTGTCTTTTTCTGTGTGACTTATTTCACTTAGAATCATCGTACCTAAATCCACTCATCATGCTGCTAACTAGCCTTATGACATTGATTTCATGGCTAAGTGATATTCCATTGTGCCAAGTACCACCATTTCTTTATCCACTTTTCTCTTTCCTGGTATATTGAAGGTGTACCGAAGCGGAGGTTCTTGGAAACAGAGCAGCCGTAAACTTTAGGGTGCCTGTGTCTTGTTGATTTTTAGTTTTCCCAATTTATACGCCCATGAGTGGGAGTGCCCTATGCTCTCTAAGCTGTGTTTATTAGTTGTTTCAGGACACACCGTACTCTTCTCCAGAGTGCCTGTTGGCAATTTACATCCCGCCCATCAGCGTAGCAAGGCTCCCATGTCTCCATGGCCTGTCCTGCTTTTCTGGTTTTTACACTTTCTTCAGCATGGCCCTTTTGACCGAGGGCAAGCGAGACTTCTTTGTAGCGCTGATTTGCCCTTCCGGCTTGCTTGGTTGGCCAAAAAGGGCGTATGCGTTTTTTCCTGAATATATTCAGGAAAAAACGCATACGCACTTTTTGGCCAAGGGCATCATTGTCTACGTTTTGCCACTTTTCATGTGCTTTAAAGGCGAGTTGTATCTACCTCCTGAAATCTGTTTCCTGCAAATCTGCCTTGCTTTCAAATCCTCTTCGTTGCCTTCCCTCAATATATTTGTGGACGAGAGTTCTCATTTATAACTCTGCACGTTTGTGAATTGCAGTGCCCCTGAGCTCCATTTGTCTCCTCGCTTTTTTGGGAGCTGGCCGCAAAAGCGCAGGATTGCTTCAGGCCCTATTTTGGTTCTGGGGGGCAGGCTGAGCCTGTGGTTCATTCTTCTTCCTGATGGGAAAATGGAGTGACCTGTGCCTGTCCCAACACCTAGGGCTAGTCTCTCGTTGTTTCCCCGTCTTCCCCTTCATCCTCAGGACAAATTGCAACCTGGACGAAACAGGAGGTTAAAGGTGCTGATTCTCCAATTAGGGAGATGGTTAGTCAAGTGGCTGGAATGGCGAACTTGTGCACAAGGAGAGGAGAAATGAGGTGCGTTTTAGAAACCTTTCCCGATCTCATGGCATACCATCTTCTGGGTTTCCCATGCATGTTTTGATGTAGGAAGATTCCCTTGTACCTGGAGATTTGAGACCCATGGGGTGGGTACCCCGCGGTGTTACTTTAAAGTATCTGCATTTGCTCACCCGACCTCACCAATCCTCTCAGCCCCAAGAGTGTCCAGCCTTATGTCTCATCCAGCTGTGGGTCTAGATATGGTCAATCCAGGTTGCATCAGAGAACCTGAACGGATTTTGTAAGAATTTCTCTCTCTTTCACTGTCTTTGCTTTGTGGGTTTTTTAAAGTAATGTATGTTTAGAATGGGGTTTGGCTGCTTTTCCCTGCTGTGTTTATGTCGCTTTACACCCTCTTGATTCACTTGCAGAGAGATATCGATACATAGGTTTTCAGATTCATACTAATCAGATATAATCTTGTGCGGTGACTAGGGGGTGTTGAGTCCAGTTAACTGAGCAGGGAGTAGGCCTTGTCTATTACATATTTGGCTTATGGAGCGGTGTCTGAGCTAATTTCAAACCCTTGTTTTATGCATCACCCCACCTCACCTTTCCGGTTAAGCAGCCATAGTGTGTCTTCTAAAGGTGTGCCTCTGTTCTGTTTTGTAATTCAGTTCAAGTGTAGCGATTTTGACATTCCCTCTATAAGCGATATCTTAGGATAAGTGCCTTTTTCTGTGTGACTTATTTCACTTAGAATCATCGTACCTAAATCCACTCATCATGCTGCTAACTAGCCTTATGACATTGATTTCATGGCTGAGTGATATTCCATTGTGCCAAGTACCACCATTTCTTTATCCATTTTTCTCTTTCCTGGGATATTGAAGGTGTACCGAAGCGGAGGTTCCTGGCAACAGAGCAGCCATAAAGTTTGGGGTGCCTGTGTCTTGTTGATTTTTAGTTTTCCCAATTTATACGCCCATGAGTGGAAGTGCCCTATGCTCTCTACACTGTGTTTATTACTTGTTTCAGGACACACCGTACTCTTCTCCAGAGTGCCTGTTGGCAATTTACATCCCGCCCATCAGCGTAGCAAGGCTCCCATGTCTCCATGGCCTGTCCTGCTTTTCTGGTTTTTACACTTTGTTCAGCATGGCCCTTTTGACCGAGGGCAAGCGAGACTTCTTTGTAGCGCTGATTTGCCCTTCCGGCTTGCTTGGTTGGCCAAAAAGGGCGTATGCGTTTTTTCCTGAATATATTCAGGAAAAAACGCATACGCCCTTTTTGGCCAAGGGCATCATTGTCAACGTTTTGCCGCTTTTCATGTGCTTTAAAGGCGAGTCGAATCTACCTCCTGAAATCTGTTTCCTGCAAATCTGCCTTGCTTTCAAATCCTCTTCGTTGCCTTGACTCAATATATTTGTGGACGAGAGTTCTCATTTATAACTCTGCACGTTTGTGAATTGTAGTGCCCCTGAGCTCCATTTGTCTCCTCGCTTTTTTGGGGGCTGGCCGCAAAAGCGCAGGATTGCTTCAGGCCCTATTTTGGTTCTGGGGGGCAGGCTGAGCCTGTGGTTCATTCTTCTTCCTGATGGGAAAATGGAGTGACCTGTGCCTGTCCCAACACCTAGGGCTAGTCTCTCGTTGGTTCCCCGTCTTCCCGTTCATCCTCAGGACAAATTGCAACCTGTACAATCAGGAGGTTAAAGGTGCTGATTCTCCAAGTAGGGAGATGGTTGGTCAAGCAGCTGGAATGGCGAACCTGAGCCCAAGGAGAGGAGAAATGAGGTGCGTTTTAGAAACCTTTCCCGATCTCATGGCATACCATCTTCTGGGTTTCCCATGCATGTTTTGATGTAGGAAGATGCCGTTGTACCTGGAGATTTGAGACCCATGGGGTGTGTTCCCCGCAGTTTTACTTTATAGTATCTGCGTTTGCTCACCCAACCTCACCAATCCTCTCAGCCCCAAGAATGTCCAGCCTTATGTCTCATCCAGCTGTGGGTCTAGATATGGTCAATCCAGGTTGCATCAGAGACCCTAAACGGATTTTGTAAGAATTTCTCTCTCTTTCACTGTCTTTGTTTTGTGGGTTTTTTAAAGTAATTTATGTTTAGAATCGGGCTTGGGTGCTTTTCCCTGCTGTGTTGATGCCGATTTACACCCTCTTGATTCACTTGCAGAGAGATATCGATACATAGGTTTTCAGATTCTTACTACTCAGATATATTCTTGTGTGGTGACTAGGGTGTGTTGAGTCCAGTTCAGTGAGCAGGGAGTAGGCCTTGTCTATTACATATTTGGCTTATGGAGCGGTCTCTGAGCTAATTTCAAACCCTTGTTTTATGCATCACCCCACCTCACCTTTCCCGTTAAGCAGCCATAGTGTGTCTTCTAAAGGTGTGACTCTGTTCTGTTTTGTAATTAAGTTGAAGTGTAGCGATTTTGACATTCCCTCTATAAGCGATATCTTAGGATAAGTGTCTTTTTCTGTGTGATTTATTTCACTTAGAATCATCGTCGCTAAATCCACTCATCATGCTGCTAACTAGCCTTATGACATTGATTTCATGGCTGAGTGACATTCCATTGTGCCAATTACCACCATTTGTTTATCCATTTTTCTCTTTCCTGGGATATTGAAGGTGTACCGAAGCGGAGGTTCTTGGAAACAGAGCAGCCGTAAACTTTAGGGTGCCTGTGTCTTGTTGATTTTTAGTTTTCCCAATTTATACGCCCATGAGTGGAAGTGCCATATGCTCTCAAAGCTGTGTTTATTACTTGTTTCAGGACACACCGTACACTTCTCCAGAGTGCCTGTTGGCAATTTACATCCCGCCCATCAGCGTAGCAAGGCTCGCATGTCTCCATGGCCTGTCCTGCTTTTCTGGTTTTTACACTTTTTTCAGCATGGCCCTTTTGACCGAGGGCAAGCGAGACTTCTTTGTAGCGCTGATTTGCCCTTCCGGCTTGCTTGGTTGGCCAAAAAGGGCGTATGCGTTTTTTCCTGAATATATTCAGGAAAAAACGCATACGCCCTTTTTGGCCAAGGGCATCATTGTCAACGTTTTGCCGCTTTTCATGTGCTTTACAGGCGAGTCGAATCTACATCCTGAAATCTATTTCCTGAAAATCTGCCTTACTTTCAAATCCTCTTCGTTGCCTTCCCTCAATATATTTGTGGACGAGAGTTCTCATTTATAACTCTGCACGTTTGTGAATTGCAGTGCCCCTGAGCTCCATTTGTCTACTCGCTTTTTTGGGAGCTGGCCGCAAAAGCGCAGGATTGCTTCAGGCCCTATTTTGGTTCTGGGGGGCAGGCTGAGCCTGTGGTTCATTCTTCTTCCTGATGGAAAAATGGAGTGACCTGTGCCTGTCCCAACACCTAGGGCTAGTCTCTCGTTGGTTGCCCGTCTTCCCGTTCATCCTCAGGAAAATTGCAACCTGTACGATACAGGAGTTTAAAGATGCTGATTCTCCACGTAGGGAGATGGTGAATCAAGCGGCTGGAATGGGGAACCCGAGCACAAGGAGAGGAGAAATGAGGTGCGTTTTAGAAACCTTTCCCGATCTCACGGCATACCATCTTCTGGGTTTCACATGCATGTTTGGATGTAGGAAGATGCCCTTGTACCTGGAGATTTGAGACCCATGGGGTGGGTACCCCGCGGTATTACTTTAAAGTATCTGCATTTGCTCACCCAACCTCACCAATCCTCTCAGCCCCAAGAGTGTCCAGCCTTATGTCTCATCCAGCTGTGGGTCTAGATATGGTCAATCCAGGTTGCATCAGAGACCCTGAACGGATTTTGTAAGAATTTCTCTCTCTTTCACTGTCTTTGCTTTGTGGGTTTTTTAAAGTAATGTATGTTTAGAATGGGGTTTGGCTGCTTTTCCCTGCTGCGTTTATGCCGCTTTACACCCTCTTGATTCACTTGCAGAGAGATATCAATACACAGGTTTTCAGATTCATACTAGTCAGATATATTCTTGTGCGGTGACTAGGGGGTGTTGAGTCCAGTTCACTGAGCAGGGAGTAGGCCTTGTCTATTACATATTTGGCTTATGGAGCGGTCTCTGAGCTAATTTCAAACCCTTGTTTTATGCATCACCCCACCTCACCTTTCCGGTTAAGCAGCCATAGTGTGTCTTCTAAAGGTGTGCCTCTGTTCTGTTTTGCAATTCAGTTCAAGTGTAGCGATTTTGACATTCCCTCTATAAGCGATATCTTAGGATAAGTGCCTTTTTCTGTGTGACTTATTTCACTTAGAATCATCGTACCTAAATCCACTCATCATGCTGCTAACTAGCCTTATGACATTGATTTCATGGCTGAGTGATATTCCATTGTGCCAAGTACCACCATTTGTTTATCCATTTTTCTCATTCCTGGGATATTGAAGTTGTACCGAAGCGGAGGTTCTTGGCAACAGAACAGCCGTAAAGTTTGGGGTGCCTGTGTCTTGTTGATTTTTAGTTTTCCCAATTTATACGCCCATGAGTGGAAGTGCCCTATGCTCTCTACGCTGTGTTTATTACTTGTTTCAGGACACACCGTACACTTCTCCAGTGTGCCTGTTGGCAATTTACATCCCGCCCATCAGCGTAGCAAGGCTCCCATGTCTCCATGGCCTGTCCTGCTTTTCTGGTTTTTACACTTTGTTCAGCATGGCCCTTTTGACCGAGGGCAAGCGAGACTTCTTTGTAGCGGTGATTTGCCCTTCCGGCTTGCTTGGTTGGCCAAAAAGGGCGTATGCGTTTTTTCCTGAATATATTCAGGAAAAAACGCATACGCCCTTTTTGGCCAAGGGCATCATTGTCAACGTTTTGCCGCTTTTCATGTGCTTTAAAGGCGAGTCGAATCTACCTCCTGAAATCTGTTTCCTGCAAATCTGCCTTGCTTTCAAATCCTCTTCGTTGCCTTCCCTCAATATATTTGTGGACGAGAGTTCTCATTTATAACTCTGCACGTTTGTGAATTGCAGTGCCCCTGAGCTCCATTTGTCTCCTCGCTTTTTTGGGAGCTGGCCGCAAAAGCGCAGGATTGCTTCAGGCCCTATTTTGGTTCTGGGGGGCAGGCTGAGCCTGTGGTTCATTCTTCTTCCTGATGGGAAAATGGAGTGACCTGTGCCTGTCCCAACACCTAGGGCTAGTCTCTCGTTGTTTCCCCGTCTTCCCCTTCATCCTCAGGACAAATTGCAACCTGGACGAAACAGGAGGTTAAAGGTGCTGATTCTCCAATTAGGGAGATGGTTAGTCAAGTGGCTGGAATGGCGAACCCGAGCACAAGGAACGGAGAAATGAGGTGCGTTTTAGAAACCTTTCCCGATCTCATTGCATACCATCTTCTGGGTTTCCCATGCATGTTTTGATGTAGGAAGATTCCCTTGTACCTGGAGATTTGAGACCCATGGGGTGGGTACCCCGCGGTATTACTTTAAAGTATCTGCATTTGCTCACCCGACCTCACCAATCCTCTCAGCCCCAAGAGTGTCCAGCCTTATGTCTCATCCAGCTGTGGGTCTAGATATGGTCAATCCAGGTTGCATCAGAGACCCTGAACGGATTTTGTAAGAATTTCTCTCTCTTTCACTTTCTTTGCTTTGTGGGTTTTTTAAAGTAATGTATGTTTAGAATGGGGTTTGGCTGCTTTTCCCTGCTGTGTTTATGCCGCTTTACACCCTCTTGATTCACTTGCAGAGAGATATCGATACATAGGTTTTCAGATTCATACTAATCAGATATATTCTTGTGTGGTGACTAGGGTGTGTTCAGTCCAGTTCACTGAGCAGGGAGTAGGCCTTGTCTATTACATATTTGGCTTATGGAGCGGTCTCTGAGCTAATTTCAAACCCTTGTTTTATGCATCACCCCACCTCACCTTTCCGGTTAAGCAGCCATAGTGTGTCTTCTAAAGGTGTGCCTCTGTTCTGTTTTGTAATTCAGTTCAAGTGTAGCGATTTTGACATTCCCTCTATAAGCGATATCTTAGGATAAGTGTCTTTTTCTGTGTGACTTATTTCACTTAGAATCATCGTATCTAAATCCACTCATCATGCTGCTAACTAGCCTTATGACATTGATTTCATAGCTGAGTGATATTCCACTGTGCCAAGTACCACCATTTCTTTATCCACTTTTCTCTTTCCTGGTATATTGAAGGTGTACCGAAGCGGAGGTTCTTGGAAACAGAGCAGCCGTAAACTTTAGGGTGCCTGTGTCTTGTTGATTTTTAGTTTTCCCAATTTATACGCCCATGAGTGGGAGTGCCCTATGCTCTCTAAGCTGTGTTTATTACTTGTTTCAGGACACACCGTACTCTTCTCCAGAGTGCCTGTTGGCAATTTACATCCCGCCCATTAGCGTAGCAAGGCTCCCTTGTCTCCATGGCCTGTCCTGCTTTTCTGGTTTTTACACTTTCTTCAGCATGGCCCTTTTGACCGAGGGCAAGCGAGACTTCTTTGTAGCGCTGATTTGCCCTTCCGGCTTGCTTGGTTGGCCAAAAAGGGCGTATGCCTTTTTTCCTGAATATATTCAGGAAAAAACGCATACGCCCTTTTTGGCCAAGGGCATCATTGTCAACGTTTTGCCACTTTTCATGTGCTTTAAAGGCGAGTTGAATCTACCTCCTGAAATCTGTTTCCTGCAAATCTGCCTTGCTTTCAAATCCTCTTCGTTGCCTTCCCTCAATATATTTGTGGACGAGAGTTCTCATTTATAACTCTGCACGTTTGTGAATTGCAGTGCCCCTGAGCTCCATTTGTCTCCTCGCTTTTTTGGGAGCTGGCCGCAAAAGCGCAGGATTGCTTCAGGCCCTATTTTGGTTCTGGGGGGCAGGCTGAGCCTGTGGTTCATTCTTCTTCCTGATGGGAACATGGAGTGACCTGTGCCTGTCCCAACACGTAGGGCTAGTCTCTCCTTGTTTCCCCGTCTTCCCCTTCATCCTCAGGACAAATTGCAACCTGGACGAAACAGGAGGTTAAAGGTGCTGATTCTCCAATTAGGGAGATGGTTAGTCAAGTGGCTGGAATGGCGAACTTGTGCACAAGGAGAGGAGAAATGAGGTGCGTTTTAGAAACCTTTCCCGATCTCATGGCATACCATCTTCTGGGTTTCCCATGCATGTTTTGATGTAGGAAGATTCCCTTGTACCTGGAGATTTGAGACCCATGGGGTGGGTACCCCGCGGTGTTACTTTAAAGTATCTGCATTTGCTCACCCGACCTCACCAATCCTCTCAGCCCCAAGAGTGTCCAGCCTTATGTCTCATCCAGCTGTGGGTCTAGATATAGTCAATCCAGGTTGCATCAGAGACCCTGAACGGATTTTGTAAGAATTTCTCTCTCTTTCACTGTCTTTGCTTTGTGGGTTTTTTAAAGTAATGTATGTTTAGAATGGGGTTTGGCTGCTTTTCCCTGCTGCGTTTATGCCGCTTTACACCCTCTTGATTCACTTGCAGAGAGATATCAATACACAGGTTTTCAGATTCATACTAGTCAGATATATTCTTGTGTGGTGACTAGGGGGTGTTGAGTCCAGTTCACTGAGCAGGGAGTAGGCCTTGTCTATTACATATTTGGCTTATGGAGCGGTCTCTGAGCTAATTTCAAACCCTTGTTTTATGCATCACCCCACCTCACCTTTCCGGTTAAGCAGCCATAGTGTGTCTTCTAAAGGTGTGCCTCTGTTCTGTTTTGTAATTCAGTTCAAGTGTAGCGATTTTGACATTCCCTCTATAAGCGATATCTTAGGATAAGTGCCTTTTTCTGTGTGACTTATTTCACTTAGAATCATCGTACCTAAATCCACTCATCATGCTGCTAACTAGCCTTATGACATTGATTTCATGGCTGAGTGATATTCCATTGTGCCAAGTACCACCATTTGTTTATCCATTTTTCTCATTCCTGGGATATTGAAGGTGTACCGAAGCGGAGGTTCTTGGCAACAGAACAGCCGTAAAGTTTGGGTTGCCTGTGTCTTGTTGATTTTTAGTTTTCCCAATTTATACGCCCATGAGTGGAAGTGCCCTATGCTCTCTACGCTGTGTTTATTACTTGTTTCAGGACACACCGTACACTTCTCCAGTGTGCCTGTTGGCAATTTACATCCCGCCGATCAGCGTAGCAAGGCTCCCATGTCTCCATGGCCTGTCCTGCTTTTCTGGTTTTTACACTTTCTTCAGCATGGCCCTTTTGACCGAGGGAAAGCGAGACTTCTTTGTAGCGGTGATTTGCCCTTCCGGCTTGCTTGGTTGGCCAAAAAGGGCGTATGCGTTTTTTCCTGAATATATTCAGGAAAAAACGCATACGCCCTTTTTGGCCAAGGGCATCATTGTCAACGTTTTGCCGCTTTTCATGTGCTTTAAAGGCGAGTCGAATCTACCTCCTGAAATCTGTTTCCTGCAAATCTGCCTTGCTTTCAAATCCTCTTCGTTGCCTTCCCTCAATATATTTGTGGACGAGAGTTCTCATTTATAACTCTGCACGTTTGTGAATTGCAGTGCCCCTGAGCTCCATTTGTCTCCTCGCTTTTTTGGGAGCTGGCCGCAAAAGCGCAGGATTGCTTCAGGCCCTATTTTGGTTCTGGGGGGCAGGCTGAGCCTGTGGTTCATTCTTCTTCCTGATGGGAAAATGGAGTGACCTGTGCCTGTCCCAACACCTAGGGCTAGTCTCTCGTTGTTTCCGCGTCTTCCCCTTCATCCTCAGGACAAATTGCAACCTGGAAGAAACAGGAGGTTAAAGGTGCTGATTCTCTAATTAGGGAGACGGTTAGTCAAGTGGCTGGAATGGCGAACCCGAGCACAAGGAAAGGAGAAATGAGGTGCGTTTTAGAAACCTTTCCCGATCTCATGGCATACCATCTTCTGGGTTTCCCATGCATGTTTTGATGTAGGAAGATTCCCTTGTACCTGGAGATTTGAGACCCATGGGGTGGGTACCCCGCGGTGTTACTTTAAAGAATCTGCATTTGCTCACCCGACCTCACCAATCCTCTCAGCCCCAAGAGTGTCCAGCCTTATGTCTCATCCAGCTGTGGGTCTAGATATGGTCAATCCAGGTTGCATCAGAGACCCTGAACGGATTTTGTAAGAATTTCTCTCTCTTTCTCTGTCTTTGCTTTGTGGGTTTTTTAAAGTAATGTATGTTTAGAATGGGGTTTGGCTGCTTTTCCCTGCTGTGTTTATGCCGCTTTACACCCTCTTGATTCACTTGCAGAGAGATATCGATACATAGGTTTTCAGATTCATACTAATCAGTTATAATCTGTGTGGGGACTAGGGGGTGTTGAGTCCAGTTAACTGAGCAGGGAGTAGGCCTTGTCTATTACATATTTGGCTTATGGAGCGGTGTCTGAGCTAATTTCAAACCCTTGTTTTATGCATCACCCCACCTCACCTTTCCGGTTAAGCAGCCATAGTGTGTCTTCTAAAGGTGTGCCTCTGTTCTGTTTTGTAATTCAGTTCAAGTGTAGCAATTTTGACATTCCCTCTATAAGCGATATCTTAGGATAAGTGCCTTTTTCTGTGTGACTTATTTCACTTAGAATCATCGTACCTAAATCCACTCATCATGCTGCTAACTAGCCTTATGACATTGATTTCATGGCTGAGTGATATTCCATTGTGCCAAGTACCACCATTTCTTTATCCATTTTTCTCTTTCCTGGGATATTGAAGGTGTACCGAAGCGGAGGTTCTTGGCAACAGAGCAGCCGTAAAGTTTGGGGTGCCTGTGTCTTGTTGATTTTTAGTTTTCCCAATTTATACGCCCATGAGTGGAAGTGCCCTATGCTCTCTACGCTGTGTTTATTACTTGTTTCAGGACACACCGTACTCTTCTCCAGAGTGCCTGTTGGCAATTTACATCCCGCCCATCAGCGTAGCAAGGCTCCCATGTCTCCATGGCCTGTCCTGCTTTTCTGGTTTTTACACTTTGTTCAGCATGGCCCTTTTGACCGAGGGCAAGCGAGACTTCTTTGTAGCGCTGATTTGCCCTTCCGGCTTGCTTGGTTGGCCAAAAAGGGCGTATGCGTTTTTTCCTGAATATATTCAGGAAAAAACGCATACGCCCTTTTTGGCCAAGGGCATCATTGTCAACGTTTTGCCGCTTTTCATGTGCTTTAAAGGCGAGTCGAATCTACCTCCTGAAATCTGTTTCCTGCAAATCTGCCTTGCTTTCAAATCCTCTTCGTTGCCTTCCCTCAATATATTTGTGGACGATAGTTCTCATTTATAACTCTGCACGTTTGTGAATTGCAGTGCCCCTGAGCTCCATTTGTCTCCTCGCTTTTTTGGGAGCTGGCCGCAAAAGCGCAGGATTGCTTCAGGCCCTATTTTGGTTCTGGGGGGCAGGCTGAGCCTGTGGTTCATTCTTCTTCCTGATGGGAAAATGGAGTGACCTACGCCTGTCCCAACACCTAGGGCTCGTCTCTCGTTGGTTCCGCGTCTTCCCGTTCATCCTCAGGACAAATTGCAACCTGTACAATCAGGAGGTTAAAGGTGCTGATTCTCCAAGTAGGGAGATGGTTGGTCAAGCAGCTGGAATGGCGAACCCGAGCACAAGGAGAGGAGAAATGAGGTGCGTTTTAGAAACCTTTCCCGATCTCATGGCATACCATCTTCTGGGTTTCCCATGCATGTTTTGATGTAGGAAGATGCCCTTGTACCTGGAGATTTGAGACCCATGGGGTGTGTTCCCCGCAGTTTTACTTTAAAGTATCTGCATTTGCTCACCCAACCTCACCAATCCTTTCAGCCCCAAGAGTGTCCAGCCTTATGTCTCATCCAGCTGTGGGTCTAGATATGGTCAATCCAGGTTGCATCAGAGACCCTGAACGGATTTTGTAAGAATTTCTCTCTCTTTCACTGTCTTTGTTTTGTGGGTTTTTTAAAGTAATTTATGTTTAGAATGGGGTTTGGCTGCTTTTCCCTGCTGTGTTGATGCCGCTTTACACCCTCTTGATTCACTTGCAGAGAGATATCGATACATAGGTTTTCAGATTCATACTAGTCAGATATATTCTTGTGCGGTGACTAGGGGGTGTTGAGTCCAGTTCACTGAGCAGGGAGTAGGCCTTGTCTAGTACATATTTGGCTTATGGAGTGGTGTCTGAGCTAATTTCAAACCCTTGTTTTATGCATCACCCCACCTCACCTTTCCCGTTAAGCAGCCATAGTGTGTCTTCTAAAGGTGTGACTCTGTTCTGTTTGTAATTCAGTTCAAGTGTAGCGATTTTGACATTCCCTCTATAAGCGATATCTTAGGATAAGTGCCTTTTTCTGTGTGACTTATTTCACTTAGAATCATCGTACCTAAATCCACTCATCATGCTGCTAACTAGCCTTATGACATTGATTTCATGGCTGAGTGATATTGCATTGTGCCAAGTACCACCATTTCTTTATCCATTTTTCTCTTTCCTGGGATATTGAAGGTGTACCGAAGCGGAGGTTCTTGGCAACAGAGCAGCCGTAAACTTTAGGGTGCCTGTGTCTTCTTGATTTTTAGTTTTCCCAATTTATACGCCCATGAGTGGAAGTGCCCTATGCTCTCTACGCTGTGTTTATTACTTGTTTCAGGACACACCGTACACTTCTCCAGTGTGCCTGTTGGCAATTTACATCCCGCCCATCAGCGTAGCAAGGCTCCCATGTCTCCATGGCCTGTCCTGCTTTTCTGGTTTTTACACTTTCTTCAGCATGGCCCTTTTGACCGAGGGAAAGCGAGACTTCTTTGTAGCGGTGATTTGCCCTTCCGGCTTGCTTGGTTGGCCAAAAAGGGCGTATGCGTTTTTTCCTGAATATATTCAGGAAAAAACGCATACGCCCTTTTTGGCCAAGGGCCTAATTGTCAACGTTTTGCCGCTTTTCATGTGCTTTAAAGGCGAGTCGAATCTACCTCCTGAAATCTGTTTCCTGCAAATCTGCCTTGCTTTCAAATCCTCTTCGTTGCCTTCCCTCAATATATTTGTGGACGAGAGTTCTCATTTATAACTCTGCACGTTTGTGAATTGCAGTGCCCCTGAGCTCCATTTGTCTCCTCGCTTTTTTGGGAGCTGGCCGCAAAAGCGCAGGATTGCTTCAGGCCCTATTTTGGTTCTGGGGGGCAGGCTGAGCCTGTGGTTCATTCTTCTTCCTGATGGGAAAATGGAGTGACCTGTGCCTGTCCCAACACCTAGGGCTAGTCTCTCGTTGTTTCCGCGTCTTCCCCTTCATCCTCAGGACAAATTGCAACCTGGAAGAAACAGGAGGTTAAAGGTGCTGATTCTCCAATTAGGGAGATGGTTAGTCAAGTGGCTGGAATGGCGAACCCGAGCACAAGGAAAGGAGAAATGAGGTGCGTTTTAGAAACCTTTCCCGATCTCATGGCATACCATCTTCTGGGTTTCCCATGCATGTTTTGATGTAGGAAGATTCCCTTGTACCTGGAGATTTGAGACCCATGGGGTGGGTACCCCGCGGTGTTACTTTAAAGAATCTGCATTTGCTCACCCGACCTCACCAATCCTCTCAGCCCCAAGAGTGTCCAGCCTTATGTCTCATCCAGCTGTGGGTCTAGATATGGTCAATCCAGGTTGCATCAGAGACCCTGAACGGATTTTGTAAGAATTTCTCTCTCTTTCACTGTCTTTGCTTTGTGGGTTTTTTAAAGTAATGTATGTTTAGAATGGGGTTTGGCTGCTTTTCCCTGCTGTGTTTATGCCGCTTTACACCCTCTTGATTCACTTGCAGAGAGATATCGATACATAGGTTTTCAGATTCATACTAATCAGATATAATCTGTGCGGGGACTAGGGGGTGTTGAGTCCAGTTAACTGAGCAGGGAGTAGGCCTTGTCTATTACATATTTGGCTTATGGAGCGGTGTCTGAGCTAATTTCAAACCCTTGTTTTATGCATCACCCCACCTCACCTTTCCGGTTAAGCAGCCATAGTGTGTCTTCTAAAGGTGTGCCTCTGTTCTGTTTTGTAATTCAGTTCAAGTGTAGCGATTTTGACATTCCCTCTATAAGCGATATCTTAGGATAAGTGCCTTTTTCTGTGTGACTTATTTCACTTAGAATCATCGTACCTAAATCCACTCATCATGCTGCTAACTAGCCTTATGACATTGATTTCATGGCTGAGTGATATTCCATTGTGCCAAGTACCACCATTTCTTTATCCATTTTTCTCTTTCCTGGGATATTGAAGGTGTACCGAAGCGGAGGTTCTTGGCAACAGAGCAGCCGTAAAGTTTGGGGTGCCTGTGTCTTGTTGATTTTTAGTTTTCCCAATTTATACGCCCATGAGTGGAAGTGCCCTATGCTCTCTACGCTGTGTTTATTACTTGTTTCAGGACACACCGTACTCTTCTCCAGAGTGCCTGTTGGCAATTTACATCCCGCCCATCAGCGTAGCAAGGCTCCCATGTCTCCATGGCCTGTCCTGCTTTTCTGGTTTTTACACTTTGTTCAGCATGGCCCTTTTGACCGAGGGCAAGCGAGACTTCTTTGTAGCGCTGATTTGCCCTTCCGGCTTGCTTGCTTGGCCAAAAAGGGCGTATGCGTTTTTTCCTGAATATATTCAGGAAAAAACGCATACGCCCTTTTTGGCCAAGGGCATCATTGTCAACGTTTTGCCGCTTTTCATGTGCTTTAAAGGCGAGTCGAATCTACCTCCTGAAATCTGTTTCCTGCAAATCTGCCTTGCTTTCAAATCCTCTTCGTTGCCTTCCCTCAATATATTTGTGGACGATAGTTCTCATTTATAACTCTGCACGTTTGTGAATTGCAGTGCCCCTGAGCTCCATTTGTCTCCTCGCTTTTTTGGGAGCTGGCCGCAAAAGCGCAGGATTGCTTCAGGCCCTATTTTGGTTCTGGGGGGCAGGCTGAGCCTGTGGTTCATTCTTCTTCCTGATGGGAAAATGGAGTGACCTACGCCTGTCCCAACACCTAGGGCTCGTCTCTCGTTGGTTCCGCGTCTTCCCGTTCATCCTCAGGACAAATTGCAACCTGTACAATCAGGAGGTTAAAGGTGCTGATTCTCCAAGTAGGGAGATGGTTGGTCAAGCAGCTGGAATGGCGAACCCGAGCACAAGGAGAGGAGAAATGAGGTGCGTTTTAGAAACCTTTCCCGATCTCATGGCATACCATCTTCTGGGTTTCCCATGCATGTTTTGATGTAGGAAGATGCCCTTGTACCTGGAGATTTGAGACCCATGGGGTGTGTTCCCCGCAGTTTTACTTTAAAGTATCTGCGTTTGCTCACCCAACCTCACCAATCCTTTCAGCCCCAAGAGTGTCCAGCCTTATGTCTCATCCAGCTGTGGGTCTAGATATGGTCAATCCAGGTTGCATCAGAGACCCTGAACGGATTTTGTAAGAATTTCTCTCTCTTTCACTGTCTTTGTTTTGTGGGTTTTTTAAAGTAATTTATGTTTAGAATGGGGTTTGGCTGCTTTTCCCTGCTGTGTTGATGCCGCTTTACACCCTCTTGATTCACTTGCAGAGAGATATCGATACATAGGTTTTCAGATTCATACTAGTCAGATATATTCTTGTGCGGTGACTAGGGGGTGTTGAGTCCAGTTCACTGAGCAGGGAGTAGGCCTTGTCTAGTACATATTTGGCTTATGGAGCGGTGTCTGAGCTAATTTCAAACCCTTGTTTTATGCATCACCCCACCTCACCTTTCCCGTTAAGCAGCCATAGTGTGTCTTCTAAAGGTGTGACTCTGTTCTGTTTGTAATTCAGTTCAAGTGTAGCGATTTTGACATTCCCTCTATAAGCGATATCTTAGGATAAGTGCCTTTTTCTGTGTGACTTATTTCACTTAGAATCATCGTACCTAAATCCACTCATCATGCTGCTAACTAGCCTTATGACATTGATTTCATGGCTGAGTGATATTGCATTGTGCCAAGTACCACCATTTCTTTATCCATTTTTCTCTTTCCTGGGATATTGAAGGTGTACCGAAGCGGAGGTTCTTGGCAACAGAGCAGCCGTAAACTTTAGGGTGCCTGTGTCTTCTTGATTTTTAGTTTTCCCAATTTATACGCCCATGAGTGGAAGTGCCCTATGCTCTCTACGCTGTGTTTATTACTTGTTTCAGGACACACCGTACACTTCTCCAGTGTGCCTGTTGGCAATTTACATCCCGCCCATCAGCGTAGCAAGGCTCCCATGTCTCCATGGCCTGTCCTGCTTTTCTGGTTTTTACACTTTCTTCAGCATGGCCCTTTTGACCGAGGGCAAGCGAGACTTCTTTGTAGCGGTGATTTGCCCTTCCGGCTTGCTTGGTTGGCCAAAAAGGGCGTATGCGTTTTTTCCTGAATATATTCAGGAAAAAACGCATACGCCCTTTTTGGCCAAGGGCCTAATTGTCAACGTTTTGCCGCTTTTCATGTGCTTTAAAGGCGAGTCGAATCTACCTCCTGAAATCTGTTTCCTGCAAATCTGCCTTGCTTTCAAATCCTCTTCGTTGCCTTCCCTCAATATATTTGTGGACGAGAGTTCTCATTTATAACTCTGCACGTTTGTGAATTGCAGTGCCCCTGAGCTCCATTTGTCTCCTCGCTTTTTTGGGAGCTGGCCGCAAAAGCGCAGGATTGCTTCAGGCCCTATTTTGGTTCTGGGGGGCAGGCTGAGCCTGTGGTTCATTCTTCTTCCTGATGGGAAAATGGAGTGACCTGTGCCTGTCCCAACACCTAGGGCTAGTCTCTCGTTGTTTCCGCGTCTTCCCCTTCATCCTCAGGACAAATTGCAACCTGGAAGAAACAGGAGGTTAAAGGTGCTGATTCTCCAATTAGGGAGATGGTTAGTCAAGTGGCTGGAATGGCGAACCCGAGCACAAGGAAAGGAGAAATGAGGTGCGTTTTAGAAACCTTTCCCGATCTCATGGCATACCATCTTCTGGGTTTCCCATGCATGTTTTGATGTAGGAAGATTCCCTTGTACCTGGAGATTTGAGACCCATGGGGTGGGTACCCCGCGGTGTTACTTTAAAGAATCTGCATTTGCTCACCCGACCTCACCAATCCTCTCAGCCCCAAGAGTGTCCAGCCTTATGTCTCATCCAGCTGTGGGTCTAGATATGGTCAATCCAGGTTGCATCAGAGACCCTGAACGGATTTTGTAAGAATTTCTCTCTCTTTCACTGTCTTTGCTTTGTGGGTTTTTTAAAGTAATGTATGTTTAGAATGGGGTTTGGCTGCTTTTCCCTGCTGTGTTGATGCCGCTTTACACCCTCTTGATTCACTTGCAGAGAGATATCGATACATAGGTTTTCAGATTCATACTAATCAGATATAATCTGTGCGGGGACTAGGGGGTGTTGAGTCCAGTTAACTGAGCAGGGAGTAGGCCTTGTCTATTACATATTTGGCTTATGGAGCGGTGTCTGAGCTAATTTCAAACCCTTGTTTTATGCATCACCCCACCTCACCTTTCCGGTTAAGCAGCCATAGTGTGTCTTCTAAAGGTGTGCCTCTGTTCTGTTTTGTAATTCAGTTCAAGTGTAGCGATTTTGACATTCCCTCTATAAGCGATATCTTAGGATAAGTGCCTTTTTCTGTGTGACTTATTTCACTTAGAATCATCGTACCTAAATCCACTCATCATGCTGCTAACTAGCCTTATGACATTGATTTCATGGCTGAGTGATATTCCATTGTGCCAAGTACCACCATTTCTTTATCCATTTTTCTCTTTCCTGGGATATTGAAGGTGTACCGAAGCGGAGGTTCTTGGCAACAGAGCAGCCGTAAAGTTTGGGGTGCCTGTGTCTTGTTGATTTGTAGTTTTCCCAATTTATACGCCCATGAGTGGAAGTGCCCTATGCTCTCTACGCTGTGTTTATTACTTGTTTCAGGACACACCGTACTCTTCTCCAGAGTGCCTGTTGGCAATTTACATCCCGCCCATCAGCGTAGCAAGGCTCCCATGTCTCCATGGCCTGTCCTGCTTTTCTGGTTTTTACACTTTGTTCAGCATGGCCCTTTTGACCGAGGGCAAGCGAGACTTCTTTGTAGCGCTGATTTGCCCTTCCGGCTTGCTTGCTTGGCCAAAAAGGGCGTATGCGTTTTTTCCTGAATATATTCAGGAAAAAACGCATACGCCCTTTTTGGCCAAGGGCATCATTGTCAACGTTTTGCCGCTTTTCATGTGCTTTAAAGGCGAGTCGAATCTACCTCCTGAAATCTGTTTCCTGCAAATCTGCCTTGCTTTCAAATCCTCTTCGTTGCCTTCCCTCAATATATTTGTGGACGATAGTTCTCATTTATAACTCTGCACGTTTGTGAATTGCAGTGCCCCTGAGCTCCATTTGTCTCCTCGCTTTTTTGGGAGCTGGCCGCAAAAGCGCAGGATTGCTTCAGGCCCTATTTTGGTTCTGGGGGGCAGGCTGAGCCTGTGGTTCATTCTTCTTCCTGATGGGAAAATGGAGTGACCTACGCCTGTCCCAACACCTAGGGCTCGTCTCTCGTTGTTTCCGCGTCTTCCCGTTCATCCTCAGGACAAATTGCAACCTGTACAATCAGGAGGTTAAAGGTGCTGATTCTCCAAGTAGGGAGATGGTTGGTCAAGCAGCTGGAATGGCGAACCCG
Source organism: Eubalaena glacialis (assembly GCF_028564815.1). Lineage (NCBI taxonomy): Eukaryota > Metazoa > Chordata > Mammalia > Artiodactyla > Balaenidae > Eubalaena > Eubalaena glacialis. Next base: position 570,004 of record NW_026871762.1, on the reverse strand, counting down.
AGCACAAGGAGAGGAGAAATGAGGTGCGTTTTAGAAACCTTTCCCGATCTCATGGCATACCATCTTCTGGGTTTCCCATGCATGTTTTGATGTAGGAAGATGCCCTTGTACCTGGAGATTTGAGACCCATGGGGTGTGTTCCCCGCAGTTTTACTTTAAAGTATCTGCGTTTGCTCACCCAACCTCACCAATCCTTTCAGCCCCAAGAGTGTCCAGCCTTATGTCTCATCCAGCTGTGGGTCTAGATATGGTCAATCCAGGTTGCATCAGAGACCCTGAACGGATTTTGTAAGAATTTCTCTCTCTTTCACTGTCTTTGTTTTGTGGGTTTTTTAAAGTAATTTATGTTTAGAATGGGGTTTGGCTGCTTTTCCCTGCTGTGTTGATGCCGCTTTACACCCTCTTGATTCACTTGCAGAGAGATATCGATACATAGGTTTTCAGATTCATACTAGTCAGATATATTCTTGTGCGGTGACTAGGGGGTGTTGAGTCCAGTTCACTGAGCAGGGAGTAGGCCTTGTCTAGTACATATTTGGCTTATGGAGCGGTGTCTGAGCTAATTTCAAACCCTTGTTTTATGCATCACCCCACCTCACCTTTCCCGTTAAGCAGCCATAGTGTGTCTTCTAAAGGTGTGACTCTGTTCTGTTTGTAATTCAGTTCAAGTGTAGCGATTTTGACATTCCCTCTATAAGCGATATCTTAGGATAAGTGCCTTTTTCTGTGTGACTTATTTCACTTAGAATCATCGTACCTAAATCCACTCATCATGCTGCTAACTAGCCTTATGACATTGATTTCATGGCTGAGTGATATTGCATTGTGCCAAGTACCACCATTTCTTTATCCATTTTTCTCTTTCCTGGGATATTGAAGGTGTACCGAAGCGGAGGTTCTTGGCAACAGAGCAGCCGTAAACTTTAGGGTGCCTGTGTCTTCTTGATTTTTAGTTTTCCCAATTTATACGCCCATGAGTGGAAGTGCCCTATGCTCTCTACGCTGTGTTTATTACTTGTTTCAGGACACACCGTACACTTCTCCAGTGTGCCTGTTGGCAATTTACATCCCGCCCATCAGCGTAGCAAGGCTCCCATGTCTCCATGGCCTGTCCTGCTTTTCTGGTTTTTACACTTTCTTCAGCATGGCCCTTTTGACCGAGGGCAAGCGAGACTTCTTTGTAGCGGTGATTTGCCCTTCCGGCTTGCTTGGTTGGCCAAAAAGGGCGTATGCGTTTTTTCCTGAATATATTCAGGAAAAAACGCATACGCCCTTTTTGGCCAAGGGCCTAATTGTCAACGTTTTGCCGCTTTTCATGTGCTTTAAAGGCGAGTCGAATCTACCTCCTGAAATCTGTTTCCTGCAAATCTGCCTTGCTTTCAAATCCTCTTCGTTGCCTTCCCTCAATATATTTGTGGACGAGAGTTCTCATTTATAACTCTGCACGTTTGTGAATTGCAGTGCCCCTGAGCTCCATTTGTCTCCTCGCTTTTTTGGGAGCTGGCCGCAAAAGCGCAGGATTGCTTCAGGCCCTATTTTGGTTCTGGGGGGCAGGCTGAGCCTGTGGTTCATTCTTCTTCCTGATGGGAAAATGGAGTGACCTGTGCCTGTCCCAACACCTAGGGCTAGTCTCTCGTTGTTTCCGCGTCTTCCCCTTCATCCTCAGGACAAATTGCAACCTGGAAGAAACAGGAGGTTAAAGGTGCTGATTCTCCAATTAGGGAGATGGTTAGTCAAGTGGCTGGAATGGCGAACCCGAGCACAAGGAAAGGAGAAATGAGGTGCGTTTTAGAAACCTTTCCCGATCTCATGGCATACCATCTTCTGGGTTTCCCATGCATGTTTTGATGTAGGAAGATTCCCTTGTACCTGGAGATTTGAGACCCATGGGGTGGGTACCCCGCGGTGTTACTTTAAAGAATCTGCATTTGCTCACCCGACCTCACCAATCCTCTCAGCCCCAAGAGTGTCCAGCCTTATGTCTCATCCAGCTGTGGGTCTAGATATGGTCAATCCAGGTTGCATCAGAGACCCTGAACGGATTTTGTAAGAATTTCTCTCTCTTTCACTGTCTTTGCTTTGTGGGTTTTTTAAAGTAATGTATGTTTAGAATGGGGTTTGGCTGCTTTTCCCTGCTGTGTTGATGCCGCTTTACACCCTCTTGATTCACTTGCAGAGAGATATCGATACATAGGTTTTCAGATTCATACTAATCAGATATAATCTGTGCGGGGACTAGGGGGTGTTGAGTCCAGTTAACTGAGCAGGGAGTAGGCCTTGTCTATTACATATTTGGCTTATGGAGCGGTGTCTGAGCTAATTTCAAACCCTTGTTTTATGCATCACCCCACCTCACCTTTCCGGTTAAGCAGCCATAGTGTGTCTTCTAAAGGTGTGCCTCTGTTCTGTTTTGTAATTCAGTTCAAGTGTAGCGATTTTGACATTCCCTCTATAAGCGATATCTTAGGATAAGTGCCTTTTTCTGTGTGACTTATTTCACTTAGAATCATCGTACCTAAATCCACTCATCATGCTGCTAACTAGCCTTATGACATTGATTTCATGGCTGAGTGATATTCCATTGTGCCAAGTACCACCATTTCTTTATCCATTTTTCTCTTTCCTGGGATATTGAAGGTGTACCGAAGCGGAGGTTCTTGGCAACAGAGCAGCCGTAAAGTTTGGGGTGCCTGTGTCTTGTTGATTTGTAGTTTTCCCAATTTATACGCCCATGAGTGGAAGTGCCCTATGCTCTCTACGCTGTGTTTATTACTTGTTTCAGGACACACCGTACTCTTCTCCAGAGTGCCTGTTGGCAATTTACATCCCGCCCATCAGCGTAGCAAGGCTCCCATGTCTCCATGGCCTGTCCTGCTTTTCTGGTTTTTACACTTTGTTCAGCATGGCCCTTTTGACCGAGGGCAAGCGAGACTTCTTTGTAGCGCTGATTTGCCCTTCCGGCTTGCTTGGTTGGCCAAAAAGGGCGTATGCGTTTTTTCCTGAATATATTCAGGAAAAAACGCATACGCCCTTTTTGGCCAAGGGCATCATTGTCAACGTTTTGCCGCTTTTCATGTGCTTTAAAGGCGAGTCGAATCTACCTCCTGAAATCTGTTTCCTGCAAATCTGCCTTGCTTTCAAATCCTCTTCGTTGCCTTCCCTCAATATATTTGTGGACGATAGTTCTCATTTATAACTCTGCACGTTTGTGAATTGCAGTGCCCCTGAGCTCCATTTGTCTCCTCGCTTTTTTGGGAGCTGGCCGCAAAAGCGCAGGATTGCTTCAGGCCCTATTTTGGTTCTGGGGGGCAGGCTGAGCCTGTGGTTCATTCTTCTTCCTGATGGGAAAATGGAGTGACCTACGCCTGTCCCAACACCTAGGGCTCGTCTCTCGTTGGTTCCGCGTCTTCCCGTTCATCCTCAGGACAAATTGCAACCTGTACAATCAGGAGGTTAAAGGTGCTGATTCTCCAAGTAGGGAGATGGTTGGTCAAGCAGCTGGAATGGCGAACCCGAGCACAAGGAGAGGAGAAATGAGGTGCGTTTTAGAAACCTTTCCCGATCTCATGGCATACCATCTTCTGGGTTTCCCATGCATGTTTTGATGTAGGAAGATGCCCTTGTACCTGGAGATTTGAGACCCATGGGGTGTGTTCCCCGCAGTTTTACTTTAAAGTATCTGCGTTTGCTCACCCAACCTCACCAATCCTTTCAGCCCCAAGAGTGTCCAGCCTTATGTCTCATCCAGCTGTGGGTCTAGATATGGTCAATCCAGGTTGCATCAGAGACCCTGAACGGATTTTGTAAGAATTTCTCTCTCTTTCACTGTCTTTGTTTTGTGGGTTTTTTAAAGTAATTTATGTTTAGAATGGGGTTTGGCTGCTTTTCCCTGCTGTGTTGATGCCGCTTTACACCCTCTTGATTCACTTGCAGAGAGATATCGATACATAGGTTTTCAGATTCATACTAGTCAGATATATTCTTGTGCGGTGACTAGGGGGTGTTGAGTCCAGTTCACTGAGCAGGGAGTAGGCCTTGTCTAGTACATATTTGGCTTATGGAGCGGTGTCTGAGCTAATTTCAAACCCTTGTTTTATGCATCACCCCACCTCACCTTTCCCGTTAAGCAGCCATAGTGTGTCTTCTAAAGGTGTGACTCTGTTCTGTTTGTAATTCAGTTCAAGTGTAGCGATTTTGACATTCCCTCTATAAGCGATATCTTAGGATAAGTGCCTTTTTCTGTGTGACTTATTTCACTTAGAATCATCGTACCTAAATCCACTCATCATGCTGCTAACTAGCCTTATGACATTGATTTCATGGCTGAGTGATATTGCATTGTGCCAAGTACCACCATTTCTTTATCCATTTTTCTCTTTCCTGGGATATTGAAGGTGTACCGAAGCGGAGGTTCTTGGCAACAGAGCAGCCGTAAACTTTAGGGTGCCTGTGTCTTCTTGATTTTTAGTTTTCCCAATTTATACGCCCATGAGTGGAAGTGCCCTATGCTCTCTACGCTGTGTTTATTACTTGTTTCAGGACACACCGTACACTTCTCCAGTGTGCCTGTTGGCAATTTACATCCCGCCCATCAGCGTAGCAAGGCTCCCATGTCTCCATGGCCTGTCCTGCTTTTCTGGTTTTTACACTTTCTTCAGCATGGCCCTTTTGACCGAGGGCAAGCGAGACTTCTTTGTAGCGGTGATTTGCCCTTCCGGCTTGCTTGGTTGGCCAAAAAGGGCGTATGCGTTTTTTCCTGAATATATTCAGGAAAAAACGCATACGCCCTTTTTGGCCAAGGGCCTAATTGTCAACGTTTTGCCGCTTTTCATGTGCTTTAAAGGCGAGTCGAATCTACCTCCTGAAATCTGTTTCCTGCAAATCTGCCTTGCTTTCAAATCCTCTTCGTTGCCTTCCCTCAATATATTTGTGGACGAGAGTTCTCATTTATAACTCTGCACGTTTGTGAATTGCAGTGCCCCTGAGCTCCATTTGTCTCCTCGCTTTTTTGGGAGCTGGCCGCAAAAGCGCAGGATTGCTTCAGGCCCTATTTTGGTTCTGGGGGGCAGGCTGAGCCTGTGGTTCATTCTTCTTCCTGATGGGAAAATGGAGTGACCTGTGCCTGTCCCAACACCTAGGGCTAGTCTCTCGTTGTTTCCGCGTCTTCCCCTTCATCCTCAGGACAAATTGCAACCTGGAAGAAACAGTAGGTTAAAGGTGCTGATTCTCCAATTAGGGAGATGGTTAGTCAAGTGGCTGGAATGGCGAACCCAAGCACAAGGAAAGGAGAAATGAGGTGCGTTTTAGAAACCTTTCCCGATCTCATGGCATACCATCTTCTGGGTTTCCCATGCATGTTTTGATGTAGGAAGATTCCCTTGTACCTGGAGATTTGAGACCCATGGGGTGGGTACCCCGTGGTGTTACTTTAAAGAATCTGCATTTGCTCACCCGACCTCACCAATCCTCTCAGCCCCAAGAGTGTCCAGCCTTATGTCTCATCCAGCTGTGGGTCTAGATATGGTCAATCCAGGTTGCATCAGAGACCCTGAACGGATTTTGTAAGAATTTCTCTCTCTTTCACTGTCTTTGCTTTGTGGGTTTTTTAAAGTAATGTATGTTTAGAATGGGGTTTGGCTGCTTTTCCCTGCTGTGTTTATGCCGCTTTACACCCTCTTGATTCACTTGCAGAGAGATATCGATACATAGGTTTTCAGATTCATACTAATCAGATATAATCTGTGCGGGGACTAGGGGGTGTTGAGTCCAGTTAACTGAGCAGGGAGTAGGCCTTGTCTATTACATATTTGGCTTATGGAGCGGTGTCTGAGCTAATTTCAAACCCTTGTTTTATGCATCACCCCACCTCACCTTTCCGGTTAAGCAGCCATAGTGTGTCTTCTAAAGGTGTGCCTCTGTTCTGTTTTGTAATTCAGTTCAAGTGTAGCGATTTTGACATTCCCTCTATAAGCGATATCTTAGGATAAGTGCCTTTTTCTGTGTGACTTATTTCACTTAGAATCATCGTAACTAAATCCACTCATCATGCTGCTAACTAGCCTTATGACATTGATTTCATGGCTGAGTGATATTCCATTGTGCCAAGTACCACCATTTCTTTATCCATTTTTCTCTTTCCTGGGATATTGAAGGTGTACCGAAGCGGAGGTTCTTGGCAACAGAGCAGCCGTAAAGTTTGGGGTGCCTGTGTCTTGTTGATTTTTAGTTTTCCCAATTTATACGCCCATGAGTGGAAGTGCCCTATGCTCTCTACGCTGTGTTTATTACTTGTTTCAGGACACACCGTACTCTTCTCCAGAGTGCCTGTTGGCAATTTACATCCCGCCCATCAGCGTAGCAAGGCTCCCATGTCTCCATGGCCTGTCCTGCTTTTCTGGTTTTTACTGTTTGTTCAGCATGGCCCTTTTGACCGAGGGCAAGCGAGACTTCTTTGTAGCGCTGATTTGCCCTTCCGGCTTGCTTGGTTGGCCAAAAAGGGCGTATGCGTTTTTTCCTGAATATATTCAGGAAAAAACGCATACGCCCTTTTTGGCCAAGGGCATCATTGTCAACGTTTTGCCGCTTTTCATGTGCTTTAAAGGCGAGTCGAATCTACCTCCTGAAATCTGTTTCCTGCAAATCTGCCTTGCTTTCAAATCCTCTTCGTTGCCTTCCCTCAATATATTTGTGGACGATAGTTCTCATTTATAACTCTGCACGTTTGTGAATTGCAGTGCCCCTGAGCTCCATTTGTCTCCTCGCTTTTTTGGGAGCTGGCCGCAAAAGCGCAGGATTGCTTCAGGCCCTATTTTGGTTCTGGGGGGCAGGCTGAGCCTGTGGTTCATTCTTCTTCCTGATGGGAAAATGGAGTGACCTACGCCTGTCCCAACACCTAGGGCTCGTCTCTCGTTGCTTCCGCGTCTTCCCGTTCATCCTCAGGACAAATTGCAACCTGTACAATCAGGAGGTTAAAGGTGCTGATTCTCCAAGTAGGGAGATGGTTGGTCAAGCAGCTGGAATGGCGAACCCGAGCACAAGGAGAGGAGAAATGAGGTGCGTTTTAGAAACCTTTCCCGATCTCATGGCATACCATCTTCTGGGTTTCCCATGCATGTTTTGATGTAGGAAGATGCCCTTGTACCTGGAGATTTGAGACCCATGGGGTGTGTTCCCCGCAGTTTTACTTTAAAGTATCTGCGTTTGCTCACCCAACCTCACCAATCCTTTCAGCCCCAAGAGTGTCCAGCCTTATGTCTCATCCAGCTGTGGGTCTAGATATGGTCAATCCAGGTTGCATCAGAGACCCTGAACGGATTTTGTAAGAATTTCTCTCTCTTTCACTGTCTTTGTTTTGTGGGTTTTTTAAAGTAATTTATGTTTAGAATGGGGTTTGGCTGCTTTTCCCTGCTGTGTTGATGCCGCTTTACACCCTCTTGATTCACTTGCAGAGAGATATCGATACATAGGTTTTCAGATTCATACTAGTCAGATATATTCTTGTGCGGTGACTAGGGGGTGTTGAGTCCAGTTCACTGAGCAGGGAGTAGGCCTTGTCTATTACATATTTAGCTTATGGAGCGGTGTCTGAGCTAATTTCAAACCCTTGTTTTATGCATCACCCCACCTCACCTTTCCCGTTAAGCAGCCATAGTGTGTCTTCTAAAGTTGTGACTCTGTTCTGTTTGTAATTCAGTTCAAGTGTAGCGATTTTGACATTCCCTCTATAAGCGATATCTTAGGATAAGTGCCTTTTTCTGTGTGACTTATTTCACTTAGAATCATCGTACCTAAATCCACTCATCATGCTGCTAACTAGCCTTATGACATTGATTTCATGGCTGAGTGATATTGCATTGTGCCAAGTACCACCATTTCTTTATCCATTTTTCTCTTTCCTGGGATATTGAAGGTGTACCGAAGCGGAGGTTCTTGGCAACAGAGCAGCCGTAAAGTTTGGGGTGCCTGTGTCTTGTTGATTTTTAGTTTTCCCAATTTATACGCCCATGAGTGGAAGTGCCCTATGCTCTCTACGCTGTGTTTATTACTTGTTTCAGGACACACCGTACACTTCTCCAGAGTGCCTGTTGGCAATTTACATCCCGCCCATCAGCGTAGCAAGGCTCCCATGTCTCCATGGCCTGTCCTGCTTTTCTGGTTTTTACACTTTGTTCAGCATGGCCCTTTTGACCGAGGGCAAGCGAGACTTCTTTGTAGTGCTGATTTGCCCTTCCGGCTTGCTTGGTTGGCCAAAAAGGGCGTATGCGTTTTTTCCTGAATATATTCAGGAAAAAACGCATACGCCCTTTTTGGCCAAGGGCCTCATTGTCAACGTTTTGCCGCTTTTCATGTGCTTTACAGGCGAGTCGAATCTACATCCTGAAATCTGTTTCCTGAAAATCTGCCTTGCTTTCAAATCCTCTTCGTTGCCTTCCCTCAATATATTTGTGGACGAGAGTTCTCATTTATAACTCTGCACGTTTGTGAATTGCAGTGCCCCTGAGCTCCATTTGTCTCCTCGCTTTTTTGGGAGCTGGCCGCAAAAGCGCAGGATTGCTTCAGGCCCTATTTTGGTTCTGGGGGGCAGGCTGAGCCTGTGGTTCATTCTTCTTCCTGATGGGAAAATGGAGTGACCTGTGCCTGTCCCAACACCTAGGGCTAGTCTCTCGTTGTTTCCCCGTCTTCCCCTTCATCCTCAGGACATATTGCAACATGGATGAAATAGGAGGTTAAAGGTGCTGATTCTCCAATTAGGGAGATGGTTAGTCAAGTGGCTGGAATGGCGAACCCGAGCACAAGGAGAGGAGAAATGAGGTGCGTTTTAGAAACCTTTCCCGATCTCATGGCATACCATCTTCTGGGTTTCCCATGCATGTTTTGATGTAGGAAGATTCCCTTGTACCTGGAGATTTGAGACCCATGGGGTGGGTACCCCGTGGTGTTACTTTAAAGAATCTGCATTTGCTCACCCGACCTCACCAATCCTCTCAGCCCCAAGAGTGTCCAGCCTTATGTCTCATCCAGCTGTGGGTCTAGATATGGTCAATCCAGGTTGCATCAGAGACCCTGAACGGATTTTGTAAGAATTTCTCTCTCTTTCACTGTCTTTGCTTTGTGGGTTTTTTAAAGTAATGTATGTTTAGAATGGGGTTTGGCTGCTTTTCCCTGCTGTGTTTATGCCGCTTTACACCCTCTTGATTCACTTGCAGAGAGATATCGATACATAGGTTTTCAGATTCATACTAATCAGATATAATCTGTGCGGGGACTAGGGGGTGTTGAGTCCAGTTAACTGAGCAGGGAGTAGGCCTTGTCTATTACATATTTGGCTTATGGAGCGGTGTCTGAGCTAATTTCAAACCCTTGTTTTATGCATCACCCCACCTCACCTTTCCGGTTAAGCAGCCATAGTGTGTCTTCTAAAGGTGTGCCTCTGTTCTGTTTTGTAATTCAGTTCAAGTGTAGCGATTTTGACATTCCCTCTATAAGCGATATCTTAGGATAAGTGCCTTTTTCTGTGTGACTTATTTCACTTAGAATCATCGTAACTAAATCCACTCATCATGCTGCTAACTAGCCTTATGACATTGATTTCATGGCTGAGTGATATTCCATTGTGCCAAGTACCACCATTTCTTTATCCATTTTTCTCTTTCCTGGGATATTGAAGGTGTACCGAAGCGGAGGTTCTTGGCAACAGAGCAGCCGTAAAGTTTGGGGTGCCTGTGTCTTGTTGATTTTTAGTTTTCCCAATTTATACGCCCATGAGTGGAAGTGCCCTATGCTCTCTACGCTGTGTTTATTACTTGTTTCAGGACACACCGTACTCTTCTCCAGAGTGCCTGTTGGCAATTTACATCCCGCCCATCAGCGTAGCAAGGCTCCCATGTCTCCATGGCCTGTCCTGCTTTTCTGGTTTTTACTGTTTGTTCAGCATGGCCCTTTTGACCGAGGGCAAGCGAGACTTCTTTGTAGCGCTGATTTGCCCTTCCGGCTTGCTTGGTTGGCCAAAAAGGGCGTATGCGTTTTTTCCTGAATATATTCAGGAAAAAACGCATACGCCCTTTTTGGCCAAGGGCATCATTGTCAACGTTTTGCCGCTTTTCATGTGCTTTAAAGGCGAGTCGAATCTACCTCCTGAAATCTGTTTCCTGCAAATCTGCCTTGCTTTCAAATCCTCTTCGTTGCCTTCCCTCAATATATTTGTGGACGATAGTTCTCATTTATAACTCTGCACGTTTGTGAATTGCAGTGCCCCTGAGCTCCATTTGTCTCCTCGCTTTTTTGGGAGCTGGCCGCAAAAGCGCAGGATTGCTTCAGGCCCTATTTTGGTTCTGGGGGGCAGGCTGAGCCTGTGGTTCATTCTTCTTCCTGATGGGAAAATGGAGTGACCTACGCCTGTCCCAACACCTAGGGCTCGTCTCTCGTTGCTTCCGCGTCTTCCCGTTCATCCTCAGGACAAATTGCAACCTGTACAATCAGGAGGTTAAAGGTGCTGATTCTCCAAGTAGGGAGATGGTTGGTCAAGCAGCTGGAATGGCGAACCCGAGCACAAGGAGAGGAGAAATGAGGTGCGTTTTAGAAACCTTTCCCGATCTCATGGCATACCATCTTCTGGGTTTCCCATGCATGTTTTGATGTAGGAAGATGCCCTTGTACCTGGAGATTTGAGACCCATGGGGTGTGTTCCCCGCAGTTTTACTTTAAAGTATCTGCGTTTGCTCACCCAACCTCACCAATCCTTTCAGCCCCAAGAGTGTCCAGCCTTATGTCTCATCCAGCTGTGGGTCTAGATATGGTCAATCCAGGTTGCATCAGAGACCCTGAACGGATTTTGTAAGAATTTCTCTCTCTTTCACTGTCTTTGTTTTGTGGGTTTTTTAAAGTAATTTATGTTTAGAATGGGGTTTGGCTGCTTTTCCCTGCTGTGTTGATGCCGCTTTACACCCTCTTGATTCACTTGCAGAGAGATATCGATACATAGGTTTTCAGATTCATACTAGTCAGATATATTCTTGTGCGGTGACTAGGGGGTGTTGAGTCCAGTTCACTGAGCAGGGAGTAGGCCTTGTCTATTACATATTTAGCTTATGGAGCGGTGTCTGAGCTAATTTCAAACCCTTGTTTTATGCATCACCCCACCTCACCTTTCCCGTTAAGCAGCCATAGTGTGTCTTCTAAAGGTGTGACTCTGTTCTGTTTGTAATTCAGTTCAAGTGTAGCGATTTTGACATTCCCTCTATAAGCGATATCTTAGGATAAGTGCCTTTTTCTGTGTGACTTATTTCACTTAGAATCATCGTACCTAAATCCACTCATCATGCTGCTAACTAGCCTTATGACATTGATTTCATGGCTGAGTGATATTGCATTGTGCCAAGTACCACCATTTCTTTATCCATTTTTCTCTTTCCTGGGATATTGAAGGTGTACCGAAGCGGAGGTTCTTGGCAACAGAGCAGCCGTAAAGTTTGGGGTGCCTGTGTCTTGTTGATTTTTAGTTTTCCCAATTTATACGCCCATGAGTGGAAGTGCCCTATGCTCTCTACGCTGTGTTTATTACTTGTTTCAGGACACACCGTACACTTCTCCAGAGTGCCTGTTGGCAATTTACATCCCGCCCATCAGCGTAGCAAGGCTCCCATGTCTCCATGGCCTGTCCTGCTTTTCTGGTTTTTACACTTTGTTCAGCATGGCCCTTTTGACCGAGGGCAAGCGAGACTTCTTTGTAGCGCTGATTTGCCCTTCCGGCTTGCTTGGTTGGCCAAAAAGGGCGTATGCGTTTTTTCCTGAATATATTCAGGAAAAAACGCATACGCCCTTTTTGGCCAAGGGCCTCATTGTCAACGTTTTGCCGCTTTTCATGTGCTTTACAGGCGAGTCGAATCTACATCCTGAAATCTGTTTCCTGAAAATCTGCCTTGCTTTCAAATCCTCTTCGTTGCCTTCCCTCAATATATTTGTGGACGAGAGTTCTCATTTATAACTCTGCACGTTTGTGAATTGCAGTGCCCCTGAGCTCCATTTGTCTCCTCGCTTTTTTGGGAGCTGGCCGCAAAAGCGCAGGATTGCTTCAGGCCCTATTTTGGTTCTGGGGGGCAGGCTGAGCCTGTGGTTCATTCTTCTTCCTGATGGGAAAATGGAGTGACCTGTGCCTGTCCCAACACCTAGGGCTAGTCTCTCGTTGTTTCCCCGTCTTCCCCTTCATCCTCAGGACATATTGCAACATGGATGAAATAGGAGGTTAAAGGTGCTGATTCTCCAATTAGGGAGATGGTTAGTCAAGTGGCTGGAATGGCGAACCCGAGCACAAGGAGAGGAGAAATGAGGTGCGTTTTAGAAACCTTTCCCGATCTCATGGCATACCATCTTCTGGGTTTCCCATGCATGTTTTGATGTAGGAAGATTCCCTTGTACCTGGAGATTTGAGACCCATGGGGTGGGTACCCCGTGGTGTTACTTTAAAGAATCTGCATTTGCTCACCCGACCTCACCAATCCTCTCAGCCCCAAGAGTGTCCAGCCTTATGTCTCATCCAGCTGTTGGTCTAGATATGGTCAATCCAGGTTGCATCAGAGACCCTGAACGGATTTTGTAAGAATTTCTCTCTCTTTCACTGTCTTTGCTTTGTGGGTTTTTTAAAGTAATGTATGTTTAGAATGGGGTTTGGCTGCTTTTCCCTGCTGTGTTTATGCCGCTTTACACCCTCTTGATTCACTTGCAGAGAGATATCGATACATAGGTTTTCAGATTCATACTAATCAGATATAATCTGTGCGGGGACTAGGGGGTGTTGAGTCCAGTTAACTGAGCAGGGAGTAGGCCTTGTCTATTACATATTTGGCTTATGGAGCGGTGTCTGAGCTAATTTCAAACCCTTGTTTTATGCATCACCCCACCTCACCTTTCCGGTTAAGCAGCCATAGTGTGTCTTCTAAAGGTGTGCCTCTGTTCTGTTTTGTAATTCAGTTCAAGTGTAGCGATTTTGACATTCCCTCTATAAGCGATATCTTAGGATAAGTGCCTTTTTCTGTGTGACTTATTTCACTTAGAATCATCGTACCTAAATCCACTCATCATGCTGCTAACTAGCCTTATGACATTGATTTCATGGCTGAGTGATATTCCATTGTGCCAAGTACCACCATTTCTTTATCCATTTTTCTCTTTCCTGGGATATTGAAGGTGTACCGAAGCGGAGGTTCTTGGCAACAGAGCAGCCGTAAAGTTTGGGGTGCCTGTGTCTTGTTGATTTTTAGTTTTCCCAATTTATACGCCCATGAGTGGAAGTGCCCTATGCTCTCTACGCTGTGTTTATTACTTGTTTCAGGACACACCGTACTCTTCTCCAGAGTGCCTGTTGGCAATTTACATCCCGCCCATCAGCGTAGCAAGGCTCCCATGTCTCCATGGCCTGTCCTGCTTTTCTGGTTTTTACTGTTTGTTCAGCATGGCCCTTTTGACCGAGGGCAAGCGAGACTTCTTTGTAGCGCTGATTTGCCCTTCCGGCTTGCTTGGTTGGCCAAAAAGGGCGTATGCGTTTTTTCCTGAATATATTCAGGAAAAAACGCATACGCCCTTTTTGGCCAAGGGCATCATTGTCAACGTTTTGCCGCTTTTCATGTGCTTTAAAGGCGAGTCGAATCTACCTCCTGAAATCTGTTTCCTGCAAATCTGCCTTGCTTTCAAATCCTCTTCGTTGCCTTCCCTCAATATATTTGTGGACGATAGTTCTCATTTATAACTCTGCACGTTTGTGAATTGCAGTGCCCCTGAGCTCCATTTGTCTCCTCGCTTTTTTGGGAGCTGGCCGCAAAAGCGCAGGATTGCTTCAGGCCCTATTTTGGTTCTGGGGGGCAGGCTGAGCCTGTGGTTCATTCTTCTTCCTGATGGGAAAATGGAGTGACCTACGCCTGTCCCAACACCTAGGGCTCGTCTCTCGTTGCTTCCGCGTCTTCCCGTTCATCCTCAGGACAAATTGCAACCTGTACAATCAGGAGGTTAAAGGTGCTGATTCTCCAAGTAGGGAGATGGTTGGTCAAGCAGCTGGAATGGCGAACCCGAGCACAAGGAGAGGAGAAATGAGGTGCGTTTTAGAAACCTTTCCCGATCTCATGGCATACCATCTTCTGGGTTTCCCATGCATGTTTTGATGTAGGAAGATGCCCTTGTACCTGGAGATTTGAGACCCATGGGGTGTGTTCCCCGCAGTTTTACTTTAAAGTATCTGCGTTTGCTCACCCAACCTCACCAATCCTTTCAGCCCCAAGAGTGTCCAGCCTTATGTCTCATCCAGCTGTGGGTCTAGATATGGTCAATCCAGGTTGCATCAGAGACCCTGAACGGATTTTGTAAGAATTTCTCTCTCTTTCACTGTCTTTGTTTTGTGGGTTTTTTAAAGTAATTTATGTTTAGAATGGGGTTTGGCTGCTTTTCCCTGCTGTGTTGATGCCGCTTTACACCCTATTGATTCACTTGCAGAGAGATATCGATACATAGGTTTTCAGATTCATACTAGTCAGATATATTCTTGTGCGGTGACTAGGGGGTGTTGAGTCCAGTTCACTGAGCAGGGAGTAGGCCTTGTCTATTACATATTTAGCTTATGGAGCGGTGTCTGAGCTAATTTCAAACCCTTGTTTTATGCATCACCCCACCTCACCTTTCCCGTTAAGCAGCCATAGTGTGTCTTCTAAAGGTGTGACTCTGTTCTGTTTGTAATTCAGTTCAAGTGTAGCGATTTTGACATTCCCTCTATAAGCGATATCTTAGGATAAGTGCCTTTTTCTGTGTGACTTATTTCACTTAGAATCATCGTACCTAAATCCACTCATCATGCTGCTAACTAGCCTTATGACATTGATTTCATGGCTGAGTGATATTGCATTGTGCCAAGTACCACCATTTCTTTATCCATTTTTCTCTTTCCTGGGATATTGAAGGTGTACCGAAGCGGAGGTTCTTGGCAACAGAGCAGCCGTAAAGTTTGGGGTGCCTGTGTCTTGTTGATTTTTAGTTTTCCCAATTTATACGCCCATGAGTGGAAGTGCCCTATGCTCTCTACGCTGTGTTTATTACTTGTTTCAGGACACACCGTACACTTCTCCAGAGTGCCTGTTGGCAATTTACATCCCGCCCATCAGCGTAGCAAGGCTCCCATGTCTCCATGGCCTGTCCTGCTTTTCTGGTTTTTACACTTTGTTCAGCATGGCCCTTTTGACCGAGGGCAAGCGAGACTTCTTTGTAGCGCTGATTTGCCCTTCCGGCTTGCTTGGTTGGCCAAAAAGGGCGTATGCGTTTTTTCCTGAATATATTCAGGAAAAAACGCATACGCCCTTTTTGGCCAAGGGCCTCATTGTCAACGTTTTGCCGCTTTTCATGTGCTTTACAGGCGAGTCGAATCTACATCCTGAAATCTGTTTCCTGAAAATCTGCCTTGCTTTCAAATCCTCTTCGTTGCCTTCCCTCAATATATTTGTGGACGAGAGTTCTCATTGATAACTCTGCACGTTTGTGAATTGCAGTGCCCCTGAGCTCCATTTGTCTCCTCGCTTTTTTGGGAGCTGGCCGCAAAAGCGCAGGATTGCTTCAGGCCCTATTTTGGTTCTGGGGGGCAGGCTGAGCCTGTGGTTCATTCTTCTTCCTGATGGGAAAATGGAGTGACCTGTGCCTGTCCCAACACCTAGGGCTAGTCTCTCGTTGTTTCCCCGTCTTCCCCTTCATCCTCAGGACATATTGCAACATGGATGAAATAGGAGGTTAAAGGTGCTGATTCTCCAATTAGGGAGATGGTTAGTCAAGTGGCTGGAATGGCGAACCCGAGCACAAGGAGAGGAGAAATGAGGTGCGTTTTAGAAACCTTTCCCGATCTCATGGCATACCATCTTCTGGGTTTCCCATGCATGTTTTGATGTAGGAAGATGCCCTTGTACCTGGAGATTTGAGACCCATGGGGTGTGTTCCCCACAGTATTACTTTAAAGTATCTGCGTTTGCTCACCCAACCTCACCAATCCTCTCAGCCCCAAGAGTGTCCAGCCTTATGTCTCATCCAGCTGTGGGTCTAGATATGGTGAATCCAGGTTGCATCAGAGACCCTGAACGGATTTTGTAAGAATTTCTCTCTCTTTCACTGTCTTTGTTTTGTGGGTTTTTTAAAGTAATTTATGTTTAGAATCGGGCTTGGCTGCTTTTCCCTGCTGTGTTGATGCCGCTTTACACCCTCTTGATTCACTTGCAGAGAGATATCGATACATATGTTTTCAGATTTTTACTACTCAGATATATTCTTGTGTGGTGACTTGGGTGTGTTGAGTCCAGTTCACTAAGCAGGGAGTAGGCCTTGTCTATTACATATTTGGCTTATGGAGCGGTCTCTGAGCTAATTTCAAACCCTTGTTTTATGCATCACCCCACCTCACCTTTCCGGTTAAGCAGCCATAGTGTGTCTTCTAAAGGTGTGACTCTGTTCTGTTTTGCAATTCAGTTCAAGTGTAGCGATTTTGACATTCCCTCTATAAGCGATATCTTAGGATAAGTGCCTTTTTCTGTGTGACTTATTTCACTTAGAATCATCGTACCTAAATCCACTCATCATGCTGCTAACTAGCCTTATGACATTGATTTCATGGCTGAGTGATATTCCATTGTGCCAAGTACCACCATTTCTTTATCCACTTTTCTCTTTCCTGGTATATTGAAGGTGTACCGAAGCGGAGGTTCTTGGAAACAGAGCAGCCGTAAACTTTAGGGTGCCTGTGTCTTGTTGATTTTTAGTTTTCCCAATTTATACGCCCATGTGTGGGAGTGCCCTATGCTCTCTAAGCTGTGTTTATTACTTGTTTCAGGACACACCCTACTCTTCTCCACAGTGCCTGTTGGCAATTTACATCCCGCCCATCAGCGTAGCAAGGCTCCCTTGTCTCCATGGCCTGTCCTGCTTTTCTGGTTTTTACACTTTGTTCAGCATGGCCCTTTTGACCGAGGGCAAGCGAGACTTCTTTGTAGCGATGATTTGCCCTTCCGGCTTGCTTGGTTGGCCAAAAAGGGCGTATGCGTTTTTTCCTGAATATATTCAGGAAAAAACGCATACGCCCTTTTTGGCCAAGGGCATCATTGTCAACGTTTTGCCGCTTTTCATGTGCTTTACAGGCGAGTCGAATCTACCTCCTGAAATCTGTTTCCTGCAAATCTGCCTTGCTTTCAAATCCTCTTCGTTGCCTTCCCTCAATATATTTGTGGACGAGAGTTCTCATTTATAACTCTGCACGTTTGTGAATTGTAGTGCCCCTGAGCTCCATTTGTCTCCTCGCTTTTTTGGGAGCTGGCCGCAAAAGCGCAGGATTGCTTCAGGCCCTATTTTGGTTCTGGGGGGCAGGCTGAGCCTGTGGTTCATTCTTCTTCCTGATGGGAAAATGGAGTGACCTACGCCTGTCCCAACACCTAGGGCTTGTCTCTCGTTGGTTCCGCGTCTTCCCGTTCATCCTCAGGAGAAATTGCAACCTGTACAATCAGGAGGTTAAAGGTGCTGATTCTCCAAGTAGGGAGATGGTTGGTCAAGCAGCTGGAATGGCGAACCCGAGCCCAAGGAGAGGAGAAATGAGGTGCGTTTTAGAAACCTTTCCCGATCTCATGGCATACCATCTTCTGGGTTTCCCATGCATGTTTTGATGTAGGAAGATGCCCTTGTACCTGGAGATTTGAGACCCATGGGGTGTGTTCCCCGCAGTTTTACTTTAAAGTATCTGCGTTTGCTCACCCAACCTCACCAATCCTCTCAGCCCCAAGAGTGTCCAGCCTTATGTCTCATCCAGCTGTGGGTCTAGATATGGTCAATCCAGGTTGCATCAGAGACGCTGAACGGATTTTGTAAGAATTTCTCTCTCTTTCACTGTCTTTGCTTTGTGGGTTTTTTAAAGTAATTTATGTTATAATCGGGCTTGGGTGCTTTTCCCTGCTGTGTTGATGCCGCTTTACACCCTCTTGATTCACTTGCAGAGAGATATCGATACATAGGTTTTCAGATTCATACTAATCAGATATAATCTGTGCGGGGACTAGGGGGTGTTGAGTCCAGTTAACTGAGCAGGGAGTAGGCCTTGTCTATTACATATTTGGCTTATGGAGCGGTCTCTGAGCTAATTTCAAACCCATGTTTTATGCATCACCCCACCTCACCTTTCCCTTTAAGCAGCCATAGTGTGTCTTCTAAAGGTGTGACTCTGTTCTGTTTGGTAATTCAGTTCAAGTGTAGCGATTTTGACATTCCCTCTATAAGCGATATCTTAGGATAAGTGTCTTTTTCTGTGTGACTTATTTCACTTAGAATCATCGTCGCTAAATCCACTCATCATGCTGCTAACTAGCCTTATGACATTGATTTCATGGCTGAGTGACATTCCATTGTGCCAATTACCACCATTTGTTTATCCATTTTTCTCTTTCCTGGGATATTGAAGGTGTACCGAAGTGGAGGTTCTTGGAAACAGAGCAGCTGTCAATTTTGGGGTGCCTGTGTCTTGTTGATTTTTAGTTTTCTCAATTTATACGCCCATGAGTGGAAGTGCCCTATGCTCTCTAAGCTGTGTTTATTACTTGTTTCAGGACACACCGTACACTTCTCCAGAGTGCCTGTTGGCAATTTACATCCCGCCCATCAGCGTAGCAAGGCTCGCATGTCTCCATGGCCTGTCCTGCTTTTCTGGTTTTTACTGTTTGTTCAGCATGGCCCTTTTGACCGAGGGCAAGCGAGACTTCTTTGTAGCGCTGATTTGCCCTTCCGGCTTGCTTGGTTGGCCAAAAACGGCGTATGCGTTTTTTCCTGAATATATTCAGGAAAAAACGCATACGCCCTTTTTGGCCAAGGGCATCATTGTCAACGTTTTGCCGCTTTTCATGTGCTTTACAGGCGAGTCGAATCTACATCCTGAAATCTGTTTCCTGAAAATCTGCCTTGCTTTCAAATCCTCTTCGTTGCCTTCCCTCAATATATTTGTGGACGAGAGTTCTCATTTATAACTCTGCACGTTTGTGAATTGCAGTGTCCCTGAGCTCCATTTGTCTACTCGCTTTTTTGGGAGCTGGCCGCAAAAGCGCAGGATTGCTTCAGGCCCTATTTTGGTTCTGGGGGGCAGGCTGAGCCTGTGGTTCATTCTTCTTCCTGATGGAAAAATGGAGTGACCTGCGCCTGTCCCAACACCTAGGGCTAGTCTCTCGTTGGTTGCCCGTCTTCCCGTTCATCCTCAGGAAAATTGCAACCTGTACGATACAGGAGTTTAAAGATGCTGATTCTCCAAGTAGGGAGATGGTGAATCAAGCGGCTGGAATGGGGAACCCGAGCACAAGGAGAGGAGAAATGAGGTGCGTTTTAGAAACCTTTCCCGATCTCACGGCATACCATCTTCTGGGTTTCACATGCATGTTTGGATGTAGGAAGATGCCCTTGTACCTGGAGATTTGAGACCCATGGGGTGGGTACCCCGCGGTATTACTTTAAAGTATCTGCGTTTGCTCACCCAACCTCACCAATCCTCTCAGCCCCAAGAGTGTCCAGCCTTATGTCTCATCCAGCTGTGGGTCTAGATATGGTCAATCCAGGTTGCATCAGAGACCCTGAACGGATTTTGTAAGAATTTCTCTCTCTTTCACTGTCTTTGCTTTGTGGGTTTTTTAAAGTAATGTATGTTTAGAATGGGGTTTGGCTGCTTTTCCCTGCTGCGTTTATGCCGCTTTACACCCTCTTGATTCACTTGCAGAGAGATATCAATACCCAGGTTTTCAATTTCATACTAGTCAGATATATTCTTGTGCGGTGACTAGGGGGTGTTGAGTCCAGTTAACTGAGCAGGGAGTAGGCCTTGTCTATTACATATTTGGCTTATGGAGCGGTGTCTGAGCTAATTTCAAACCCTTGTTTTATGCATCACCCCACCTCACCTTTCCGGTTAAGCAGCCATAGTGTGTCTTCTAAAGGTGTGCCTCTGTTCTGTTTTGTAATTCAGTTCAAGTGTAGCGATTTTGACATTCCCTCTATAAGCGATATCTTAGGATAAGTGCCTTTTTCTGTGTGACTTATTTCACTTAGAATCATCGTACCTAAATCCACTCATCATGCTGCTAACTAGCCTTATGACATTGATTTCATGGCTGAGTGATATTCCATTGTGCCAAGTACCACCATTTCTTTATCCATTTTTCTCTTTCCTGGGATATTGAAGGTGTACCGAAGTGGAGGTTCTTGGCAACAGAACAGCCGTAAAGTTTGGGGTGCCTGTGTCTTGTTGATTTTTAGTTTTCCCAATTTATACGCCCATGAGTGGAAGTGCCCTATGCTCTCTACGCTGTGTTTATTACTTGTTTCAGGACACACCGTACACTTCTCCAGAGTGCCTGTTGGCAATTTACATCCCGCCCATCAGCGTAGCAAGGCTCCCATGTCTCCATGGCCTGTCCTGCTTTTCTGGTTTTTACACTTTGTTCAGCATGGCCCTTTTGACCGAGGGCAAGCGAGACTTCTTTGTAGCGCTGATTTGCCCTTCCGGCTTGCTTGGTTGGCCAAAAAGGGCGTATGCGTTTTTTCCTGAATATATTCAGGAAAAAACGCATACGCCCTTTTTGGCCAAGGGCCTCATTGTCAACGTTTTGCCGCTTTTCATGTGCTTTACAGGCGAGTCGAATCTACATCCTGAAATCTGTTTCCTGAAAATCTGCCTTGCTTTCAAATCCTCTTCGTTGCCTTCCCTCAATATATTTGTGGACGAGAGTTCTCATTGATAACTCTGCACGTTTGTGAATTGCAGTGCCCCTGAGCTCCATTTGTCTCCTCGCTTTTTTGGGAGCTGGCCGCAAAAGCGCAGGATTGCTTCAGGCCCAATTTTGGTTCTGGGGGGCAGGCTGAGCCTGTGGTTCATTCTTCTTCCTGATGGGAAAATGGAGTGACCTGTGCCTGTCCCAACACCTAGGGCTAGTCTCTCGTTGTTTCCCCGTCTTCCCCTTCATCCTCAGGACATATTGCAACATGGATGAAATAGGAGGTTAAAGGTGCTGATTCTCCAATTAGGGAGATGGTTAGTCAAGTGGCTGGAATGGCGAACCCGAGCACAAGGAGAGGAGAAATGAGGTGCGTTTTAGAAACCTTTCCCGATCTCATGGCATACCATCTTCTGGGTTTCCCATGCATGTTTTGATGTAGAAAGATGCCCTTGTACCTGGAGATTTGAGACCCATGGGGTGTGTTCCCCACAGTATTACTTTAAAGTATCTGCGTTTGCTCACCCAACCTCACCAATCCTCTCAGCCCCAAGAGTGTCCAGCCTTATGTCTCATCCAGCTGTGGGTCTAGATATGGTGAATCCAGGTTGCATCAGAGACCCTGAACGGATTTTGTAAGAATTTCTCTCTCTTTCACTGTCTTTGTTTTGTGGGTTTTTTAAAGTAATTTATGTTTAGAATCGGGCTTGGCTGCTTTTCCCTGCTGTGTTGATGCCGCTTTACACCCTCTTGATTCACTTGCAGAGAGATATCGATACATATGTTTTCAGATTTTTACTACTCAGATATATTCTTGTGTGGTGACTTGGGTGTGTTGAGTCCAGTTCACTAAGCAGGGAGTAGGCCTTGTCTATTACATATTTGGCTTATGGAGCGGTCTCTGAGCTAATTTCAAACCCTTGTTTTATGCATCACCCCACCTCACCTTTCCGGTTAAGCAGCCATAGTGTGTCTTCTAAAGGTGTGACTCTGTTCTGTTTTGCAATTCAGTTCAAGTGTAGCGATTTTGACATTCCCTCTATAAGCGATATCTTAGGATAAGTGCCTTTTTCTGTGTGACTTATTTCACTTAGAATCATCGTACCTAAATCCACTCATCATGCTGCTAACTAGCCTTATGACATTGATTTCATGGCTGAGTGATATTCCATTGTGCCAAGTACCACCATTTCTTTATCCACTTTTCTCTTTCCTGGTATATTGAAGGTGTACCGAAGCGGAGGTTCTTGGAAACAGAGCAGCCGTAAACTTTAGGGTGCCTGTGTCTTGTTGATTTTTAGTTTTCCCAATTTATACGCCCATGTGTGGGAGTGCCCTATGCTCTCTAAGCTGTGTTTATTACTTGTTTCAGGACACACCGTACTCTTCTCCACAGTGCCTGTTGGCAATTTACATCCCGCCCATCAGCGTAGCAAGGCTCCCTTGTCTCCATGGCCTGTCCTGCTTTTCTGGTTTTTACACTTTGTTCAGCATGGCCCTTTTGACCGAGGGCAAGCGAGACTTCTTTGTAGCGATGATTTGCCCTTCCGGCTTGCTTGGTTGGCCAAAAAGGGCGTATGCGTTTTTTCCTGAATATATTCAGGAAAAAACGCATACGCCCTTTTTGGCCAAGGGCATCATTGTCAACGTTTTGCCGCTTTTCATGTGCTTTACAGGCGAGTCGAATCTACCTCCTGAAATCTGTTTCCTGCAAATCTGCCTTGCTTTCAAATCCTCTTCGTTGCCTTCCCTCAATATATTTGTGGACGAGAGTTCTCATTTATAACTCTGCACGTTTGTGAATTGTAGTGCCCCTGAGCTCCATTTGTCTCCTCGCTTTTTTGGGAGCTGGCCGCAAAAGCGCAGGATTGCTTCAGGCCCTATTTTGGTTCTGGGGGGCAGGCTGAGCCTGTGGTTCATTCTTCTTCCTGATGGGAAAATGGAGTGACCTACGCCTGTCCCAACACCTAGGGCTTGTCTCTCGTTGGTTCCGCGTCTTCCCGTTCATCCTCAGGAGAAATTGCAACCTGTACAATCAGGAGGTTAAAGGTGCTGATTCTCCAAGTAGGGAGATGGTTGGTCAAGCAGCTGGAATGGCGAACCCGAGCCCAAGGAGAGGAGAAATGAGGTGCGTTTTAGAAACCTTTCCCGATCTCATGGCATACCATCTTCTGGGTTTCCCATGCATGTTTTGATGTAGGAAGATGCCCTTGTACCTGGAGATTTGAGACCCATGGGGTGTGTTCCCCGCAGTTTTACTTTAAAGTATCTGCGTTTGCTCACCCAACCTCACCAATCCTCTCAGCCCCAAGAGTGTCCAGCCTTATGTCTCATCCAGCTGTGGGTCTAGATATGGTCAATCCAGGTTGCATCAGAGACGCTGAACGGATTTTGTAAGAATTTCTCTCTCTTTCACTGTCTTTGCTTTGTGGGTTTTTTAAAGTAATTTATGTTATAATCGGGCTTGGGTGCTTTTCCCTGCTGTGTTGATGCCGCTTTACACCCTCTTGATTCACTTGCAGAGAGATATCGATACATAGGTTTTCAGATTCATACTAATCAGATATAATCTGTGCGGGGACTAGGGGGTGTTGAGTCCAGTTAACTGAGCAGGGAGTAGGCCTTGTCTATTACATATTTGGCTTATGGAGCGGTCTCTGAGCTAATTTCAAACCCATGTTTTATGCATCACCCCACCTCACCTTTCCCTTTAAGCAGCCATAGTGTGTCTTCTAAAGGTGTGACTCTGTTCTGTTTGGTAATTCAGTTCAAGTGTAGCGATTTTGACATTCCCTCTATAAGCGATATCTTAGGATAAGTGTCTTTTTCTGTGTGACTTATTTCACTTAGAATCATCGTCGCTAAATCCACTCATCATGCTGCTAACTAGCCTTATGACATTGATTTCATGGCTGAGTGACATTCCATTGTGCCAATTACCACCATTTGTTTATCCATTTTTCTCTTTCCTGGGATATTGAAGGTGTACCGAAGTGGAGGTTCTTGGAAACAGAGCAGCTGTCAATTTTGGGGTGCCTGTGTCTTGTTGATTTTTAGTTTTCTCAATTTATACGCCCATGAGTGGAAGTGCCCTATGCTCTCTAAGCTGTGTTTATTACTTGTTTCAGGACACACCGTACACTTCTCCAGAGTGCCTGTTGGCAATTTACATCCCGCCCATCAGCGTAGCAAGGCTCGCATGTCTCCATGGCCTGTCCTGCTTTTCTGGTTTTTACTGTTTGTTCAGCATGGCCCTTTTGACCGAGGGCAAGCGAGACTTCTTTGTAGCGCTGATTTGCCCTTCCGGCTTGCTTGGTTGGCCAAAAACGGCGTATGCGTTTTTTCCTGAATATATTCAGGAAAAAACGCATACGCCCTTTTTGGCCAAGGGCATCATTGTCAACGTTTTGCCGCTTTTCATGTGCTTTACAGGCGAGTCGAATCTACATCCTGAAATCTGTTTCCTGAAAATCTGCCTTGCTTTCAAATCCTCTTCGTTGCCTTCCCTCAATATATTTGTGGACGAGAGTTCTCATTTATAACTCTGCACGTTTGTGAATTGCAGTGCCCCTGAGCTCCATTTGTCTACTCGCTTTTTTGGGAGCTGGCCGCAAAAGCGCAGGATTGCTTCAGGCCCTATTTTGGTTCTGGGGGGCAGGCTGAGCCTGTGGTTCATTCTTCTTCCTGATGGAAAAATGGAGTGACCTGCGCCTGTCCCAACACCTAGGGCTAGTCTCTCGTTGGTTGCCCGTCTTCCCGTTCATCCTCAGGAAAATTGCAACCTGTACGATACAGGAGTTTAAAGATGCTGATTCTCCAAGTAGGGAGATGGTGAATCAAGCGGCTGGAATGGGGAACCCGAGCACAAGGAGAGGAGAAATGAGGTGCGTTTTAGAAACCTTTCCCGATCTCACGGCATACCATCTTCTGGGTTTCACATGCATGTTTGGATGTAGGAAGATGCCCTTGTACCTGGAGATTTGAGACCCATGGGGTGGGTACCCCGCGGTATTACTTTAAAGTATCTGCGTTTGCTCACCCAACCTCACCAATCCTCTCAGCCCCAAGAGTGTCCAGCCTTATGTCTCATCCAGCTGTGGGTCTAGATATGGTCAATCCAGGTTGCATCAGAGACCCTGAACGGATTTTGTAAGAATTTCTCTCTCTTTCACTGTCTTTGCTTTGTGGGTTTTTTAAAGTAATGTATGTTTAGAATGGGGTTTGGCTGCTTTTCCCTGCTGCGTTTATGCCGCTTTACACCCTCTTGATTCACTTGCAGAGAGATATCAATACCCAGGTTTTCAATTTCATACTAGTCAGATATATTCTTGTGCGGTGACTAGGGGGTGTTGAGTCCAGTTAACTGAGCAGGGAGTAGGCCTTGTCTATTACATATTTGGCTTATGGAGCGGTCTCTGAGCTAATTTCAAACCCTTGTTTTATGCATCACCCCACCTCACCTTTCCGGTTAAGCAGCCATAGTGTGTCTTCTAAAGGTGTGACTCTGTTCTGTTTTGTAATTCAGTTCAAGTGTAGCGATTTTGACATTCCCTCTATAAGCGATATCTTAGGATAAGTGTCTTTTTCTGTGTGACTTATTTCACTTAGAATCATCGTCGCTAAATCCACTCATCATCCTGCTAACTAGCCTTATGACATTGATTTCATGGCTGAGTGACATTCCATTGTGCCAATACCACCATTTGTTTATCCATTTTTCTCTTTCCTGGGATATTGAAGGTGTACCGAAGTGGAGGTTCTTGGAAACAGAGCAGCTGTAAATTTTGGGGTGCCTGTGTCTTGTTGATTTTTAGTTTTCCCAATTTATACGCCCATGAGTGGAAGTGCCCTATGCTCTCTAAGCTGTGTTTATTACTTGTTTCAGGACACACCGTACACTTCTCCAGAGTGCCTGTTGGCAATTTACATCCCGCCCATCAGCGTAGCAAGGCTCGCATGTCTCCATGGCCTGTCCTGCTTTTCTGGTTTTTACACTTTGTTCAGCATGGCCCTTTTGACCGAGGGCAAGCGAGACTTCTTTGTAGCGCTGATTTGCCCTTCCGGCTTGCTTGGTTGGCCAAAAAGGGCGTATGCGTTTTTTCCTGAATATATTCAGGAAAAAACGCATACGCCCTTTTTGGCCAAGGGCATCATTGTCAACGTTTTGCCGCTTTTCATGTGCTTTACAGGCGAGTCGAATCTACATCCTGAAATCTGTTTCCTGAAAATCTGCCTTACTTTGAAATCCTCTTCGTTGCCTTCCCTCAATATATTTGTGGACGAGAGTTCTCATTTATAACTCTGCACGTTTGTGAATTGCAGTGCCCCTGAGCTCCATTTGTCTCCTCGCTTTTTTGGGAGCTGGCCGCAAAAGCGCAGGATTGCTTCAGGCCCTATTTTGGTTCTGGGGGGCAGGCTGAGCCTGTGGTTCATTCTTCTTCCTGATGGAAAAATGGAGTGACCTGTGCCTGTCCCAAAACCTAGGGCTAGTCTCTCGTTGGTTGCCCGTCTTCCCGTTCATCCTCAGGAAAATTGCAACCTGTACGATACAGGAGTTTAAAGATGCTGATTCTCCAAGTAGGGAGATGGTGAATCAAGCGGCTGGAATGGGGAACCCGAGCACAAGGAGAGGAGAAATGAGGTGCGTTTTAGAAACCTTTCCCGATCTCACGGCATACCATCTTCTGGGTTTCACATGCATGTTTGGATGTAGGAAGATGCCCTTGTACCTGGAGATTTGAGACCCATGGGGTGGGTACCCCGCGGTATTACTTTAAAGTATCTGCGTTTCCTCACCCAACCTCACCAATCCTCTCAGCCCCAAGAGTGTCCAGCCTTATGTCTTATCCAGCTGTGGGTCTAGATATGGTCAATCCAGGTTGCATCAGAGACCCTGAACGGATTTTGTAAGAATTAATCTCTCTTTCACTGTCTTTGCTTTGTGGGTTTTTTAAAGTAATGTATGTTTAGAATGGGGTTTGGCTGCTTTTCCCTGCTGCGTTTATGCCGCTTTACACCCTCTTGATTCACTTGCAGAGAGATATCAATACCCAGGTTTTCAATTTCATACTAGTCAGATATATTCTTGTGCGGTGACTAGGGGGTGTTGAGTCCAGTTAACTGAGCAGGGAGTAGGCCTTGTCTATTACATATTTGGCTTATGGAGCGGTGTCTGAGCTAATTTCAAACCCTTGTTTTATGCATCACCCCACCTCACCTTTCCGGTTAAGCAGCCATAGTGTGTCTTCTAAAGGTGTGCCTCTGTTCTGTTTTGTAATTCAGTTCAAGTGTAGCGATTTTGACATTCCCTCTATAAGCGATATCTTAGGATAAGTGCCTTTTTCTGTGTGACTTATTTCACTTAGAATCATCGTACCTAAATCCACTCATCATGCTGCTAACTAGCCTTATGACATTGATTTCATGGCTGAGTGATATTCCATTGTGCCAAGTACCACCATTTCTTTATCCATTTTTCTCTTTCCTGGGATATTTAAGGTGTACCGAAGCGGAGGTTCTTGGCAACAGAACAGCCGTAAAGTTTGGGGTGCCTGTGTCTTGTTGATTTTTAGTTTTCCCAATTTATACGCCCATGAGTGGAAGTGCCCTATGCTCTCTACGCTGTGTTTATTACTTGTTTCAGGACACACCGTACACTTCTCCAGAGTGCCTGTTGGCAATTTACATCCCGCCCATCAGCGTAGCAAGGCTCCCATGTCTCCATGTCCTGTCCTGCTTTTCTGGTTTTTACACTTTCTTCAGCATGGCCCTTTTGACCGAGGGAAAGCGAGACTTCTTTGTAGCGCTGATTTGCCCTTCCGGCTTGCTTGGTTGGCCAAAAAGGGCCTATGCGTTTTTTCCTGAATATATTCAGGAAAAAACGCATAGGCCCTTTTTGGCCAAGGGCATCATTGTCAACGTTTTGCCGCTTTTCATGTGCTTTAAAGGCGAGTCGAATCTACCTCCTGAAATCTGTTTCCGGCAAATCTGCCTTGCTTTCAAATCCTCTTCGTTGCCTTCCCTCAATATATTTGTGGACGAGAGTTCTCATTTATAACTCTGCACGTTTGTGAATTGCAGTGCCCCTGAGCTCCATTTGTCTCCTCGCTTTTTTGGGAGCTGGCCGCAAAAGCGCAGGATTGCTTCAGGCCCTATTTTGGTTCTGGGGGGCAGGCTGAGCCTGTGGTTCATTCTTCTTCCTGATGGGAAAATGGAGTGACCTGTGCCTGTCCCAACACCTAGGGCTAGTCTCTCGTTGTTTCCCCGTCTTCCCCTTCATCCTCAGGACAAATTGCAACCGGGACGAAACAGGAGGTTAAAGGTGCTGATTCTCCAATTAGGGAGATGGTTAGTCAAGTGGCTGGAATGGCGAACCCGAGCACAAGGAAAGGAGAAATGAGGTGCGTTTTAGAAACCTTTCCCGATCTCATGGCATACCATCTTCTGGGTTTCCCATGCATGTTTTGATGTAGGAAGATTCCCTTGTACCTGGAGATTTGAGACCCATGGGGTGGGTACCCCGCAGTGTTACTTTAAAGTATCTGCATTTGCTCACCCGAACTCACCAATCCTCTCAGCCCCAAGAGTGTCCAGCCTTATGTCTCATCCAGCTGTGGGTCTAGATATGGTCAATCCAGGTTGCATCAGAGACCCTGAACGGATTTTGTAAGAATTTCTCTCTCTTTCACTGTCTTTGCTTTGTGGGTTTTTTAAAGTAATGTATGTTTAGAATGGGGTTTGGCTGCTTTTCCCTGCTGTGTTTATGCCGCTTTACACCCTCTTGATTCACTTGCAGAGAGATATCGATACATAGGTTTTCAGATTCATACTAATCAGATATAATCTTGTGCGGTGACTAGGGGGTGTTGAGTCCAGTTTACTGAGCAGGGAGTAGGCCTTGTCTATTACATATTTGGCTTATGGAGCTGTGTCTGAGCTAATTTCAAACCCTTGTTTTATGCATCACCCCACCTCACCTTTCCGGTTAAGCAGCCATAGTGTGTCTTCTAAAGGTGTGCCTCTGTTCTGTTTTGTAATTCAGTTCAAGTTTAGGATTTTGACATTCCCTCTATAAGAGATATCTTAGGATAAGTGCCTTTTTCTGTGTGACGTATTTCACTTAGAATCATCGTACCTAAATCCACTCATCATGCTGCTAACTAGCCTTATGACATTGATTTCATGGCTGAGTGATATTCCATTGTGCCAAGTACCACCATTTGTTTATCCATTTTTCTCTTTCTTGGGATATTGAAGGTGTACCGAAGCGGAGGTTCTTGGCAACAGAACAGCCGTAAAGTTTGGGGTGCCTGTGTCTTGTTGATTTATAGTTTTCCCAATTTATACGCCCATGAGTGGAAGTGCCCTATGCTCTGTACGCTGTGTTTATTACTTGTTTCAGGACACACCGTACACTTCTCCAGAGTGCCTGTTGGCAATTTACATCCCGCCCATCAGCGTAGCAAGGCTCCCATGTCTCCATGTCCTGTCCTGCTTTTCTGGTTTTTACACTTTCTTCAGCATGGCCCTTTTGACCGAGGGAAAGCGAGACTTCTTTGTAGCGCTGATTTGCCCTTCCGGCTTGCTTGGTTGGCCAAAAAGGGCGTATGCGTTTTTTCCTGAATATATTCAGGAAAAAACGCATACGCCCTTTTTGGCCAAGGGCCTCATTGTCAACGTTTTGCCGCATTTCATGTGCTTTAAAGGCGAGTCGAATCTACCTCCTGAAATCTGTTTCCGGCAAATCTGCCTTGCTTTCAAATCCTCTTCGTTGCCTTCCCTCAATATATTTGTGGACGAGAGTTCTCATTTATAACTCTGCACGTTTGTGAATTGCAGTGCCCCTGAGCTCCATTTGTCTCCTCGCTTTTTTGGGAGCTGGCCGCAAAAGCGCAGGATTGCTTCAGGCCCTATTTTGGTTCTGGGGGGCAGGCTGAGCCTGTGGTTCATTCTTCTTCCTGATGGGAAAATGGAGTGACCTGTGCCTGTCCCAACACCTAGGGCTAGTCTCTCGTTGTTTCCCCGTCTTCCCCTTCATCCTCAGGACAAATTGCAACCGGGACGAAACAGGAGGTTAAAGGTGCTGATTCTCCAATTAGGGAGATGGTTAGTCAAGTGGCTGGAATGGCGAACCCGAGCACAAGGAAAGGAGAAATGAGGTGCGTTTTAGAAACCTTTCCCGATCTCATGGCATACCATCTTCTGGGTTTCCCATGCATGTTTTGATGTAGGAAGATTCCCTTGTACCTGGAGATTTGAGACCCATGGGGTGGGTACCCCGCAGTGTTACTTTAAAGTATCTGCATTTGCTCACCCGACCTCACCAATCCTCTCAGCCCCAAGAGTGTCCAGCCTTATGTCTCATCCAGCTGTGGGTCTAGATATGGTCAATCCAGGTTGCATCAGAGACCCTGAACGGATTTTGTAAGAATTTCTCTCTCTTTCACTGTCTTTGCTTTGTGGGTTTTTTAAAGTAATGTATGTTTAGAATGGGGTTTGGCTGCTTTTCCCTGCTGTGTTTATGCCGCTTTACACCCTCTTGATTCACTTGCAGAGAGATATCGATACATAGGTTTTCAGATTCATACTAATCAGATATAATCTTGTGCGGTGAATAGGGGGTGTTGAGTCCAGTTTACTGAGCAGGGAGTAGGCCTTGTCTATTACATATTTGGCTTATGGAGCTGTGTCTGAGCTAATTTCAAACCCTTGTTTTATGCATCACCCCACCTCACCTTTCCGGTTAAGCAGCCATAGTGTGTCTTCTAAAGGTGTGCCTCTGTTCTGTTTTGTAATTCAGTTCAAGTTTAGGATTTTGACATTCCCTCTATAAGCGATATCTTAGGATAAGTGCCTTTTTCTGTGTGACTTATTTCACTTAGAATCATCGTACCTAAATCCACTCATCATGCTGCTAACTAGCCTTATGACATTGATTTCATGGCTGAGTGATATTCCATTGTGCCAAGTACCACCATTTCTTTATCCATTTTTCTCTTTCCTGGGATATTGAAGGTGTACCGAAGTGGAGGTTCTTGGCAACAGAGCAGCCGTAAATTTTGGGGTTCCTGTGTCTCGTTGATTTTTAGTTTTCCCAATTTATACGCCCATGAGTGGAAGTGCCCTATGCTCTCTACACTGTGTTTATTACTTGTTTCAGGACACACCGTACTCTTCTCCAGAGTGCCTGTTGGCAATTTACATCCCGCCCATCAGCGTAGCAAGGCTCCCATGTCTCCATGGCCTGTCCTGCTTTTCTGGTTTTTACACTTTGTTCAGCATGGCCCTTTTGACCGAGGGCAAGCGAGACTTCTTTGTAGGGCTGATTTGCCCTTCCGGCTTGCTTGGTTGGCCAAAAAGGGCGTATGCGTTTTTTCCTGAATATATTCAGGAAAAAACGCATACGCCCTTTTGGGCCAAGGGCATCATTGTCAACGTTTTGCCGCTTTTCATGTGCTTTAAAGGCGAGTCGAATCTACCTCCTGAAATCTGTTTCCTGCAAATCTGCCTTGCTTTCAAATCCTCTTCGTTGCCTTCCCTCAATATATTTGTGGACGAGAGTTCTCATTTATAACTCTGCACGTTTGTGAATTGCAGTGCCCCTGAGCTCCATTTGTCTCCTCGCTTTTTTGGGAGCTGGCCGCAAAAGCGCAGGATTGCTTCAGGCCCTATTTTGGTTCTGGGGGGCAGGCTGAGCCTGTGGTTCATTCTTCTTCCTGATGGGAAAATGGAGTGACCTACGCCTGTCCCAACACCTAGGGCTCGTCTCTCGTTGCTTCCGCGTCTTCCCGTTCATCCTCAGGACAAATTGCAACCTGTACAATCAGGAGGTTAAAGGTGCTGATTCTCCAAGTAGGGAGATGGTTGGTCAAGCAGCTGGAATGGCGAACCCGAGCACAAGGAGAGGAGAAATGAGGTGCGTTTTAGAAACCTTTCCCGATCTCATGGCATACCATCTTCTGGGTTTCCCATGCATGTTTTGATGTAGGAAGATGCCCTTGTACCAGGAGATTTGAGACCCATGGGGTGTGTTCCCCGCAGTTTTACTTTAAAGTATCTGCGTTTGCTCACCCAACCTCACCAATCCTCTCAGCCCCAAGAGTGTCCAGCCTTATGTCTCATCCAGCTGTGGGTCTAGATATGGTCAATCCAGGTTGCATCAGAGACCCTGAACGGATTTTGTAAGAATTTCTCTCTCTTTCACTGTCTTTGTTTTGTGGGTTTTTTAAAGTAATATATGTTTAGAATGGGGTTTGGCTGCTTTTCCCTGCTGTGTTGATGCCGCTTTACACCCTCTTGATTCACTTGCAGAGAGATATCGATACATAGGTTTTCAGATTCATACTAGTCAGATATATTCTTGTGCGGTGACTAGGGGGTGTTGAGTCCAGTTCACTGAGCAGGAAGTAGGCCTTGTCTATTACATATTTGGCTTATGGAGCGGTGTCTGAGCTAATTTCAAACCCTTGTTTTATGCATCACCCCACCTCACCTTTCCCGTTAAGCAGCCATAGTGTGTCTTCTAAAGGTGTGACTCTGTTCTGTTTGTAATTCAGTTCAAGTGTAGCGATTTTGACATTCCCTCTATAAGCGATATCTTAGGATAAGTGCCTTTTTCTGTGTGACTTATTTCACTTAGAATCATCGTACCTAAATCCACTCATCATGCTGCTAACTAGCCTTATGACATTGATTTCATGGCTGAGTGATATTGCATTGTGCCAAGTACCACCATTTCTTTATCCATTTTTCTCTTTCCTGGGATATTGAAGGTGTACCGAAGCGGAGGTTCTTGGCAACAGAGCAGCCGTAAACTTTAGGGTGCCTGTGTCTTGTTTATTTTTAGTTTTCCCAATTTATACGCCCATGAGTGGAAGTGCCCTATGCTCTCTACGCTGTGTTTATTACTTGTTTCAGGACACACCGTACTCTTCTCCAGAGTGCCTGTTGGCAATTTACATCCCGCCCATCAGCGTAGCAAGGCTCCCATGTCTCCATGGCCTGTCTTGCTTTTCTGGTTTTTACAGTTTGTTCAGCATGGCCCTTTTGACCGAGGGCAAGCGAGACTTCTTTGTAGCGCTGATTTGCCCTTCCGGCTTGCTTGGTTGGCCAAAAAGGGCGTATGCGTTTTTTCCTGAATATATTCAGGAAAAAACGCATACGCCCTTTTTGGCCAAGGGCATCATTGTCAACGTTTTGTCACTTTTCATGTGCTTTAAAGGCGAGTCGAATCTACCTCCTGAAATCTGTTTCCTGCAAATCTGCCTTGCTTTCAAATCCTCTTCGTTGCCTTCCCTCAATATATTTGTGGACGAGAGATCTCATTTATAACTCTGCACGTTTGTGAATTGCAGTGCCCCTGAGCTCCATTTGTCTCCTCGCTTTTTTGGGAGCTGGCCGCAAAAGCGCAGGATTGTTTCAGGCCCTATTTTGGTTCTGGGGGGCAGGCTGAGCCTGTGGTTCATTCTTCTTCCTGATGGGAAAGTGGAGTGACCTGTGCCTGTCCCAACACCTAGGGCTAGTCTCTCGTTGGTTCCCCGTCTTCCCGTTCATCTTCAGGACAAATTGCAACCTGTACGAAACAGGAGGTTAAAGGTGCTGATTCTCCAAGTAGGGAGATGGTTAGTCAAGCGGCTGGAATGGCGAACCCGAGCACAAGGAGAGGAGAAATGAGGTGCGTTTTAGAAACCTTTCCCAATCTAATGGCATACCATCTTCTGGGCTTCCCATGCATGTTTTGATGTAGGAAGATTCCCTTGTACCTGGAGATTTGAGACCCATGTGGTGGGTACCCCGCGGTATTACTTTAAAGTATCTGCATTTGCTCACCCAACCTCACCAATCCTCTCAGCCCCAAGAGTGTCCAGCCTTATGTCTCATCCAGCTATGGGTCTAGATATGGTCAATCCAGGTTGCATCAGAGACCCTGAACGGATTTTGTAAGAATTTCGCTCTCTTTCACTGTCTTTGCTTTGTGGCTTTTTTAAAGTAATGTATGTTTAGAATGGGGTTTGGCTGCTTTTCCCTGCTGTGTTTATGCCGCTTTACACCCTCTTGATTCACTTGCAGAGAGATATCGATACATAGGTTTTCAGATTCATACTAGTCAGATATATTCTTGTGCGGTGACTAGGGGGTGTTGAGTCCAGTTCACTGAGCAGGGAGTAGGCCTTGTCTAGTACATATTTGGCTTATGGAGCGGTCTCTGAGCTAATTTCAAACCCTTGTTTTATGCATCACCCCACCTCACCTTTCCAGTTAAGCAGACATAGTGTGTCTTCTAAAGGTGTGACTCTGTTCTGTTTGGTAATTCAGTTCAAGTGTAGCGATTTTGACATTCCCTCTATAAGCGATATCTTAGGATAAGTGCCTTTTTCTGTGTGACTTATTTCACTTAGAATCATCGTACCTAAATCCACTCATCATGCTGCTAACTAGCCTTATGACATTGATTTCATGGCTGAGTGATATTGCATTGTGCCAAGTACCACCATTTCTTTATCCATTTTTCTCTTTCCTGGGATATTGAAGGTGTACCGAAGCGGAGGTTCTTGGCAACAGAGCAGCCGTAAACTTTAGGGTGCCTGTGTCTTGTTGATTTTTAGTTTTCCCAATTTATACGCCCATGAGTGGAAGTGCCCTATTCTCTCTACGCTGTGTTTATTACTTGTTTCAGGACACACCGTACTCTTCTCCAGATTGCCTGTTGGCAATTTACATCCCGCCCATCAGCGTAGCAAGACTCCCATGTCTCCATGGCCTGTCCTGCTTTTCTGGTTTTTACAGTTTGTTCAGCATGGCCCTTTTGACCGAGGGCAAGCGAGACTTCTTTGTAGCGCTGATTTGCCCTTCCGGCTTGCTTGGTTGGCCAAAAAGGGCGTATGCGTTTTTTCCTGAATATATTCAGGAAAAAACGCATACGCCCTTTTTGGCCAAGGGCATCATTGTCAACGTTTTGTCACTTTTCATGTGCTTTAAAGGCGAGTCGAATCTACCTCCTGAAATCTGTTTCCTGCAAATCTGCCTTGCTTTCAAATCCTCTTCGTTGCCTTCCCTCAAAGTATTTGTGGACGAGAGATCTCATTTATAACTCTGCACGTTTGTGAATTGCAGTGCCCCTGAGCTCCATTTGTCTCCTCGCTTTTTTGGGAGCTGGCCGCAAAAGCGCAGGATTGCTTCAGGCCCTATTTTGGTTTTGGGGGGCAGGCTGAGCCTGTGGTTCATTCTTCTTCCTGATGGGAAAATGGAGTGACCTGTGCCTGTCCCAACACCTAGGGCTAGTCTCTCGTTGGTTCCCCGTCTTCCCGTTCATCCTCAGGACAAATTGCAACCTGTACAATCAGGAGGTTAAAGGTGCTGATTCTCCAAGTAGGGAGATGGTTGGTCAAGCAGCTGGAATGGCGAACCCGAGCACAAGGAGAGGAGAAATGAGGTGCGTTTTAGAAACCTTTCCCGATCTCATGGCATACCATCTTCTGGGTTTCCCATGCATGTTTTGATGTAGGAAGATGCCCTTGTACCAGGAGATTTGAGACCCATGGGGTGTGTTCCCCGCAGTTTTACTTTAAAGTATCTGCGTTTGCTCACCCAACCTCACCAATCCTCTCAGCCCCAAGAGTGTCCAGCCTTATGTCTCATCCAGCTGTGGGTCTAGATATGGTCAATCCAGGTTGCATCAGAGACCCTGAACGGATTTTGTAAGAATTTCTCTCTCTTTCACTGTCTTTGTTTTGTGGGTTTTTTAAAGTAATATATGTTTAGAATGGGGTTTGGCTGCTTTTCCCTGCTGTGTTGATGCCGCTTTACACCCTCTTGATTCACTTGCAGAGAGATATCGATACATAGGTTTTCAGATTCATACTAGTCAGATATATTCTTGTGCAGTGACTAGGGGGTGTTGAGTCCAGTTCACTGAGCAGGGAGTAGGCCTTGTCTATTACATATTTGGCTTATGGAGCGGTGTCTGAGCTAATTTCAAACCCTTGTTTTATGCATCACCCCACCTCACCTTTCCCGTTAAGCAGCCATAGTGTGTCTTCTAAAGGTGTGACTCTGTTCTGTTTGTAATTCAGTTCAAGTGTAGCGATTTTGACATTCCCTCTATAAGCGATATCTTAGGATAAGTGCCTTTTTCTGTGTGACTTATTTCACTTAGAATCATCGTACCTAAATCCACTCATCATGCTGCTAACTAGCCTTATGACATTGATTTCATGGCTGAGTGATATTGCATTGTGCCAAGTACCACCATTTCTTTATCCATTTTTCTCTTTCCTGGGATATTGAAGGTGTACCGAAGCGGAGGTTCTTGGCAACAGAGCAGCCGTAAACTTTAGGGTGCCTGTGTCTTGTTTATTTTTAGTTTTCCCAATTTATACGCCCATGAGTGGAAGTGCCCTATGCTCTCTACGCTGTGTTTATTACTTGTTTCAGGACACACCGTACTCTTCTCCAGAGTGCCTGTTGGCAATTTACATCCCGCCCATCAGCGTAGCAAGGCTCCCATGTCTCCATGGCCTGTCTTGCTTTTCTGGTTTTTACAGTTTGTTCAGCATGGCCCTTTTGACCGAGGGCAAGCGAGACTTCTTTGTAGCGCTGATTTGCCCTTCCGGCTTGCTTGGTTGGCCAAAAAGGGCGTATGCGTTTTTTCCTGAATATATTCAGGAAAAAACGCATACGCCCTTTTTGGCCAAGGGCATCATTGTCAACGTTTTGTCACTTTTCATGTGCTTTAAAGGCGAGTCGAATCTACCTCCTGAAATCTGTTTCCTGCAAATCTGCCTTGCTTTCAAATCCTCTTCGTTGCCTTCCCTCAATATATTTGTGGACGAGAGATCTCATTTATAACTCTGCACGTTTGTGAATTGCAGTGCCCCTGAGCTCCATTTGTCTCCTCGCTTTTTTGGGAGCTGGCCGCAAAAGCGCAGGATTGCTTCAGGCCCTATTTTGGTTCTGGGGGGCAGGCTGAGCCTGTGGTTCATTCTTCTTCCTGATGGGAAAGTGGAGTGACCTGTGCCTGTCCCAACACCTAGGGCTAGTCTCTCGTTGGTTCCCCGTCTTCCCGTTCATCTTCAGGACAAATTGCAACCTGTACGAAACAGGAGGTTAAAGGTGCTGATTCTCCAAGTAGGGAGATGGTTAGTCAAGCGGCTGGAATGGCGAACCCGAGCACAAGGAGAGGAGAAATGAGGTGCGTTTTAGAAACCTTTCCCAATCTAATGGCATACCATCTTCTGGGCTTCCCATGCATGTTTTGATGTAGGAAGATTCCCTTGTACCTGGAGATTTGAGACCCATGTGGTGGGTACCCCGCGGTATTACTTTAAAGTATCTGCATTTGCTCACCCAACCTCACCAATCCTCTCAGCCCCAAGAGTGTCCAGCCTTATGTCTCATCCAGCTATGGGTCTAGATATGGTCAATCCAGGTTGCATCATAGACCCTGAACGGATTTTGTAAGAATTTCTCTCTCTTTCACTGTCTTTGTTTTGTGGGTTTTTTAAGTAATTTATGTTTAGAATCGGGTTTGGCTGCTTTTCCCTGCTGTGTTGATGCCGCTTTACACCCTCTTGATTCACTTGCAGAGAGATATCCATACATAGGTTTTCAGATTCTTACTAGTCAGATATATTCTTGTGTGGTGACTAGGGTGTGTTGAGTCCAGTTCACTGAGCAGGGAGTAGGCCTTGTCTATTACATATTAGGGTTATGGAGCGGTCTCTGAGCTAATTTCAAACCCTTGTTTTATGCATCACCCCACCTCACCTTTCCTGTTAAGCAGCCATAGTGTGTCTTCTAAAGGTGTGACTCTGTTCTGTTTTGTAATTCAGTTCAAGTGTAGCGATTTTGACATTCCCTCTATAAGCGATATCTTAGGATAAGTGTCTTTTTCTGTGTGACTTATTTCACTTAGAATCATCGTACCTAAATCCACTCATCATGCTGCTAACTAGCCTTATGACATTGATTTCATGGCTGAGTGATATTCCATTGTGCCAAGTACCACCATTTCTTTATCCATTTTTCTCTTTCCTGGGATATTGAAGGTGTACCGAAGCGGAGGTTCTTGGCAACAGAGCAGCCGTAAACTTTAGGGTGCCTGTGTCTTGTTTATTTTTAGTTTTCCCAATTTATACGCCCATGAGTGGAAGTGCCCTATGCTCTCTACGCTGTGTTTATTACTTGTTTCAGGACACACCGTACTCTTCTCCAGAGTTCCTGTTGGCAATTTACATCCCGCCCATCAGCGTAGCAAGGCTCCCATGTCTCCATGGCCTGTCCTGCTTTTCTGGTTTTTACAGTTTGTTCAGCATGGCCCTTTTGACCGAGGGCAAGCGAGACTTCTTTGTAGCGCTGATTTGCCCTTCCGGCTTGCTTGGTTGGCCAAAAAGGGCGTATGCGTTTTTTCCTGAATATATTCAGGAAAAAACGCATACGCCCTTTTTGGCCAAGGGCATCATTGTCAACGTTTTGTCACTTTTCATGTGCTTTAAAGGCGAGTCGAATCTACCTCCTGAAATCTGTTTCCTGCAAATCTGCCTTGCTTTCAAATCCTCTTCGTTGCCTTCCCTCAAAGTATTTGTGGACGAGAGATCTCATTTATAACTCTGCACGTTTGTGAATTGCAGTGCCCCTGAGCTCCATTTGTCTCCTCGCTTTTTTGGGAGCTGGCCGCAAAAGCGCAGGATTGCTTCAGGCCCTATTTTGGTTTTGGGGGGCAGGCTGAGCCTGTGGTTCATTCTTCTTCCTGATGGGAAAATGGAGTGACCTGTGCCTGTCCCAACACCTAGGGCTAGTCTCTCGTTGGTTCCCCGTCTTCCCGTTCATCCTCAGGACAAATTGCAACCTGTACAATCAGGAGGTTAAAGGTGCTGATTCTCCAAGTAGGGAGATGGTTGGTCAAGCAGCTGGAATGGCGAACCCGAGCACAAGGAGAGGAGAAATGAGGTGCGTTTTAGAAACCTTTCCCGATCTCATGGCATACCATCTTCTGGGTTTCCCATGCATGTTTTGATGTAGGAAGATGCCCTTGTACCAGGAGATTTGAGACCCATGGGGTGTGTTCCCCGCAGTTTTACTTTAAAGTATCTGCGTTTGCTCACCCAACCTCACCAATCCTCTCAGCCCCAAGAGTGTCCAGCCTTATGTCTCATCCAGCTGTGGGTCTAGATATGGTCAATCCAGGTTGCATCAGAGACCCTGAACGGATTTTGTAAGAATTTCTCTCTCTTTCACTGTCTTTGTTTTGTGGGTTTTTTAAAGTAATATATGTTTAGAATGGGGTTTGGCTGCTTTTCCCTGCTGTGTTGATGCCGCTTTACACCCTCTTGATTCACTTGCAGAGAGATATCGATACATAGGTTTTCAGATTCATACTAGTCAGATATATTCTTGTGCGGTGACTAGGGGGTGTTGAGTCCAGTTCACTGAGCAGGGAGTAGGCCTTGTCTATTACATATTTGGCTTATGGAGCGGTGTCTGAGCTAATTTCAAACCCTTGTTTTATGCATCACCCCACCTCACCTTTCCCGTTAAGCAGCCATAGTGTGTCTTCTAAAGGTGTGACTCTCTTCTGTTTGTAATTCAGTTCAAGTGTAGCGATTTTGACATTCCCTCTATAAGCGATATCTTAGGATAAGTGCCTTTTTCTGTGTGACTTATTTCACTTAGAATCATCGTACCTAAATCCACTAATCATGCTGCTAACTAGCCTTATGACATTGATTTCATGGCTGAGTGATATTGCATTGTGCCAAGTACCACCATTTCTTTATCCATTTTTCTCTTTCCTGGGATATTGAAGGTGTACCGAAGCGGAGGTTCTTGGCAACAGAGCAGCCGTAAACTTTAGGGTGCCTGTGTCTTGTTTATTTTTAGTTTTCCCAATTTATACGCCCATGAGTGGAAGTGCCCTATGCTCTCTACGCTGTGTTTATTACTTGTTTCAGGACACACCGTACTCTTCTCCAGAGTGCCTGTTGGCAATTTACATCCCGCCCATCAGCGTAGCAAGGCTCCCATGTCTCCATGGCCTGTCCTGCTTTTCTGGTTTTTACAGTTTGTTCAGCATGGCCCTTTTGACCGAGGGTAAGCGAGACTTCTTTGTAGCGCTGATTTGCCCTTCCGGCTTGCTTGGTTGGCCAAAAAGGGCGTATGCGTTTTTTCCTGAATATATTCAGGAAAAAACGCATACGCCCTTTTTGGCCAAGGGCATCATTGTCAACGTTTTGTCACTTTTCATGTGCTTTAAAGGCGAGTCGAATCTACCTCCTGAAATCTGTTTCCTGCAAATCTGCCTTGCTTTCAAATCCTCTTCGTTGCCTTCCCTCAAAGTATTTGTGGACGAGAGATCTCATTTATAACTCTGCACGTTTGTGAATTGCAGTGCCCCTGAGCTCCATTTGTCTCCTCGCTTTTTTGGGAGCTGGCCGCAAAAGCGCAGGATTGCTTCAGGCCCTATTTTGGTTTTGGGGGGCAGGCTGAGCCTGTGGTTCATTCTTCTTCCTGATGGGAAAATGGAGTGACCTGTGCCTGTCCCAACACCTAGGGCTAGTCTCTCGTTGGTTCCCCGTCTTCCCGTTCATCCTCAGGACAAACTGCAACCTGGACGAAACAGGAGGTTAAAGGTGCTGATTCTCCAAGTAGGGAGATGGTGAATCAAGCGGCTGGAATGGCGGACCCGAGCACAAGGAGAGGAGAAATGAGGTGCGTTTTAGAAACTTTTTGCGATCTCACGGCATACCATCTTCTGGGTATCCCATGCATGTTTTGATGTAGGAAGATTCCCTTGTACCTGGAGATTTGAGACCCATGGGGTGGGTACCCCGCAGTATTACTTTAAAGTATCTGCATTTGCTCACCCAACCTCACTAATCCTCTCAGCCGCAAGAGGGTCCAGCCTTATGTCTCATCCAGCTGTGGGTCTAGATATGGTCAATCCAGGTTGCATCAGAGACCCTGAACGGATTTTGTAAGAATTTCTCTCTCTTTCACTGTCTTTGCTTTGTGGGTTTTTTAAAGTAATGTATGTTTAGAATGGGGTTTGGCTGCTTTTCCCTGCTGTGTTTATGCCGCTTTACACCCTCTTGATTCACTTGCAGAGAGATATCAATACATAGGTTTTCACATTCATACTAGTCAGATATATTCTTGTGCGGTGACTAGGGGGTGTTGAGTCCAGTTCACTGAGCAGGGAGTAGGCCTTGTCTATTACATATTTGGCTTATGGAGCGGTGTCTGAGCTAATTTCAAACCCTTGTTTTATGCATCACCCCACCTCACCTTTCCGGTTAAGCAGCCATAGTGTGTCTTCTAAAGGTGTGCCTCTGTTCTGTTTTGTAATTCAGTTCAAGTGTAGCGATTTTGACATTCCCTCTATAAGCGATATCTTAGGATAAGTGCCTTTTTCTGTGTGACTTATTTCACTTAGAATCATCGTACCTAAATCCACTAATCATGCTGCTACCTAGTCTTATGACATTGATTTCATGGCTGAGTGATATTCCATTGTGCCAAGTACCACCATTTCTTTATCCAATTTTCTCTTTCCTGGGATATTGAAGGTGTACCGAAGCGGAGGTTCTTGGCAACAGAGCAGCCGTAAAGTTTAGGGTGCCTGTGTCTTGTTGATTTTTAGTTTTCCCAATTTATACGCCCATGAGTGGAAGTGCCCTATGCTCTCTACGCTGTGTTTATTACTTGTTTCAGGACACACCGTACTCTTCTCCAGAGTGCCTGTTGGCAATTTACATCCTGCCCATCAGCGTAGCAAGGCTCCCATGTCTCCATGGCCTGTCCTGCTTTTCTGGTTTTTACACTTTGTTCAGCATGGCCCTTTTGACCGAGGGCAAGCGAGACTTCTTTGTAGCGCTGATTTGCCCTCCCGGCTTGCTTGGTTGGCCAAAAAGGGCGTATGCGTTTTTTCCTGAATATATTCAGGAAAAAACGCATACGCCCTTTTTGGCCAAGGGCATCATTGTCAACGTTTTGCCGCTTTTCATGTGCTTTAAAGGCGAGTCGAATCTACCTCCTGAAATCTGTTTCCTGCAAATCTGCCTTGCTTTCAAATCCTCTTCGTTGCCTTCCCTCAATATATTTGTGCACGAGAGTTCTCATTTATAACTCTGTACGTTTGTGAATTGCAGTGCCCCTGAGCTCCATTTGTCTCCTCGCTTTCTTGGGAGATGGCCACAAAAGCGCAGGATTGCTTCAGGCCCTATTTTGGTTCTGGGGGGCAGGCTGAGCCTGTGGTTCATTCTTCTTCCTGATGGGAAAATGGAGTGACCTGTGCCTGTCCCAACACCTAGGGCTAATCTCTCGTTGGTTCCCCGTCTTCCCGTTCATCCTCAGGACAAATTGCAACCTGTACAATCAGGAGGTTAAAGGTGCTGATTCTCCAAGTAGAGAGATGGTTAGTCAAGCGGCTGGAATGGCGAACCCGAGCACAAGGAGAGGAGAAATGAGGTGCGTTTTAGAAACCTTTCCCGATCTCACGGCATACCATCTTCTGGGTTTCCCATGCATGTTTTGATGTAGGAAGATGCCCTTGTACCTGGAGATTTGAGACCCATGGGGTGGGTACCCCGCGGTATTACTTTAAAGTATCTGCATTTGCTCACCCAACCTCACCAATCCTCTCAGCCCCAAGAGTGTCCAGCCTTATGTCTCATCCAGCTGTGGGTCTAGATATGGTCAATCCAGGTTGCATCAGAGACCCTGAACGGATTTTGTAAGAATTTCTCTCTCTTTCACTGTCTTTGCTTTGTGGGTTTTTTAAAGTAATGTATGTTTAGAATGGGGTTTGGCTGCTTTTCCCTGCTGTGTTTATGCCGCTTTACACCCTCTTGATTCACTTGCAGAGAGATATCAATACATAGGTTTTCAGATTCATACTAGTCAGATATATTCCTGTGCGGTGACTAGGGGGTGTTGAGTCCAGTACACTGAGCAGGGAGGAGGCCTTGTCTATTACATATTTGGCTTATGGAGCGGTATCTGAGCTAATTTCAAACCCTTGTTTTATGCATCACCCCACCTCACCTTTCCCGTTAAGCAGCCATAGTGTGTCTTCTAAAGGTGTGCCTCTGTTCTGTTTTGTAATTCAGTTCAAGTGTAACGATTTTGACATTCCCTCAATAAGCGATATCTTAGGAGAAGGGCCTTTTACTGTGTGACTTATTTCACTTAGAATCATCGTACCTAAATCCACTCATCATGCTGCTAACTAGCCTTATGACATTGATTTCATGGCTGAGTGATATTCCATTGTGCCAAGTACCACCATTTCTTTATCCATTTTTCTCTTTCCTGGGATATTGAAGGTGTACCGAAGCGGAGGTTCTTGGAAACAGAGCAGCCGTAAACTTTAGGGTGCCTGTGTCTTGTTGATTTTTAGTTTTCCCAATTTATACGCCCATGAGTGGAAGTGCCCTATGCTCTCAACGCTGTGTTTATTACTTGTTTCAGGACACACCGTACTCTTCTCCAGAGTGCCTGTTGGCAATTTACATCCCGCCCATCAGCGTAGCAAGGCTCCCCTGTCTCCATGGCCTGTCCTGCTTTTCTGGTTTTTACAGTTTGTTCAGCATGGCCCTTTTGACCGAGGGCAAGCGAGACTTCTTTGTAGCGCTGATTTGCCCTTCCGGCTTGCTTGGTTGGCCAAAAAGGGCGTATGCGTTTTTTCCTGAATATATTCAGGAAAAAACGCATACGCCCTTTTTGGCCAAGGGCATCATTGTCAACGTTTTGCCGCTTTTCATGTGCTTTAAAGGCGAGTCGAATCTACCTCCTGAAATCTGTTTCCTGCAAATCTGCCTTGCTTTCAAATCCTCTTCGTTGCCTTCCCTCAATATATTTGTGGACGAGAGTTCTCATTTATAACTCTGCACGTTTGTGAATTGCAGTGCCCCTGAGCTCCATTTGTCTCCTCGCTTTTTTGGGAGCTGGCCGCAAAAGCGCAGGATTGCTTCAGGCCCTATTTTGGTTCTGGGGGGCAGGCTGAGCCTGTGGTTCATTCTTCTTCCTGATGGGAAAATGGAGTGACCTATGCCTGTCCCACCACCTAGGGCTCGTCTCACATTGGTTCCACGTCTTCCCGTTCATCCTCAGGACAGATTGCAACCTGTACAATCAGGAGGTTAAAGGTGCTCATTCTCCAAATAGGGAGATGGTTAGTCAAGCAGCTGGAATGGTGAACCCGAGCACAAGGAGAGGAGAAATGAGGTGCGTTTTAGAAACCTTTCCCGATCTCATGGCATACCATCTTCTGGGTTTCCCATGCATGTTTTGATGTAGGAAGATGCCCTTGTACCTGGAGATTTGAGACCCATGGGGTGTGTTCCCCGCAGTGTTACTTTAAAATATCTGCGTTTGCTCACCCAACCTCACCAATCCTCTCAGCCCCAAGAGTGTCCAGCCTTATGTCTCATCCAGCTGTGGGTCTAGATATGGTCAATCCAGGTTGCATCATAGACCCTGAACGGATTTTGTAAGAATTTCTCTCTCTTTCACTGTCTTTGTTTTGTGGGTTTTTTAAGTAATTTATGTTTAGAATCGGGTTTGGCTGCTTTTCCCTGCTGTGTTGATGCCGCTTTACACCCTCTTGATTCACTTGCAGAGAGATATCCATACATAGGTTTTCAGATTCTTACTAGTCAGATATATTCTTGTGTGGTGACTAGGGTGTGTTGAGTCCAGTTCACTGAGCAGGGAGTAGGCCTTGTCTATTACATATTAGGGTTATGGAGCGGTCTCTGAGCTAATTTCAAACCCTTGTTTTATGCATCACCCCACCTCACCTTTCCCGTTAAGCAGCCATAGTGTGTCTTCTAAAGGTGTGACTCTGTTCTGTTTTGTAATTCAGTTCAAGTGTAGCGATTTTGACATTCCCTCTATAAG
Organism: Eubalaena glacialis; assembly: GCF_028564815.1. Classification (NCBI taxonomy): domain Eukaryota; kingdom Metazoa; phylum Chordata; class Mammalia; order Artiodactyla; family Balaenidae; genus Eubalaena; species Eubalaena glacialis. The sequence continues at coordinate 525,365 of NW_026871762.1, read as the reverse complement.
CGATATCTTAGGATAAGTGTCTTTTTCTGTGTGACTTATTTCACTTAGAATCATCGTACCTAAATCCACTCATCATGCTGCTAACTAGCCTTATGACATTGATTTCATGGCTGAGTGATATTCCATTGTGCCAAGTACCACCATTTCTTTATCCATTTTTCTCTTTCCTGGGATATTGAAGGTGTACCGAAGCGGAGGTTCTTGGCAACAGAGCAGCCGTAAACTTTAGGGTGCCTGTGTCTTGTTGATTTTTAGTTTTCCCAATTTATACGCCCATGAGTGGAAGTGCCCTATGCTCTCTACGCTGTGTTTATTACTTGTTTCAGGACACACCGTACTCTTCTCCAGATTGCCTGTTGGCAATTTACATCCCGCCCATCAGCGTAGCAAGGCTCCCATGTCTCCATGGCCTGTCCTGCTTTTCTGGTTTTTACAGTTTGTTCAGCATGGCCCTTTTGACCGAGGGCAAGCGAGACTTCTTTGTAGCGCTGATTTGCCCTTCCGGCTTGCTTGGTTGGCCAAAAAGGGCGTATGCGTTTTTTCCTGAATATATTCAGGAAAAAACGCATACGCCCTTTTTGGCCAAGGGCATCATTGTCAACGTTTTGTCACTTTTCATGTGCTTTAAAGGCGAGTCGAATCTACCTCCTGAAATCTGTTTCCTGCAAATCTGCCTTGCTTTCAAATCCTCTTCGTTGCCTTCCCTCAAAATATTTGTGGACGAGAGATCTCATTTATAACTCTGCACGTTTGTGAATTGCAGTGCCCCTGAGCTCCATTTGTCTCCTCGCTTTTTTGGGAGCTGGCCGCAAAAGCGCAGGATTGCTTCAGGCCCTATTTTGGTTTTGGGGGGCAGGCTGAGCCTGTGGTTCATTCTTCTTCCTGATGGGAAAATGGAGTGACCTGTGCCTGTCCCAACACCTAGGGCTAGTCTCTCGTTGGTTCCCCGTCTTCCCGTTCATCCTCAGGACAAACTGCAACCTGGACGAAACAGGAGGTTAAAGGTGCTGATTCTCCAAGTAGGGAGATGGTGAATCAAGCGGCTGGATGGCGGACCCGAGCACAAGGAGAGGAGAAATGAGGTGCGTTTTAGAAACTTTTTGCGATCTCACGGCATACCATCTTCTGGGTTTCCCATGCATGTTTTGATGTAGGAAGATGCCCTTGTACCTGGAGATTTGAGACCCATGGGGTGTGTTCCCCGCAGTGTTACTTTAAATTATCTGCGTTTGCTCACCCAACCTCACCAATCCTCTCAGCCACAAGAGTGTCCAGCCTTATGTCTCATCCAGCTGTGGTTCTAGATATGGTCAATCCAGGTTGCATCAGAGACCCTGAACGGATTTTGTAAGAATTTCTCTCTCTTTCACTGTCTTTGCTTTGTGGCTTTTTTAAAGTAATGTATGTTTAGAATGGGGTTTGGCCGCTTTTCCCTGCTGTGTTTATGCCACTTTACACCCTCTTGATTCAATTGCAGAGAGATATCAATACATAGGTTTTCAGATTCATACTAGTCAGATATATTCTTGTGCGGTGACTAGGGGGTGTTGAGTCCAGTACACTGAGCAGGGAGTAGGCCTTGTCTATTACATATTTGGCTTATGGAGCGGTGTCTGAGCTAATTTCAAACCCTTGTTTTATGCATCACCCCACCTCACCTTTCCCGTTAAGCAGCCATAGTGTGTCTTCTAAAGGTGTGACTCTGTTCTGTTTTGTAATTCAGTTCAAGTGTAGCGATTTTGACATTCCCTCTAGAAGCGATATCTTAGGATAAGGGCCTTTTTCTGTGTGACTTATTTCACTTAGAATCATCGTACCTAAATCCACTCATCATGCTGCTAACTAGCCTTATGTCATTGATTTCATGGCTGAGTGATATTCCATTGTGCCAAGTACCACCATTTCTTTATCCAATTTTCTCTTTCCTGGGATATTGAAGGTGTACCGAAGCGGAGGTTCTTGGCAACAGAGCAGCCGTAAAGTTTAGGGTGCCTGTGTCTTGTTGATTTTTAGTTTTCCCAATTTATACGCCCATGAGTGGAAGTGCCCTATGCTCTCTACGCTGTGTTTATTACTTGTTTCAGGACACACCGTACTCTTCTCCAGAGTGCCTGTTGGCAATTTACATCCTGCCCATCAGCGTAGCAAGGCTCCCATGTCTCCATGGCCTGTCCAGCTTTTCTGCTTTTTACACTTTGTTCAGCATGGCCTTTTGACCGAGGGCAAGCGAGACTTCTTTGTAGTGCTGATTTGCCCTTCCGGCTTGCTTGGTTGGCCAAAAAGGGCGTATGCGTTTTTTCCTGAATATATTCAGGAAAAAACGCATACGCCCTTTTTGGCCAAGGGCATCATTGTCAACGTTTTGCCGCTTTTCATGTGCTTTAAAGGCGAGTCGAATCTACCTCCTGAAATCTGTTTCCTGCAAATCTGCCTTGCTTTCAAATCCTCTTCGTTGCCTTCCCTCAATATATTTGTGGACGAGAGTTCTCATTTATAACTCTGCACGTTTGTGAATTGCAGTGCCCCTGAGCTCCATTTGTCTCCTCGCTTTCTTGGGAGCTGGCCGCAAAAGCGCAGGATTGCTTCAGGCCCTATTTTGGTTTTGGGGGGCAGGCTGAGCCTGTGGTTCATTCTTCTTCCTGATGGGAAAATGGAGTGACCTGTGCCTGTCCCAACACCTAGGGCTAGTCTCTCGTTGGTCCCCCGTCTTCCCGTTCATCCTCAGGACAAATTGCAACCTGGACGAAACAGGAGGTTACAGGTGCTGATTCTCCAAGTAGGGAGATGGTTAGTCAAGCGGCTGGAATGGTGAACCCGAGCACAAGGAAAGGAGAAATGAGTTGCGTTTTAGAAACCTTTCCCGATCTCACGGCATACCATCTTCTGGGTTTCCCATGCATGTTTTGATGTAGGAAGATTCCCTTGTACCTGGAGATTTGAGACCCATGGGGTGGGTACCCCGCGGTATTACTTTAAAGTATCTGCATTTGCTCACCCAACCTCACCAATCCTCTCAGCCCCAAGAGTGTCCAGCCTTATGTCTCATCCAGCTGTGGGTCTAGATATGGTCAATCCAGGTTGCATCAGAGACCCTGAACGGATTTTGTAAGAATTTCTCTCTCTTTCACTGTCTTTGCTTTGTGGGTTTTTTAAAGTAATGTATGTTTAGAATGGGGTTTGGCTGCTTTTCCCTGCTGTGTTTATGCCGCTTTACACCCTCTTGATTCACTTGCAGAGAGATATCAATACATAGGTTTTCAGATTCATACTAGTCAGATATATTCTTGTGCGTTGACTAGGGGGTGTTGAGTCCAGTACACTGAGCAGGGAGTAGGCCTTGTCTATTACATATTTGGCTTATGGAGCGGTGTCTGAGCTAATTTCAAACCCTTGTTTTATGCATCACCCCACCTCACCTTTCCCGTTAAGCAGCCATAGTGTGTCTTCTAAAGGTGTGACTCTGTTCTCTTTTGTAATTCAGTTCAAGTGTAGCGATTTTGACATTCCCTCTAGAAGCGATATCTTAGGATAAGTGTCTTTTTCTGTGTGACTTATTTCACTTAGAATCATCGTACCTAAATCCACTCATCATGCTGCTAACTAGCCTTATGATATTGATTTCATGGCTGAGTGATATTCCATTGTGCCAAGTACCACCATTTCTTTATCCATTTTTCTCTTTCCTGGGATATTGAAGGTGTACCGAAGCGGAGGTTCTTGGCAACAGAGCAGCCGTAAAGTTTGGGGTGCCTGTGTCTTGTTGACTTTTAGTTTTCCCAATTTATACGCCCATGAGTGGAAGTGCCCTATGCTCTCTACGCTGTGTTTATTACTTGTTTCAGGACACACCGTACTCTTCTCCAGAGTGCCTGTTGGCAATTTACATCCCGCCCATCAGCGTAGCAAGGCTCCCATGTCTCCATGGCCTGTCCTGCTTTTCTGGTTTTTACACTTTGTTCAGCATGGCCCTTTTGACCGAGGGCAAGCGAGACTTCTTTGTAGCGCTGATTTGCCCTCCCGGCTTGCTTGGTTGGCCAAAAAGGGCGTATGCGTTTTTTCCTGAATATATTCAGGAAAAAACGCATACGCCCTTTTTGGCCAAGGGCATCATTGTCAACGTTTTGCCGCTTTTCATGTGCTTTAAAGGCGAGTCGAATCTACCTCCTGAAATCTGTTTCCTGCAAATCTGCCTTGCTTTCAAATCCTCTTCGTTGCCTTCCCTCAATATATTTGTGCACGAGAGTTCTCATTTATAACTCTGTACGTTTGTGAATTGCAGTGCCCCTGAGCTCCATTTGTCTCCTCGCTTTCTTGGGAGCTGGCCGCAAAAGCGCAGGATTGCTTCAGGCCCTATTTTGGTTCTGGGGGGCAGGCTGAGCCTGTGGTTCATTCTTCTTCCTGATGGGAAAATGGAGTGACCTGTGCCTGTCCCAACACCTAGGGCTAATCTCTCGTTGGTTCCCCGTCTTCCCGTTCATCCTCAGGACAAATTGCAACCTGTACAATCAGGAGGTTAAAGGTGCTGATTCTCCAAGTAGAGAGATGGTTAGTCAAGCGGCTGGAATGGCGAACCCGAGCACAAGGAGAGGAGAAATGAGGTGCGTTTTAGAAACCTTTCCCGATCTCACGGCATACCATCTTCTGGGTTTCCCATGCATGTTTTGATGTAGGAAGATGCCCTTGTACCTGGAGATTTGAGACCCATGGGGTGGGTACCCCGCGGTATTACTTTAAAGTATCTGCATTTGCTCACCCAACCTCACCAATCCTCTCAGCCCCAAGAGTGTCCAGCCTTATGTCTCATCCAGCTGTGGGTCTAGATATGGTCAATCCAGGTTGCATCAGAGACCCTGAACGGATTTTGTAAGAATTTCTCTCTCTTTCACTGTCTTTGCTTTGTGGGTTTTTTAAAGTAATGTATGTTTAGAATGGGGTTTGGCTGCTTTTCCCTGCTGTGTTTATGCCGCTTTACACCCTCTTGATTCACTTGCAGAGAGATATCCATACATAGGTTTTCAGATTCTTACTAGTCAGATATATTCTTGTGTGGTGACTAGGGTGTGTTGAGTCCAGTTCACTGAGCAGGGAGTAGGCCTTGTCTATTACATATTTGGCTTATGGAGCGGTGTCTGAGCTAATTTCAAACCCTTGTTTTATGCATCACCCCACCTCACCTTTCCCGTTAAGCAGCCATAGTGTGTCTTCTAAAGGTGTGCCTCTGTTCTATTTTGTAATTCAGTTCAAGTGTAACGATTTTGACATTCCCTCTATAAGCGATATCTTAGGATAAGTGCCTTTTTCTGTGTGACTATTTCACTTAGAATCATCGTACCTAAATCCACTCATCATGCTGCTAACTAGCCTTATGACATTGATTTCATGGCTGAGTGATATTGCATTGTGCCATGTACCACCATTTCTTTATCCATTTTTCTCTTTCCTGGGATATTGAAGGTGTACCGAAGCGGAGGTTCTTGGCTACAGAGCAGCCGTAAAGTTTGGGGTGCCTGTGTCTTGTTGATTTTTAGTTTTCCCAATTTATACGCCCATGAGTGGAAGTGCCCTATGCTCTCAACGCTGTGTTTATTACTTGTTTCAGGACACACCGTACTCTTCTCCAGAGTGCCTGTTGGCAATTTACATCCCACCCATCAGCGTAGCAAGGCTCCCATGTCTCCATGGCCTGTCCTGCTATTCTGGTTTTTACAGTTTGTTCAGCATGGCCCTTTTGACCGAGGGCAAGCGAGACTTCTTTGTAGCGCTGATTTGCCCTTCCGGCTTGCTTGGTTGGCCAAAAAGGGCGTATGCGTTTTTTCCTGAATATATTCAGGAAAAAGCGCATACGCCCTTTTTGGCCAAGGGCATCATTGTCAACATTTTGCCGCTTTTCATGTGCTTTAAAGGCGAGTCGAATCTACCTCCTGAAATCTGTTTCCTGCAAATCTGCCTTGCTTTCAAATCCTCTTCGTTGCCTTCCCTCTATATATTTGTGGACGAGAGTTCTCATTTATAACTCTGCACGTTTGTGAATTGCAGTGCCCCTGAGCTCAATTTGTCTCCTCGCTTTTTTGGGAGCTGGCCGCAAAAGCGCAAGATTGCTTCAGGCCCTATTTTGGTTCTGGGGGGCAGGCTGACCCTGTGGTTCATTCTTCTTCCTGATGGGAAAATGGAGTGACCTGTGCCTGTCCCAACACCTAGGTCTAGTCTCTCGTTGGTTCCCCGTCTTCCCGTTCATCCTCAGGACAAATTGCAACCTGGACGAAACAGGAGGTTAAAGGTGCTGATTCTCCAAGTAGGGAGATGGTTAGTCAAGCAGCTGGAATGGCGAACCCGAGCACAAGGAGAGGAGAAATGAGGTGCGTTTTAGAAACCTTTCCCGATCTCACGGCATACCATCTTCTGGGTTTCCCATGCATGTTTTGATGTAGGAAGATGCCCTTGTACCTGGAGATTTGAGACCCATGTGGTGGGTACCCCGCAGTATTACTTTAAAGTATCTGCATTTGCTCACCCAACCTCACCAATCCTCTCAGCCCCAAGAGTGTCCAGCCTTATGTCTCATCCAGCTGTGGGTCTAGATATGGTCAATCCAGGTTGCATAATAGACCCTGAACGGATTTTGTAAGAATTTCTCTCTCTTTCACTGTCTTTGTTTTGTGGGTTTTTTAAGTAATTTATGTTTAGAATCGGGTTTGCCTGCTTTTCCCTGCTGTGTTGATGCCGCTTTACACCCTCTTGATTCACTTGCAGAGAGATATCAATACATAGGTTTTCAGATTCATACTAGTCAGATATATTCTTGTGCGGTGACTAGGGGGTGTTGAGTCCAGTACACTGAGCAGGGAGTAGGCCTTGTCTATTACATATTTGGCTTATGGAGCGGTGTCTGAGCTAATTTCAAACCCTTGTTTTATGCATCACCCCACCTCACCTTTCCCGTTAAGCAGCCATAGTGTGTCTTCTAAAGGTGTGACTCTGTTCTGTTTTGTAATTCAGTTCAAGTGTAGCGATTTTGACATTCCCTCTATAAGCGATATCTTAGGATAAGTGTCTTTTTCTGTGTGACTTATTTCACTTAGAATCATCGTACCTAAATCCACTCATCATGCTGCTAACTAGCCTTATGACATTGATTTCATGGCTGAGTGATATTCCATTGTGCCAAGTACCACCATTTCTTTATCCATTTTTCTCTTTCCTGGGATATTGAAGGTGTACCGAAGCGGAGGTTCTTGGCAACAGAGCAGCCGTAAACTTTAGGGTGCCTGTGTCTTGTTGATTTTTAGTTTTCCCAATTTATACGCCCATGAGTGGAAGTGCCCTATGCTCTCAACGCTGTGTTTATTACTTGTTTCAGGACACACCGTACTCTTCTCCAGAGTGCCTGTTGGCAATTTACATCCCGCCCATCAGCGTAGCAAGGCTCCCCTGTCTCCATGGCCTGTCCTGCTTTTCTGGTTTTTACAGTTTGTTCAGCATGGCCCTTTTGACCGAGGGCAAGCGAGACTTCTTTGTAGCGCTGATTTGCCCTTCTGGCTTGCTTGGTTGGCCAAAAAGGGCGTATGCGTTTTTTCCTGAATATATTCAGGAAAAAACGCATACGCCCTTTTTGGCCAAGGGCATCATTGTCAACGTTTTGCCGCTTTTCATGTGCTTTAAAGGCGAGTCGAATCTACCTCCTGAAATCTGTTTCCTGCAAATCTGCCTTGCTTTCAAATCCTCTTCGTTGCCTTCCCTCAATATATTTGTGGACGAGAGTTCTCATTTATAACTCTGCACGTTTGTGAATTGCAGTGCCCCTGAGCTCCATTTGTCTCCTTGCTTTTTTGGGAGCTGGCCGCAAAAGCGCAGGATTGCTTCAGGCCCTATGTTGGTTCTGGGGGGCAGGCTGAGCCTGTGGTTCATTCTTCTTCCTGATGGGAAAATGGAGTGACCTATGCCTGTCCCAACACCTAGGGCTCGTCTCACATTGGTTCCACGTCTTCCCGTTCATCCTCAGGACAGATTGCAACCTGTACAATCAGGAGGTTAAAGGTGCTCATTCTCCAAATAGGGAGATGGTTAGTCAAGCAGCTGGAATGGTGAACCCGAGCACAAGGAGAGGAGAAATGAGGTGCGTTTTAGAAACCTTTCCCGATCTCATGGCATACCATCTTCTGGGTTTCCCATGCATGTTTTGATGTAGGAAGATGCCCTTGTACCTGGAGATTTGAGACCCATGGGGTGTGTTCCCCGCAGTGTTACTTTAAAGTATCTGCGTTTGCTCACCCAACCTCACCAATCCTCTCAGCCCCAAGAGTGTCCAGCCTTATGTCTCATCCAGCTGTGGGTCTAGATATGGTCAATCCAGGTTGCATCATAGACCCTGAACGGATTTTGTAAGAATTTCTCTCTCTTTCACTGTCTTTGTTTTGTGGGTTTTTTAAGTAATTTATGTTTAGAATCGGGTTTGGCTGCTTTTCCCTGCTGTGTTGATGCCACTTTACACCCTCTTGATTCACTTGCAGAGAGATATCCATACATAGGTTTTCAGATTCTTACTAGTCAGATATATTCTTGTGTGGTGACTAGGGTGTGTTGAGTCCAGTTCACTGAGCAGGGAGTAGGCCTTGTCTATTACATATTTGGCTTATGGAGCGGTGTCTGAGCTAATTTCAAACCCTTGTTTTATGCATCACCCCACCTCACCTTTCCCGTTAAGCAGCCATAGTGTGTCTTCTAAAGGTGTGCCTCTGTTCTATTTTGTAATTCAGTTCAAGTGTAGCGATTTTGACATTCCCTCTAGAAGCGATATCTTAGGATAAGTGTCTTTTTCTGTGTGACTTATTTCACTTAGAATCATCGTACCTAAATCCACTCATCATGCTGCTAACTAGCCTTATGACATTGATTTCATGGCTGAGTGATATTCCATTGTGCCAAGTACCACGATTTCTTTATCCATTTTTCTCTTTCCTGGTATATTGAAGGTGTACCGAAGCGGAGGTTCTTGGCAACAGAGCAGCCGTAAAGTTTGGGGTGCCTGTGTCTTGTTGACTTTTAGTTTTCCCAATTTATACGCCCATGAGTGGAAGTGCCCTATGCTCTCTACGCTGTGTTTATTACTTGTTTCAGGACACACCGTACTCTTCTCCAGAGTGCCTGTTGGCAATTTACATCCCGCCCATCAGCGTAGCAAGGCTCCCATGTCTCCATGGCCTGTCCTGCTTTTCTGGTTTTTACATTTTGTACAGCATGGCCCTTTTGACCGAGGGCAAGCGAGACTTCTTTGTAGCACTGATTTGCCCTTCCGGCTTGCTTGGTTGGCCAAAAAGGGCGTATGCGTTTTTTCCTGAATATATTCAGGAAAAAACGCATACGCCCTTTTTGGCCAAGGGCATCATTGTCAACGTTTTGCCGCTTTTCATGTGCTTTAAAGGCGAGTCGAATCTACCTCCTGAAATCTGTTTCCTGCAAATCTGCCTTGCTTTCAAATCCTCTTCGTTGCCTTCCCTCAATATATTTGTGCACGAGAGTTCTCATTTATAACTCTGCACGTTTGTGAATTGCAGTGCCCTTGAGCTCCATTTGTCTCCTCGCTTTCTTGGGAGCTGGCCGCAAAAGCGCAGGATTGCTTCAGGCCCTATTTTGGTTCTGGGGGGCAGGCTGAGCCTGTGGTTCATTCTTCTTCCTGATGGGAAAATGGAGTGACCTGTGCCTGTCCCAACACCTAGGGCTAGTCTCTCGTTGGTTCCCCGTCTTCCCGTTCATCCTCAGGACAAATTGCAACCTGGTCGAAACAGGAAGTTAAAGGTGCTGATTCTCCAAGTAGGGAGAAGGTTAGTCAAGCGGCTGGAATGGCGAACCCGAGCACAAGGAGAGGAGAAATGAGGTGCGTTTTAGAAACCTTTCCCGATCTCACGGCATACCATCCTCTGGGTTTCCCATGCATGTTTTGATGTAGGAAGATGCCCTTGTACCTGGAGATTTGAGACCCATGGGGTGTGTACCCCGCGGTGTTACTTTAAAGTATCTGGGTTTGCTCACCCAACCTCACCAATCCTCTCAGCCCCAAGAGTGTCCAGCCTTAGGTCTCATCCAGCTGTGGGTCTAGATATGGTCAATCCAGGTTGCATCATAGACCCTGAATGGATTTTGTAAGAATTTCTCTCTCTTTAACTGTCTTTGTTTTGTGGGTTTTTTAAAGTAATTTATGTTTAGAATCGGGCTTGGCTGCTTTTCCCTGCTGTGTTGATGCCGCTTTACACCCTCTTGATTCACTTGCAGAGAGATATCGATACATAGGTTTTCAGATTCTTACTAGTCAAATATATTCTTGTGTGGTGACTAGGGTGTGTTGAGTCCAGTTCACTGAGCAGGGAGTAGGCCTTGTCTATTACATATTTGGCTTATGGAGCGGTCTCTGAGCTAATTTCAAACCCTTGTTTTATGCATCACCCCACCTCACCTTTCCCGTTAAGCAGCCATAGTGTGTCTTCTAAAGGTGTGACTCTGTTCTCTTTTGTAATTCAGTTCAAGTGTAGCGATTTTGACATTCCCTCTATAAGCGATATCTTAGGATAAGTGTCTTTTTCTGTGTGACTTATTTCACTTAGAATCATCGTACCTAAATCCACTCATCATGCTGCTAACTAGCCTTATGACATTGATTTCATGGCTGAGTGATATTCCATTGTGCCAAGTACCACCATTTCTTTATCCATTTTTCTCTTTCCTGGGATATTGAAGGTGTACCGAAGCGGAGGTTCTTGGAAACAGAGCAGCCGTAAACTTTAGGGTGCCTGTGTCTTGTTGATTTTTAGTTTTCCCAATTTATATGCCCATGAGTGGAAGTGCCCTATGCTCTCAACGCTGTGTTTATTACTTGTTTCAGGACACACCGTACTCTTCTCCAGAGTGCCTGTTGGCAATTTACATCCCGCCCATCAGCGTAGCAAGGCTCCCATGTCTCCATGGCCTGTCCTGCTTTTCTGGTTTTTACACTTTGTTCAGCATGGCCCTTTTGACCGAGGGCAAACGAGACTTCTTTGTAGCGCTGATTTGCCCTTCCGGCTTGCTTGGTTGGCCAAAAAGGGCGTATGCGTTTTTTCCTGAATATATTCAGGAAAAAACGCATACGCCCTTTTTGGCCAAGGGCATCATTGTCAACGTTTTGCCGCTTTTCATGTGCTTTAAAGGCGAGTCGAATCTACCTCCTGAAATCTGTTTCCTGCAAATCTGCCTTGCTTTCAAATCCTCTTCGTTGCCTTCCCTCATTATATTTGTGCACGAGAGTTCGCATTTATAACTCTGCACGTTTGTGAATTGCAGTTCCCCTGAGCTCCATTTGTCTCCTCGCTTTTTTGGGAGCTGGCCGCAAAAGCGCAGGATTGCTTCAGGCCCTATTTTAGTTCTGGGGGGCAGGCTGAGCCTGTGGTTCATTCTTCTTCCTGATGGGAAAATGGAGTGACCTATGCCTGTCCCAACACCTAGGGCTCTCTCTCGTTGGTTCTGCGTCTTCCCATTCATCCTCAGGACAAATTGCAACCTGTACAATCAGGAGGTTAAAGGTGCTGATTCTCCAAGTAGAGAGATGGTTAGTCAAGCGGCTGGAATGGCGAACCCGAGCACAAGGAGAGGAGAAATGAGGTGCGTTTTAGAAACTTTTCCCGATCTCACGGCATACCATCTTCTGGGTTTCCCATGCATGTTTTGATGTAGGAAGATGCCCTTGTACCTGGAGATTTGAGACCCATGGGGTGGGTACCCCGCGGTATTACTTTAAAGTATCTGCATTTGCTCACCCAACCTCACCAATCCTCTCAGCCCCAAGAGTGTCCAGCCTTATGTCTCATCCAGCTGTGGGTCTAGATATGGTCAATCCAGGTTGCATCAGAGACCCTGAACGGATTTTGTAAGAATTTCTCTCTCTTTCACTGTCTTTGCTTTGTGGGTTTTTTAAAGTAATGTATGTTTAGAATGGGGTTTGGCTGCTTTTCCCTGCTGTGTTTATGCCGCTTTACACCCTCTTGATTCACTTGCAGAGAGATATCAATACATAGGTTTTCAGATTCATACTAGTCAGATATATTCTTGTGCGTTGACTAGGGGGTGTTGAGTCCAGTACACTGAGCAGGGAGTAGGCCTTGTCTATTACATATTTGGCTTATGGAGCGGTGTCTGAGCTAATTTCAAACCCTTGTTTTATGCATCACCCCACCTCACCTTTCCCGTTAAGCAGCCATAGTGTGTCTTCTAAAGGTGTGACTCTGTTCTGTTTTGTAATTCAGTTCAAGTGTAGCGATTTTGACATTCCCTCTAGAAGCGATATCTTAGGATAAGGGCCTTTTTCTGTGTGACTTATTTCACTTAGAATCATCGTACCTAAATCCACTCATCATGCTGCTAACTAGCCTTATGTCATTGATTTCATGGCTGAGTGATATTCCATTGTGCCAAGTACCACCATTTCTTTATCCATTTTTCTCTTTCCTGGGATATTGAAGGTGTACCGAAGCGGAGGTTCTTGGTAACAGAGCAGCTGTAAAGTTTGGGGTGCCTGTGTCTTGTTGACTTTTAGTTTTCCCAATTTATACGCCCATGAGTGGAAGTGCCCTATGCTTTCTACGCTGTGTTTATTACTTGTTTCAGGACACACCGTACTCTTCTCCAGAGTGCCTGTTGGCAATTTACATCCCGCCCATCAGCGTAGCAAGGCTCCCATGTCTCCATGGCCTGTCCTGCTTTTCTGGTTTTTACATTTTGTTCAGCATGGCCCTTTTGACCGAGGGCAAGCGAGACTTCTTTGTAGCGCTGATTTGCCCTTCCGGCTTGCTTGGTTGGCCAAAAAGGGGGTATGCGTTTTTTTCTGAATATATTCAGGAAAAAACGCATACGCCCTTTTTGGCCAAGGGCATCATTGTCAACGTTTTGCCGCTTTTCATGTGCTTTAAAGGCGAGTCGAATCTACCTCCTGAAATCTGTTTACTGCAAATCTGCCTTGCTTTCAAATCCTCTTCGTTGCCTTCCCTCAATATATTTGTGGACGAGAGTTCTCATTTATAACTCTGCACGTTTGTGAATTGCAGTTCCCCTGAGCTCCATTTGTCTCCTCGCTTTTTAGGGAGCTGGCCGCAAAAGCGCAGGATTGCTTCAGGCCCTATTTTAGTTCTGGGGGGCAGGCTGAGCCTGTGGTTCATTCTTATTCCTGATGGGAAAATGGAGTGACCTATGCCTGTCCCAACACCTAGGGCTCGCTCTCGTTGGTCCCCCGTCTTCCCGTTCATCCTCAGGACAAATTGCAACCTGGACGAAACAGGAGGTTAAAGGTGCTGATTCTCCAAGTAGGGAGATGGTTAGTCAAGCGGCTGGAATGGCGAACCCGAGCACAAGGAGAGGAGAAATGAGTTGCGTTTTAGAAACCTTTCCCGATCTCACGGCATACCATCTTCTGGGTTTCCCATGCATGTTTTGATGTAGGAAGATGCCCTTGTACCTGGAGATTTGAGACCCATGGGGTGTGTTCCCCGCAGTGTTACTTTAAAGTATCTGCATTTGCTCACCCAACCTCACCAATCCTCTCAGCCCCAAGAGTGTCCAGCCTTATGTCTCATCCAGCTGTGGGTCTAGATATGGTCAATCCAGGTTGCATCATAGACCCTGAACGGATTTTGTAAGAATTTCTCTCTCTTTCACTGTCTTTGTTTTGTGGGTTTTTTAAGTAATTTATGTTTAGAATCGGGTTTGGCTGCTTTTCCCTGCTGTGTTGATGCCGCTTTACACCCTCTTGATTCACTTGCAGAGAGATATCCATACATAGGTTTTCAGATTCTTACTAGTCAGATATATTCTTGTGTGGTGACTAGGGTGTGTTGAGTCCAGTTCACTGAGCAGGGAGTAGGCCTTGTCTATTACATATTTGGCTTATGGAGCGGTGTCTGAGCTAATTTCAAACCCTTGTTTTATGCATCACCCCACCTCACCTTTCCCGTTAAGCAGCCATAGTGTGTCTTCTAAAGGTGTGCCTCTGTTCTGTTTTGTAATTCAGTTCAAGTGTAACGATTTTGACATTCCCTCTATAAGCGATATCTTAGGAGAAGGGCCTTTTACTGTGTGACTTATTTCACTTAGAATCATCGTACCTAAATCCACTCATCATGCTGCTAACTAGCCTTATGACATTGATTTCATGGCTGAGTGATATTCCATTGTGCCAAGTACCACCATTTCTTTATCCATTTTTCTCTTTCCTGGGATATTGAAGGTGTACCGAAGCGGAGGTTCTTGGAAACAGAGCAGCCGTAAACTTTAGGGTGCCTGTGTCTTGTTGATTTTTAGTTTTCCCAATTTATACGCCCATGAGTGGAAGTGCCCTATGCTCTCTACGCTGTGTTTATTACTTGTTTCAGGACACACCGTACTCTTCTCCAGAGTGCCTGTTGGCAATTTACATCCCGCCCATCAGCGTAGCAAGGCTCCCATGTCTCCATGGCCTGTCCTGCTATTCTGGTTTTTACAGTTTGTTCAGCATGGCCCTTTTGACCGAGGGCAAGCGAGACTTCTTTGTAGCGCTGATTTGCCCTTCCGGCTTGCTTGGTTGGCCAAAAAGGGCGTATGCGTTTTTTCCTGAATATATTCAGGAAAAAACGCATACGCCCTTTTTGGCCAAGGGCATCATTGTCAACGTTTTGCCGCTTTTCATGTGCTTTAAAGGCGAGTCGAATCTACCTCCTGAAATCTGTTTCCTGCAAATCTGCCTTGCTTTCAAATCCTCTTCGTTGCCTTCCCTCAATATATTTGTGGACGAGAGTTCTCATTTATAACTCTGCACGTTTGTGAATTGCAGTGCCCCTGAGCTCCATTTGTCTCCTCGCTTTCTTGGGAGCTGGCCGCAAAAGCGCAGGATTGCTTCAGGCCCTATTTTGGTTCTGGGGGGCAGGCTGAGCCTGTGGTTCATTCTTCTTCCTGATGGGAAAATGGAGTGACCTGTGCCTGTCCCAACACCTAGGGCTAGTCTCTCGTTGGTCCCCCGTCTTCCCGTTCATCCTCAGGACAAATTGCAACCTGGACGAAACAGGAGGTTAAAGGTGCTGATTCTCCAAGTAGAGAGATGGTTAGTCAAGCGGCTGGAATGGCGAACCCGAGCACAAGGAGAGGAGAAATGAGGTGCGTTTTAGAAACCTTTCCCGATCTCACGGCATACCATCTTCTGGGTTTCCCATGCATGTTTTGATGTAGGAAGATGCCCTTGTACCTGGAGATTTGAGACCCATGGGGTGGGTACCCCGCGGTATTACTTTAAAGTATCTGCATTTGCTCACCCAACCACACCAATCCTCTCAGCCCCAAGAGTGTCCAGCCTTATGTCTCATCCAGCTGTGGGTCTAGATATCGTCAATCCAGGTTGCATCAGAGACCCTGAACGGATTTTGTAAGAATTTCTCTCTCTTTCACTGTCTTTGCTTTGTGGGTTTTTTAAAGTAATGTATGTTTAGAATGGGGTTTGGCTGCTTTTCCCTGCTGTGTTTATGCCGCTTTACACCCTCTTGATTCACTTGCAGAGAGATATCAATACATAGGTTTTCAGATTCATACTAGTCAGATATATTCTTGTGCGGTGACTAGGGGGTGTTGAGTCCAGTACACTGAGCAGGGAGTAGGCCTTGTCTATTACATATTTGGCTTATGGAGCGGTGTCTGAGCTAATTTCAAACCCTTGTTTTATGCATCACCCCACCTCACCTTTCCCGTTAAGCAGCCATAGTGTGTCTTCTAAAGGTGTGACTCTGTTCTCTTTTGTAATTCAGTTCAAGTGTAGCGATTTTGACATTCCCTCTATAAGCGATATCTTAGGATAAGTGTCTTTTTCTGTGTGACTTATTTCACTTAGAATCATCGTACCTAAATCCACTCATCATGCTGCTAACTAGCCTTATGACATTGATTTCATGGCTGAGTGATATTCCATTGTGCCAAGTACCACCATTTCTTTATCCATTTTTCTCTTTCCTGGGATATTGAAGGTGTACCGAAGCAGAGGTTCTTGGCAACAGAGCAGCCGTAAACTTTAGGGTGCCTGTGTCTTGTTGATTTTTAGTTTTCCCAATTTATACGCCCATGAGTGGAAGTGCCCTATGCTCTCAACGCTGTGTTTATTACTTGTTTCAGGACACACCGTACTCTTCTCCAGAGTGCCTGTTGGCAATTTACATCCCGCCCATCAGCGTAGCAAGGCTCCCCTGTCTCCATGGCCTGTCCTGCTTTTCTGGTTTTTACAGTTTGTTCAGCATGGCCCTTTTGACCGAGGGCAAGCGAGACTTCTTTGTAGCGCTGATTTGCCCTTCTGGCTTGCTTGGTTGGCCAAAAAGGGCGTATGCGTTTTTTCCTGAATATATTCAGGAAAAAACGCATACGCCCTTTTTGGCCAAGGGCATCATTGTCAACGTTTTGCCGCTTTTCATGTGCTTTAAAGGCGAGTCGAATCTACCTCCTGAAATCTGTTTCCTGCAAATCTGCCTTGCTTTCAAATCCTCTTCGTTGCCTTCCCTCAATATATTTGTGGACGAGAGTTCTCATTTATAACTCTGCACGTTTGTGAATTGCAGTGCCCCTGAGCTCCATTTGTCTCCTTGCTTTTTTGGGAGCTGGCCGCAAAAGCGCAGGATTGCTTCAGGCCCTATGTTTGTTCTGGGGGGCAGGCTGAGCCTGTGGTTCATTCTTCTTCCTGATGGGAAAATGGAGTGACCTATGCCTGTCCCAACACCTAGGGCTCGTCTCACATTGGTTCCACGTCTTCCCGTTCATCCTCAGGACAGATTGCAACCTGTACAATCAGGAGGTTAAAGGTGCTCATTCTCCAAATAGGGAGATGGTTAGTCAAGCAGCTGGAATGGTGAACCCGAGCACAAGGAGAGGAGAAATGAGGTGCGTTTTAGAAACCTTTCCCGATCTCATGGCATACCATCTTCTGGGTTTCCCATGCATGTTTTGATGTAGGAAGATGCCCTTGTACCTGGAGATTTGAGACCCATGGGGTGTGTTCCCCGCAGTGTTACTTTAAAGTATCTGCGTTTGCTCACCCAACCTCACCAATCCTCTCAGCCCCAAGAGTGTCCAGCCTTATGTCTCATCCAGCTGTGGGTCTAGATATGGTCAATCCAGGTTGCATCATAGACCCTGAACGGATTTTGTAAGAATTTCTCTCTCTTTCACTGTCTTTGTTTTGTGGGTTTTTTAAGTAATTTATGTTTAGAATCGGGTTTGGCTGCTTTTCCCTGCTGTGTTGATGCCACTTTACACCCTCTTGATTCACTTGCAGAGAGATATCCATACATAGGTTTTCAGATTCTTACTAGTCAGATATATTCTTGTGTGGTGACTAGGGTGTGTTGAGTCCAGTTCACTGAGCAGGGAGTAGGCCTTGTCTATTACATATTTGGCTTATGGAGCGGTGTCTGAGCTAATTTCAAACCCTTGTTTTATGCATCACCCCACCTCACCTTTCCCGTTAAGCAGCCATAGTGTGTCTTCTAAAGGTGTGCCTCTGTTCTATTTTGTAATTCAGTTCAAGTGTAACGATTTTGACATTCCCTCTATAAGCGATATCTTAGGATAAGTGCCTTTTTCTGTGTGACTATTTCACTTAGAATCATCGTACCTAAATCCACTCATCATGCTGCTAACTAGCCTTATGACATTGATTTCATGGCTGAGTGATATTGCATTGTGCCATGTACCACCATTTCTTTATCCATTTTTCTCTTTCCTGGGATATTGAAGGTGTACCGAAGCGGAGGTTCTTGGCTACAGAGCAGCCGTAAAGTTTGGGGTGCCTGTGTCTTGTTGATTTTTAGTTTTCCCAATTTATACGCCCATGAGTGGAAGTGCCCTATGCTCTCAACGCTGTGTTTATTACTTGTTTCAGGACACACCGTACTCTTCTCCAGAGTGCCTGTTGGCAATTTACATCCCACCCATCAGCGTAGCAAGGCTCCCATGTCTCCATGGCCTGTCCTGCTATTCTGGTTTTTACAGTTTGTTCAGCATGGCCCTTTTGACCGAGGGCAAGCGAGACTTCTTTGTAGCGCTGATTTGCCCTTCCGGCTTGCTTGGTTGGCCAAAAAGGGCGTATGCGTTTTTTCCTGAATATATTCAGGAAAAAGCGCATACGCCCTTTTTGGCCAAGGGCATCATTGTCAACATTTTGCCGCTTTTCATGTGCTTTAAAGGCGAGTCGAATCTACCTCCTGAAATCTGTTTCCTGCAAATCTGCCTTGCTTTCAAATCCTCTTCGTTGCCTTCCCTCAATATATTTGTGGACGAGAGTTCTCATTTATAACTCTGCACGTTTGTGAATTGCAGTGCCCCTGAGCTCCATTTGTCTCCTCGCTTTTTTGGGAGCTGGCCGCAAAAGCGCAAGATTGCTTCAGGCCCTATTTTCTTCTGGGGGGCAGGCTGACCCTGTGGTTCATTCTTCTTCCTGATGGGAAAATGGAGTGACCTGTGCCTGTCCCAACACCTAGGGCTAGTCTCTCGTTGGTTCCCCGTCTTCCCGTTCATCCTCAGGACAAATTGCAACCTGGACGAAACAGGAGGTTAAAGGTGCTGATTCTCCAAGTAGGGAGATGGTTAGTCAAGCAGCTGGAATGGCGAACCCGAGCACAAGGAGAGGAGAAATGAGGTGCGTTTTAGAAACCTTTCCCGATCTCACGGCATACCATCTTCTGGGTTTCCCATGCATGTTTTGATGTAGGAAGATGCCCTTGTACCTGGAGATTTGAGACCCATGTGGTGGGTACCCCGCAGTATTACTTTAAAGTATCTGCATTTGCTCACCCAACCTCACCAATCCTCTCAGCCCCAAGAGTGTCCAGCCTTATGTCTCATCCAGCTGTGGGTCTAGATATGGTCAATCCAGGTTGCATCATAGACCCTGAACGGATTTTGTAAGAATTTCTCTCTCTTTCACTGTCTTTGTTTTGTGGGTTTTTTAAGTAATTTATGTTTAGAATCGGGTTTGGCTGCTTTTCCCTGCTGTGTTGATGCCGCTTTACACCCTCTTGATTCACTTGCAGAGAGATATCCATACATAGGTTTTCAGATTCTTACTAGTCAGATATATTCTTGTGTGGTGACTAGGGTGTGTTGAGTCCAGTTCACTGAGCAGGGAGTAGGCCTTGTCTATTACATATTTGGCTTATGGAGCGGTGTCTGAGCTAATTTCAAACCCTTGTTTTATGCATCACCCCACCTCACCTTTCCCGTTAAGCAGCCATAGTGTGTCTTCTAAAGGTGTGCCTCTGTTCTGTTTTGTAATTCAGTTCAAGTGTAACGATTTTGACATTCCCTCTATAAGCGATATCTTAGGATAAGTGCCTTTTTCTGTGTGACTATTTCACTTAGAATCATCGTACCTAAATCCACTCATCATGCTGCTAACTAGCCTTATGACATTGATTTCATGGCTGAGTGATATTGCATTGTGCCATGTACCACCATTTCTTTATCCATTTTTCTCTTTCCTGGGATATTGAAGGTGTACCGAAGCGGAGGTTCTTGGCTACAGAGCAGCCGTAAAGTTTGGGGTGCCTGTGTCTTGTTGATTTTTAGTTTTCCCAATTTATACGCCCATGAGTGGAAGTGCCCTATGCTCTCAACGCTGTGTTTATTACTTGTTTCAGGACACACCGTACTCTTCTCCAGAGTGCCTGTTGGCAATTTACATCCCACCCATCAGCGTAGCAAGGCTCCCATGTCTCCATGGCCTGTCCTGCTATTCTGGTTTTTACAGTTTGTTCAGCATGGCCCTTTTGACCGAGGGCAAGCGAGACTTCTTTGTAGCGCTGATTTGCCCTTCCGGCTTGCTTGGTTGGCCAAAAAGGGCGTATGCGTTTTTTCCTGAATATATTCAGGAAAAAGCGCATACGCCCTTTTTGGCCAAGGGCATCATTGTCAACATTTTGCCGCTTTTCATGTGCTTTAAAGGCGAGTCGAATCTACCTCCTGAAATCTGTTTCCTGCAAATCTGCCTTGCTTTCAAATCCTCTTCGTTGCCTTCCCTCAATATATTTGTGGACTAGAGTTCTCATTTATAACTCTGCACGTTTGTGAATTGCAGTGCCCCTGAGCTCCATTTGTCTCCTCGCTTTTTTGGGAGCTGGCCGCAAAAGCGCAGGATTGCTTCAGGCCCTATTTTGGTTTTGGGGGGCAGGCTGAGCCTGTGGTTCATTCTTCTTCCTGATGGGAAAATGGAGTGACCTGTGCCTGTCCCAACACCTAGGGCTAGTCTCTCGTTGGTTCCCCGTCTTCCCGTTCATCCTCAGGACAAACTGCAACCTGGACGAAACAGGAGGTTAAAGGTGCTGATTCTCCAAGTAGGGAGATGGTGAATCAAGCGGCTGGATGGCGGACCCGAGCACAAGGAGAGGAGAAATGAGGTGCGTTTTAGAAACATTTTGCGATCTCACGGCATACCATCTTCTGGGTTTCCCATGCATGTTTTGATGTAGGAAGATGCCCTTGTACCTGGAGATTTGAGACCCATGGGGTGTGTTCCCCGCAGTGTTACTTTAAATTATCTGCGTTTGCTCACCCAACCTCACCAATCCTCTCAGCCACAAGAGTGTCCAGCCTTATGTCTCATCCAGCTGTGGTTCTAGATATGGTCAATCCAGGTTGCATCAGAGACCCTGAACGGATTTTGTAAGAATTTCTCTCTCTTTCACTGTCTTTGCTTTGTGGCTTTTTTAAAGTAATGTATGTTTAGAATGGGGTTTGGCCGCTTTTCCCTGCTGTGTTTATGCCACTTTACACCCTCTTGATTCAATTGCAGAGAGATATCAATACATAGGTTTTCAGATTCATACTAGTCAGATATATTCTTGTGCGGTGACTAGGGGGTGTTGAGTCCAGTACACTGAGCAGGGAGTAGGCCTTGTCTATTACATATTTGGCTTATGGAGCGGTGTCTGAGCTAATTTCAAACCCTTGTTTTATGCATCACCCCACCTCACCTTTCCCGTTAAGCAGCCATAGTGTGTCTTCTAAAGGTGTGACTCTGTTCTGTTTTGTAATTCAGTTCAAGTGTAGCGATTTTGACATTCCCTCTAGAAGCGATATCTTAGGATAAGGGCCTTTTTCTGTGTGACTTATTTCACTTAGAATCATCGTACCTAAATCCACTCATCATGCTGCTAACTAGCCTTATGTCATTGATTTCATGGCTGAGTGATATTCCATTGTGCCAAGTACCACCATTTCTTTATCCAATTTTCTCTTTCCTGGGATATTGAAGGTGTACCGAAGCGGAGGTTCTTGGCAACAGAGCAGCCGTAAACTTTAGGGTGCCTGTGTCTTGTTGATTTTTAGTTTTCCCAATTTATACGCCCATGAGTGGAAGTGCCCTATGCTCTCTACGCTGTGTTTATTACTTGTTTCAGGACACACCGTACTCTTCTCCAGAGTGCCTGTTGGCAATTTACATCCTGCCCATCAGCGTAGCAAGGCTCCCATGTCTCCATGGCCTGTCCAGCTTTTCTGCTTTTTACTCTTTGTTCAGCATGGCCTTTTGACCGAGGGCAAGCGAGACTTCTTTGTAGTGCTGATTTGCCCTTCCGGCTTGCTTGGTTGGCCAAAAAGGGCGTATGCGTTTTTTCCTGAATATATTCAGGAAAAAACGCATACGCCCTTTTTGGCCAAGGGCATCATTGTCAACGTTTTGCCGCTTTTCATGTGCTTTAAAGGCGAGTCGAATCTACCTCCTGAAATCTGTTTCCTGCAAATCTGCCTTGCTTTCAAATCCTCTTCGTTGCCTTCCCTCAATATATTTGTGGACGAGAGTTCTCATTTATAACTCTGCACGTTTGTGAATTGCAGTGCCCCTGAGCTCCATTTGTCTCCTCGCTTTCTTGGGAGCTGGCCGCAAAAGCGCAGGATTGCTTCAGGCCCTATTTTGGTTTTGGGGGGCAGGCTGAGCCTGTGGTTCATTCTTCTTCCTGATGGGAAAATGGAGTGACCTGTGCCTGTCCCAACACCTAGGGCTAGTCTCTCGTTGGTCCCCCGTCTTCCCGTTCATCCTCAGGACAAATTGCAACCTGGACGAAACAGGAGGTTAAAGGTGCTGATTCTCCAAGTAGGGAGATGGTTAGTCAAGCGGCTGGAATGGTGAACCCGAGCACAAGGAAAGGAGAAATGAGTTGCGTTTTAGAAACCTTTCCCGATCTCACGGCATACCATCTTCTGGGTTTCCCATGCATGTTTTGATGTAGGAAGATTCCCTTGTACCTGGAGATTTGAGACCCATGGGGTGGGTACCCCGCGGTATTACTTTAAAGTATCTGCATTTGCTCACCCAACCTCACCAATCCTCTCAGCCCCAAGAGTGTCCAGCCTTATGTCTCATCCAGCTGTGGGTCTAGATATGGTCAATCCAGGTTGCATCAGAGACCCTGAACGGATTTTGTAAGAATTTCTCTCTCTTTCACTGTCTTTGCTTTGTGGGTTTTTTAAAGTAATGTATGTTTAGAATGGGGTTTGGCTGCTTTTCCCTGCTGTGTTTATGCCGCTTTACACCCTCTTGATTCACTTGCAGAGAGATATCAATACATAGGTTTTCAGATTCATACTAGTCAGATATATTCTTGTGCGTTGACTAGGGGGTGTTGAGTCCAGTACACTGAGCAGGGAGTAGGCCTTGTCTATTACATATTTGGCTTATGGAGCGGTGTCTGAGCTAATTTCAAACCCTTGTTTTATGCATCACCCCACCTCACCTTTCCCGTTAAGCAGCCATAGTGTGTCTTCTAAAGGTGTGACTCTGTTCTCTTTTGTAATTCAGTTCAAGTGTAGCGATTTTGACATTCCCTCTAGAAGCGATATCTTAGGATAAGTGTCTTTTTCTGTGTGACTTATTTCACTTAGAATCATCGTACCTAAATCCACTCATCATGCTGCTAACTAGCCTTATGACATTGATTTCATGGCTGAGTGATATTCCATTGTGCCAAGTACCACCATTTCTTTATCCATTTTTCTCTTTCCTGGGATATTGAAGGTGTACCGAAGCGGAGGTTCTTGGCAACAGAGCAGCCGTAAAGTTTGGGGTGCCTGTGTCTTGTTGACTTTTAGTTTTCCCAATTTATACGCCCATGAGTGGAAGTGCCCTATGCTCTCTACGCTGTGTTTATTACTTGTTTCAGGACACACCGTACTCTTCTCCAGAGTGCCTGTTGGCAATTTACATCCCGCCCATCAGCGTAGCAAGGCTCCCATGTCTCCATGGCCTGTCCTGCTTTTCTGGTTTTTACACTTTGTTCAGCATGGCCCTTTTGACCGAGGGCAAGCGAGACTTCTTTGTAGCGCTGATTTGCCCTCCCGGCTTGCTTGGTTGGCCAAAAAGGGCGTATGCGTTTTTTCCTGAATATATTCAGGAAAAAACGCATACGCCCTTTTTGGCCAAGGGCATCATTGTCAACGTTTTGCCGCTTTTCATGTGCTTTAAAGGCGAGTCGAATCTACCTCCTGAAATCTGTTTCCTGCAAATCTGCCTTGCTTTCAAATCCTCTTCGTTGCCTTCCCTCAATATATTTGTGCACGAGAGTTCTCATTTATAACTCTGTACGTTTGTGAATTGCAGTGCCCCTGAGCTCCATTTGTCTCCTCGCTTTCTTGGGAGCTGGCCGCAAAAGCGCAGGATTGCTTCAGGCCCTATTTTGGTTCTGGGGGGCAGGCTGAGCCTGTGGTTCATTCTTCTTCCTGATGGGAAAATGGAGTAACCTGTGCCTGTCCCAACACCTAGGGCTAATCTCTCGTTGGTTCCCCGTCTTCCCGTTCATCCTCAGGACAAATTGCAACCTGTACAATCAGGAGGTTAAAGGTGCTGATTCTCCAAGTAGAGAGATGGTTAGTCAAGCGGCTGGAATGGCGAACCCGAGCACAAGGAGAGGAGAAATGAGGTGCGTTTTAGAAACCTTTCCCGATCTCACGGCATACCATCTTCTGGGTTTCCCATGCATGTTTTGATGTAGGAAGATGCCCTTGTACCTGGAGATTTGAGACCCATGGGGTGGGTACCCCGCGGTATTACTTTAAAGTATCTGCATTTGCTCACCCAACCTCACCAATCCTCTCAGCCCCAAGAGTGTCCAGCCTTATGTCTCATCCAGCTGTGGGTCTAGATATGGTCAATCCAGGTTGCATCAGAGACCCTGAACGGATTTTGTAAGAATTTCTCTCTCTTTCACTGTCTTTGCTTTGTGGGTTTTTTAAAGTAATGTATGTTTAGAATGGGGTTTGGCTGCTTTTCCCTGCTGTGTTTATGCCGCTTTACACCCTCTTGATTCACTTGCAGAGAGATATCCATACATAGGTTTTCAGATTCTTACTAGTCAGATATATTCTTGTGTGGTGACTAGGGTGTGTTGAGTCCAGTTCACTGAGCAGGGAGTAGGCCTTGTCTATTACATATTTGGCTTATGGAGCGGTGTCTGAGCTAATTTCAAACCCTTGTTTTATGCATCACCCCACCTCACCTTTCCCGTTAAGCAGCCATAGTGTGTCTTCTAAAGGTGTGCCTCTGTTCTATTTTGTAATTCAGTTCAAGTGTAACGATTTTGACATTCCCTCTATAAGCGATATCTTAGGATAAGTGCCTTTTTCTGTGTGACTATTTCACTTAGAATCATCGTACCTAAATCCACTCATCATGCTGCTAACTAGCCTTATGACATTGATTTCATGGCTGAGTGATATTGCATTGTGCCATGTACCACCATTTCTTTATCCATTTTTCTCTTTCCTGGGATATTGAAGGTGTACCGAAGCGGAGGTTCTTGGCTACAGAGCAGCCGTAAAGTTTGGGGTGCCTGTGTCTTGTTGATTTTTAGTTTTCCCAATTTATACGCCCATGAGTGGAAGTGCCCTATGCTCTCAACGCTGTGTTTATTACTTGTTTCAGGACACACCGTACTCTTCTCCAGAGTGCCTGTTGGCAATTTACATCCCACCCATCAGCGTAGCAAGGCTCCCATGTCTCCATGGCCTGTCCTGCTATTCTGGTTTTTACAGTTTGTTCAGCATGGCCCTTTTGACCGAGGGCAAGCGAGACTTCTTTGTAGCGCTGATTTGCCCTTCCGGCTTGCTTGGTTGGCCAAAAAGGGCGTATGCGTTTTTTCCTGAATATATTCAGGAAAAAGCGCATACGCCCTTTTTGGCCAAGGGCATCATTGTCAACATTTTGCCGCTTTTCATGTGCTTTAAAGGCGAGTCGAATCTACCTCCTGAAATCTGTTTCCTGCAAATCTGCCTTGCTTTCAAATCCTCTTCGTTGCCTTCCCTCAATATATTTGTGGACGAGAGTTCTCATTTATAACTCTGCACGTTTGTGAATTGCAGTGCCCCTGAGCTCCATTTGTCTCCTCGCTTTTTTGGGAGCTGGCCGCAAAAGCGCAAGATTGCTTCAGGCCCTATTTTGGTTCTGGGGGGCAGGCTGACCCTGTGGTTCATTCTTCTTCCTGATGGGAAAATGGAGTGACCTGTGCCTGTCCCAACACCTAGGTCTAGTCTCTCGTTGGTTCCCCGTCTTCCCGTTCATCCTCAGGACAAATTGCAACCTGGACGAAACAGGAGGTTAAAGGTGCTGATTCTCCAAGTAGGGAGATGGTTAGTCAAGCAGCTGGAATGGCGAACCCGAGCACAAGGAGAGGAGAAATGAGGTGCGTTTTAGAAACCTTTCCCGATCTCACGGCATACCATCTTCTGGGTTTCCCATGCATGTTTTGATGTAGGAAGATGCCCTTGTACCTGGAGATTTGAGACCCATGTGGTGGGTACCCCGCAGTATTACTTTAAAGTATCTGCATTTGCTCACCCAACCTCACCAATCCTCTCAGCCCCAAGAGTGTCCAGCCTTATGTCTCATCCAGCTGTGGGTCTAGATATGGTCAATCCAGGTTGCATCATAGACCCTGAACGGATTTTGTAAGAATTTCTCTCTCTTTCACTGTCTTTGTTTTGTGGGTTTTTTAAGTAATTTATGTTTAGAATCGGGTTTGGCTGCTTTTCCCTGCTGTGTTGATGCCGCTTTACACCCTCTTGATTCACTTGCAGAGAGATATCAATACATAGGTTTTCAGATTCATACTAGTCAGATATATTCTTGTGCGGTGACTAGGGGGTGTTGAGTCCAGTACACTGAGCAGGGAGTAGGCCTTGTCTATTACATATTTGGCTTATGGAGCGGTGTCTGAGCTAATTTCAAACCCTTGTTTTATGCATCACCCCACCTCACCTTTCCCGTTAAGCAGCCATAGTGTGTCTTCTAAAGGTGTGACTCTGTTCTCTTTTGTAATTCAGTTCAAGTGTAGCGATTTTGACATTCCCTCTATAAGCGATATCTTAGGATAAGTGTCTTTTTCTGTGTGACTTATTTCACTTAGAATCATCGTACCTAAATCCACTCATCATGCTGCTAACTAGCCTTATGACATTGATTTCATGGCTGAGTGATATTCCATTGTGCCAAGTACCACCATTTCTTTATCCATTTTTCTCTTTCCTGGGATATTGAAGGTGTACCGAAGCGGAGGTTCTTGGCAACAGAGCAGCCGTAAACTTTAGGGTGCCTGTGTCTTGTTGATTTTTAGTTTTCCCAATTTATACGCCCATGAGTGGAAGTGCCCTATGCTCTCAACGCTGTGTTTATTACTTGTTTCAGGACACACCGTACTCTTCTCCAGAGTGCCTGTTGGCAATTTACATCCCGCCCATCAGCGTAGCAAGGCTCCCCTGTCTCCATGGCCTGTCCTGCTTTTCTGGTTTTTACAGTTTGTTCAGCATGGCCCTTTTGACCGAGGGCAAGCGAGACTTCTTTGTAGCGCTGATTTGCCCTTCTGGCTTGCTTGGTTGGCCAAAAAGGGCGTATGCGTTTTTTCCTGAATATATTCAGGAAAAAACGCATACGCCCTTTTTGGCCAAGGGCATCATTGTCAACGTTTTGCCGCTTTTCATGTGCTTTAAAGGCGAGTCGAATCTACCTCCTGAAATCTGTTTCCTGCAAATCTGCCTTGCTTTCAAATCCTCTTCGTTGCCTTCCCTCAATATATTTGTGGACGAGAGTTCTCATTTATAACTCTGCACGTTTGTGAATTGCAGTGCCCCTGAGCTCCATTTGTCTCCTTGCTTTTTTGGGAGCTGGCCGCAAAAGCGCAGGATTGCTTCAGGCCCTATGTTGGTTCTGGGGGGCAGGCTGAGCCTGTGGTTCATTCTTCTTCCTGATGGGAAAATGGAGTGACCTATGCCTGTCCCAACACCTAGGGCTCGTCTCACATTGGTTCCACGTCTTCCCGTTCATCCTCAGGACAGATTGCAACCTGTACAATCAGGAGGTTAAAGGTGCTCATTCTCCAAATAGGGAGATGGTTAGTCAAGCAGCTGGAATGGTGAACCCGAGCACAAGGAGAGGAGAAATGAGGTGCGTTTTAGAAACCTTTCCCGATCTCATGGCATACCATCTTCTGGGTTTCCCATGCATGTTTTGATGTAGGAAGATGCCCTTGTACCTGGAGATTTGAGACCCATGGGGTGTGTTCCCCGCAGTGTTACTTTAAAGTATCTGCGTTTGCTCACCCAACCTCACCAATCCTCTCAGCCCCAAGAGTGTCCAGCCTTATGTCTCATCCAGCTGTGGGTCTAGATATGGTCAATCCAGGTTGCATCATAGACCCTGAACGGATTTTGTAAGAATTTCTCTCTCTTTCACTGTCTTTGTTTTGTGGGTTTTTTAAGTAATTTATGTTTAGAATCGGGTTTGGCTGCTTTTCCCTGCTGTGTTGATGCCACTTTACACCCTCTTGATTCACTTGCAGAGAGATATCCATACATAGGTTTTCAGATTCTTACTAGTCAGATATATTCTTGTGTGGTGACTAGGGTGTGTTGAGTCCAGTTCACTGAGCAGGGAGTAGGCCTTGTCTATTACATATTTGGCTTATGGAGCGGTGTCTGAGCTAATTTCAAACCCTTGTTTTATGCATCACCCCACCTCACCTTTCCCGTTAAGCAGCCATAGTGTGTCTTCTAAAGGTGTGCCTCTGTTCTATTTTGTAATTCAGTTCAAGTGTAACGATTTTGACATTCCTTCTATAAGCGATATCTTAGGATAAGTGCCTTTTTCTGTGTGACTATTTCACTTAGAATCATCGTACCTAAATCCACTCATCATGCTGCTAACTAGCCTTATGACATTGATTTCATGGCTGAGTGATATTGCATTGTGCCATGTACCACCATTTCTTTATCCATTTTTCTCTTTCCTGGGATATTGAAGGTGTACCGAAGCGGAGGTTCTTGGCTACAGAGCAGCCGTAAAGTTTGGGCTGCCTGTGTCTTGTTGATTTTTAGTTTTCCCAATTTATACGCCCATGAGTGGAAGTGCCCTATGCTCTCAACGCTGTGTTTATTACTTGTTTCAGGACACACCGTACTCTTCTCCAGAGTGCCTGTTGGCAATTTACATCCCACCCATCAGCGTAGCAAGGCTCCCATGTCTCCATGGCCTGTCCTGCTATTCTGGTTTTTACAGTTTGTTCAGCATGGCCCTTTTGACCGAGGGCAAGCGAGACTTCTTTGTAGCGCTGATTTGCCCTTCCGGCTTGCTTGGTTGGCCAAAAAGGGCGTATGCGTTTTTTCCTGAATATATTCAGGAAAAAGCGCATACGCCCTTTTTGGCCAAGGGCATCATTGTCAACATTTTGCCGCTTTTCATGTGCTTTAAAGGCGAGTCGAATCTACCTCCTGAAATCTGTTTCCTGCAAATCTGCCTTGCTTTCAAATCCTCTTCGTTGCCTTCCCTCAATATATTTGTGGACGAGAGTTCTCATTTATAACTCTGCACGTTTGTGAATTGCAGTGCCCCTGAGCTCCATTTGTCTCCTCGCTTTCTTGGGAGCTGGCCGCAAAAGCGCAGGATTGCTTCAGGCCCTATTTTGGTTCTGGGGGGCAGGCTGAGCCTGTGGTTCATTCTTCTTCCTGATGGGAAAATGGAGTGACCTGTGCCTGTCCCAACACCTAGGGCTAGTCTCTCGTTGGTCCCCCGTCTTCCCGTTCATCCTCAGGACAAATTGCAACCTGGACGAAACAGGAGGTTAAAGGTGCTGATTCTCCAAGTAGGGAGATGGTTAGTCAAGCGGCTGGAATGGCGAACCCGAGCAAAAGGAGAGGAGAAATGAGTTGCGTTTTAGAAACCTTCCCCGATCTCACGGCATACCATCTTCTGGGTTTCCCATGCATGTTTTGATGTAGGAAGATGCCCTTGTACCTGGAGATTTGAGACCCATGGGGTGGGTACCCCGCGGTATTACTTTAAAGTATCTGCATTTGCTCACCCAACCTCACCAATCCTCTCAGCCCCAAGAGTGTCCAGCCTTATGTCTCATCCAGCTGTGGGTCTAGATATGGTCAATCCAGGTTGCATCAGAGACCCTGAACGGATTTTGTAAGAATTTCTTTCTCTTTCACTGTCTTTGCTTTGTGGGTTTTTTAAAGTAATGTATGTTTAGAATCGGGTTTGGCTGCTTTTCCCTGCTGTGTTTATGCCGCTTTACACCCTCTTGATTCACTTGCAGAGAGATATCAATACATAGGTTTTCAGATTCATACTAGTCAGATATATTCTTGTGCGTTGACTAGGGGGTGTTGAGTCCAGTACACTGAGCAGGGAGTAGGCCTTGTCTATTACATATTTGGCTTATGGAGCGGTGTCTGAGCTAATTTCAAACCCTTGTTTTATGCATCACCCCACCTCACCTTTCCCGTTAAGCAGCCATAGTGTGTCTTCTAAAGGTGTGACTCTGTTCTCTTTTGTAATTCAGTTCAAGTGTAGCGATTTTGACATTCCCTCTAGAAGCGATATCTTAGGATAAGTGTCTTTTTCTGTGTGACTTATTTCACTTAGAATCATCGTACCTAAATCCACTCATCATGCTGCTAACTAGCCTTATGACATTGATTTCATGGCTGAGTGATATTCCATTGTGCCAAGTACCACGATTTCTTTATCCATTTTTCTCTTTCCTGGTATATTGAAGGTGTACCGAAGCGGAGGTTCTTGGCAACAGAGCAGCCGTAAAGTTTGGGGTGCCTGTGTCTTGTTGACTTTTAGTTTTCCCAATTTATACGCCCATGAGTGGAAGTGCCCTATGCTCTCTACGCTGTGTTTATTACTTGTTTCAGGACACACCGTACTCTTCTCCAGAGTGCCTGTTGGCAATTTACATCCCGCCCATCAGCGTAGCAAGGCTCCCATGTCTCCATGGCCTGTCCTGCTTTTCTGGTTTTTACATTTTGTTCAGCATGGCCCTTTTGACCGAGGGCAAGCGAGACTTCTTTGTAGCACTGATTTGCCCTTCCGGCTTGCTTGGTTGGCCAAAAAGGGCGTATGCGTTTTTTCCTGAATATATTCAGGAAAAAACGCATACGCCCTTTTTGGCCAAGGGCATCATTGTCAACGTTTTGCCGCTTTTCATGTGCTTTAAAGGCGAGTCGAATCTACCTCCTGAAATCTGTTTCCTGCAAATCTGCCTTGCTTTCAAATCCTCTTCGTTGCCTTCCCTCAATATATTTGTGCACGAGAGTTCTCATTTATAACTCTGCACGTTTGTGAATTGCAGTGCCCCTGAGCTCCATTTGTCTCCTCGCTTTCTTGGGAGCTGGCCGCAAAAGCGCAGGATTGCTTCAGGCCCTATTTTGGTTCTGGGGGGCAGGCTGAGCCTGTGGTTCATTCTTCTTCCTGATGGGAAAATGGAGTGACCTGTGCCTGTCCCAACACCTAGGGCTAGTCTCTCGTTGGTTCCCCGTCTTCCCGTTCATCCTCAGGACAAATTGCAACCTGGTCGAAACAGGAAGTTAAAGGTGCTGATTCTCCAAGTAGGGAGAAGGTTAGTCAAGCGGCTGGAATGGCGAACCCGAGCACAAGGAGAGGAGAAATGAGGTGCGTTTTAGAAACCTTTCCCGATCTCACGGCATACCATCCTCTGGGTTTCCCATGCATGTTTTGATGTAGGAAGATGCCCTTGTACCTGGAGATTTGAGACCCATGGGGTGTGTACCCCGCGGTGTTACTTTAAAGTATCTGGGTTTGCTCACCCAACCTCACCAATCCTCTCAGCCCCAAGAGTGTCCAGCCTTAGGTCTCATCCAGCTGTGGGTCTAGATATGGTCAATCCAGGTTGCATCATAGACCCTGAATGGATTTTGTAAGAATTTCTCTCTCTTTAACTGTCTTTGTTTTGTGGGTTTTTTAAAGTAATTTATGTTTAGAATCGGGCTTGGCTGCTTTTCCCTGCTGTGTTGATGCCGCTTTACACCCTCTTGATTCACTTGCAGAGAGATATCGATACATAGGTTTTCAGATTCTTACTAGTCAAATATATTCTTGTGTGGTGACTAGGGTGTGTTGAGTCCAGTTCACTGAGCAGGGAGTAGGCCTTGTCTATTACATATTTGGCTTATGGAGCGGTCTCTGAGCTAATTTCAAACCCTTGTTTTATGCATCACCCCACCTCACCTTTCCCGTTAAGCAGCCATAGTGTGTCTTCTAAAGGTGTGACTCTGTTCTCTTTTGTAATTCAGTTCAAGTGTAGCGATTTTGACATTCCCTCTATAAGCGATATCTTAGGATAAGTGTCTTTTTCTGTGTGACTTATTTCACTTAGAATCATCGTACCTAAATCCACTCATCATGCTGCTAACTAGCCTTATGACATTGATTTCATGGCTGAGTGATATTCCATTGTGCCAAGTACCACCATTTCTTTATCCATTTTTCTCTTTCCTGGGATATTGAAGGTGTACCGAAGCGGAGGTTCTTGGAAACAGAGCAGCCGTAAACTTTAGGGTGCCTGTGTCTTGTTGATTTTTAGTTTTCCCAATTTATATGCCCATGAGTGGAAGTGCCCTATGCTCTCAACGCTGTGTTTATTACTTGTTTCAGGACACACCGTACTCTTCTCCAGAGTGCCTGTTGGCAATTTACATCCCGCCCATCAGCGTAGCAAGGCTCCCATGTCTCCATGGCCTGTCCTGCTTTTCTGGTTTTTACACTTTGTTCAGCATGGCCCTTTTGACCGAGGGCAAACGAGACTTCTTTGTAGCGCTGATTTGCCCTTCCGGCTTGCTTGGTTGGCCAAAAAGGGCGTATGCGTTTTTTCCTGAATATATTCAGGAAAAAACGCATACGCCCTTTTTGGCCAAGGGCATCATTGTCAACGTTTTGCCGCTTTTCATGTGCTTTAAAGGCGAGTCGAATCTACCTCCTGAAATCTGTTTCCTGCAAATCTGCCTTGCTTTCAAATCCTCTTCGTTGCCTTCCCTCATTATATTTGTGCACGAGAGTTCGCATTTATAACTCTGCACGTTTGTGAATTGCAGTTCCCCTGAGCTCCATTTGTCTCCTCGCTTTTTTGGGAGCTGGCCGCAAAAGCGCAGGATTGCTTCAGGCCCTATTTTAGTTCTGGGGGGCAGGCTGAGCCTGTGGTTCATTCTTCTTCCTGATGGGAAAATGGAGTGACCTATGCCTGTCCCAACACCTAGGGCTCTCTCTCGTTGGTTCTGCGTCTTCCCATTCATCCTCAGGACAAATTGCAACCTGTACAATCAGGAGGTTAAAGGTGCTGATTCTCCAAGTAGAGAGATGGTTAGTCAAGCGGCTGGAATGGCGAACCCGAGCACAAGGAGAGGAGAAATGAGGTGCGTTTTAGAAACCTTTCCCGATCTCACGGCATACCATCTTCTGGGTTTCCCATGCATGTTTTGATGTAGGAAGATGCCCTTGTACCTGGAGATTTGAGACCCATGGGGTGGGTACCCCGCGGTATTACTTTAAAGTATCTGCATTTGCTCACCCAACCTCACCAATCCTCTCAGCCCCAAGAGTGTCCAGCCTTATGTCTCATCCAGCTGTGGGTCTAGATATGGTCAATCCAGGTTGCATCAGAGACCCTGAACGGATTTTGTAAGAATTTCTCTCTCTTTCACTGTCTTTGCTTTGTGGGTTTTTTAAAGTAATGTATGTTTAGAATGGGGTTTGGCTGCTTTTCCCTGCTGTGTTTATGCCGCTTTACACCCTCTTGATTCACTTGCAGAGAGATATCAATACATAGGTTTTCAGATTCATACTAGTCAGATATATTCTTGTGCGTTGACTAGGGGGTGTTGAGTCCAGTACACTGAGCAGGGAGTAGGCCTTGTCTATTACATATTTGGCTTATGGAGCGGTGTCTGAGCTAATTTCAAACCCTTGTTTTATGCATCACCCCACCTCACCTTTCCCGTTAAGCAGCCATAGTGTGTCTTCTAAAGGTGTGACTCTGTTCTGTTTTGTAATTCAGTTCAAGTGTAGCGATTTTGACATTCCCTCTAGAAGCGATATCTTAGGATAAGTGCCTTTTTCTGTGTGACTTATTTCACTTAGAATCATCGTACCTAAATCCACTCATCATGCTGCTAACTAGCCTTATGTCATTGATTTCATGGCTGAGTGATATTCCATTGTGCCAAGTACCACCATTTCTTTATCCATTTTTCTCTTTCCTGGGATATTGAAGGTGTACCGAAGCGGAGGTTCTTGGTAACAGAGCAGCCGTAAAGTTTGGGGTGCCTGTGTCTTGTTGACTTTTAGTTTTCCCAATTTATACGCCCATGAGTGGAAGTGCCCTATGCTTTCTACGCTGTGTTTATTACTTGTTTCAGGACACACCGTACTCTTCTCCAGAGTGCCTGTTGGCAATTTACATCCCGCCCATCAGCGTAGCAAGGCTCCCATGTCTCCATGGCCTGTCCTGCTTTTCTGGTTTTTACATTTTGTTCAGCATGGCCCTTTTGACCGAGGGCAAGCGAGACTTCTTTGTAGCGCTGATTTGCCCTTCCGGCTTGCTTGGTTGGCCAAAAAGGGGGTATGCGTTTTTTTCTGAATATATTCAGGAAAAAACGCATACGCCCTTTTTGGCCAAGGGCATCATTGTCAACGTTTTGCCGCTTTTCATGTGCTTTAAAGGCGAGTCGAATCTACCTCCTGAAATCTGTTTACTGCAAATCTGCCTTGCTTTCAAATCCTCTTCGTTGCCTTCCCTCAATATATTTGTGGACGAGAGTTCTCATTTATAACTCTGCACGTTTGTGAATTGCAGTTCCCCTGAGCTCCATTTGTCTCCTCGCTTTTTAGGGAGCTGGCCGCAAAAGCGCAGGATTGCTTCAGGCCCTATTTTAGTTCTGGGGGGCAGGCTGAGCCTGTGGTTCATTCTTCTTCCTGATGGGAAAATGGAGTGACCTATGCCTGTCCCAACACCTAGGGCTCGCTCTCGTTGGTCCCCCGTCTTCCCGTTCATCCTCAGGACAAATTGCAACCTGGACGAAACAGGAGGTTAAAGGTGCTGATTCTCCAAGTAGGGAGATGGTTAGTCAAGCGGCTGGAATGGCGAACCCGAGCACAAGGAGAGGAGAAATGAGTTGCGTTTTAGAAACCTTTCCCGATCTCACGGCATACCATCTTCTGGGTTTCCCATGCATGTTTTGATGTAGGAAGATGCCCTTGTACCTGGAGATTTGAGACCCATGGGGTGTGTTCCCCGCAGTGTTACTTTAAAGTATCTGCATTTGCTCACCCAACCTCACCAATCCTCTCAGCCCCAAGAGTGTCCAGCCTTATGTCTCATCCAGCTGTGGGTCTAGATATGGTCAATCCAGGTTGCATCATAGACCCTGAACGGATTTTGTAAGAATTTCTCTCTCTTTCACTGTCTTTGTTTTGTGGGTTTTTTAAGTAATTTATGTTTAGAATCGGGTTTGGCTGCTTTTCCCTGCTGTGTTGATGCCGCTTTACACCCTCTTGATTCACTTGCAGAGAGATATCCATACATAGGTTTTCAGATTCTTACTAGTCAGATATATTCTTGTGTGGTGACTAGGGTGTGTTGAGTCCAGTTCACTGAGCAGGGAGTAGGCCTTGTCTATTACATATTTGGCTTATGGAGCGGTGTCTGAGCTAATTTCAAACCCTTGTTTTATGCATCACCCCACCTCACCTTTCCCGTTAAGCAGCCATAGTGTGTCTTCTAAAGGTGTGCCTCTGTTCTGTTTTGTAATTCAGTTCAAGTGTAACGATTTTGACATTCCCTCTATAAGCGATATCTTAGGAGAAGGGCCTTTTACTGTGTGACTTATTTCACTTAGAATCATCGTACCTAAATCCACTCATCATGCTGCTAACTAGCCTTATGACATTGATTTCATGGCTGAGTGATATTCCATTGTGCCAAGTACCACCATTTCTTTATCCATTTTTCTCTTTCCTGGGATATTGAAGGTGTACCGAAGCGGAGGTTCTTGGAAACAGAGCAGCCGTAAACTTTAGGGTGCCTGTGTCTTGTTGATTTTTAGTTTTCCCAATTTATACGCCCATGAGTGGAAGTGCCCTATGCTCTCTACGCTGTGTTTATTACTTGTTTCAGGACACACCGTACTCTTCTCCAGAGTGCCTGTTGGCAATTTACATCCCGCCCATCAGCGTAGCAAGGCTCCCATGTCTCCATGGCCTGTCCTGCTATTCTGGTTTTTACAGTTTGTTCAGCATGGCCCTTTTGACCGAGGGCAAGCGAGACTTCTTTGTAGCGCTGATTTGCCCTTCCGGCTTGCTTGGTTGGCCAAAAAGGGCGTATGCGTTTTTTCCTGAATATATTCAGGAAAAAACGCATACGCCCTTTTTGGCCAAGGGCATCATTGTCAACGTTTTGCCGCTTTTCATGTGCTTTAAAGGCGAGTCGAATCTACCTCCTGAAATCTGTTTCCTGCAAATCTGCCTTGCTTTCAAATCCTCTTCGTTGCCTTCCCTCAATATATTTGTGGACGAGAGTTCTCATTTATAACTCTGCACGTTTGTGAATTGCAGTGCCCCTGAGCTCCATTTGTCTCCTCGCTTTCTTGGGAGCTGGCCGCAAAAGCGCAGGATTGCTTCAGGCCCTATTTTGGTTCTGGGGGGCAGGCTGAGCCTGTGGTTCATTCTTCTTCCTGATGGGAAAATGGAGTGACCTGTGCCTGTCCCAACACCTAGGGCTAGTCTCTCGTTGGTCCCCCGTCTTCCCGTTCATCCTCAGGACAAATTGCAACCTGGACGAAACAGGAGGTTAAAGGTGCTGATTCTCCAAGTAGAGAGATGGTTAGTCAAGCGGCTGGAATGGCGAACCCGAGCACAAGGAGAGGAGAAATGAGGTGCGTTTTAGAAACCTTTCCCGATCTCACGGCATACCATCTTCTGGGTTTCCCATGCATGTTTTGATGTAGGAAGATGCCCTTGTACCTGGAGATTTGAGACCCATGGGGTGGGTACCCCGCGGTATTACTTTAAAGTATCTGCATTTGCTCACCCAACCACACCAATCCTCTCAGCCCCAAGAGTGTCCAGCCTTATGTCTCATCCAGCTGTGGGTCTAGATATCGTCAATCCAGGTTGCATCAGAGACCCTGAACGGATTTTGTAAGAATTTCTCTCTCTTTCACTGTCTTTGCTTTGTGGGTTTTTTAAAGTAATGTATGTTTAGAATGGGGTTTGGCTGCTTTTCCCTGCTGTGTTTATGCCGCTTTACACCCTCTTGATTCACTTGCAGAGAGATATCAATACATAGGTTTTCAGATTCATACTAGTCAGATATATTCTTGTGCGGTGACTAGGGGGTGTTGAGTCCAGTACACTGAGCAGGGAGTAGGCCTTGTCTATTACATATTTGGCTTATGGAGCGGTGTCTGAGCTAATTTCAAACCCTTGTTTTATGCATCACCCCACCTCACCTTTCCCGTTAAGCAGCCATAGTGTGTCTTCTAAAGGTGTGACTCTGTTCTCTTTTGTAATTCAGTTCAAGTGTAGCGATTTTGACATTCCCTCTATAAGCGATATCTTAGGATAAGTGTCTTTTTCTGTGTGACTTATTTCACTTAGAATCATCGTACCTAAATCCACTCATCATGCTGCTAACTAGCCTTATGACATTGATTTCATGGCTGAGTGATATTCCATTGTGCCAAGTACCACCATTTCTTTATCCATTTTTCTCTTTCCTGGGATATTGAAGGTGTACCGAAGCGGAGGTTCTTGGCAACAGAGCAGCCGTAAACTTTAGGGTGCCTGTGTCTTGTTGATTTTTAGTTTTCCCAATTTATACGCCCATGAGTGGAAGTGCCCTATGCTCTCAACGCTGTGTTTATTACTTGTTTCAGGACACACCGTACTCTTCTCCAGAGTGCCTGTTGGCAATTTACATCCCGCCCATCAGCGTAGCAAGGCTCCCCTGTCTCCATGGCCTGTCCTGCTTTTCTGGTTTTTACAGTTTGTTCAGCATGGCCCTTTTGACCGAGGGCAAGCGAGACTTCTTTGTAGCGCTGATTTGCCCTTCTGGCTTGCTTGGTTGGCCAAAAAGGGCGTATGCGTTTTTTCCTGAATATATTCAGGAAAAAACGCATACGCCCTTTTTGGCCAAGGGCATCATTGTCAACGTTTTGCCGCTTTTCATGTGCTTTAAAGGCGAGTCGAATCTACCTCCTGAAATCTGTTTCCTGCAAATCTGCCTTGCTTTCAAATCCTCTTCGTTGCCTTCCCTCAATATATTTGTGGACGAGAGTTCTCATTTATAACTCTGCACGTTTGTGAATTGCAGTGCCCCTGAGCTCCATTTGTCTCCTTGCTTTTTTGGGAGCTGGCCGCAAAAGCGCAGGATTGCTTCAGGCCCTATGTTGGTTCTGGGGGGCAGGCTGAGCCTGTGGTTCATTCTTCTTCCTGATGGGAAAATGGAGTGACCTATGCCTGTCCCAACACCTAGGGCTCGTCTCACATTGGTTCCACGTCTTCCCGTTCATCCTCAGGACAGATTGCAACCTGTACAATCAGGAGGTTAAAGGTGCTCATTCTCCAAATAGGGAGATGGTTAGTCAAGCAGCTGGAATGGTGAACCCGAGCACAAGGAGAGGAGAAATCAGGTGCGTTTTAGAAACCTTTCCCGATCTCATGGCATACCATCTTCTGGGTTTCCCATGCATGTTTTGATGTAGGAAGATGCCCTTGTACCTGGAGATTTGAGACCCATGGGGTGTGTTCCCCGCAGTGTTACTTTAAAGTATCTGCGTTTGCTCACCCAACCTCACCAATCCTCTCAGCCCCAAGAGTGTCCAGCCTTATGTCTCATCCAGCTGTGGGTCTAGATATGGTCAATCCAGGTTGCATCATAGACCCTGAACGGATTTTGTAAGAATTTCTCTCTCTTTCACTGTCTTTGTTTTGTGGGTTTTTTAAGTAATTTATGTTTAGAATCGGGTTTGGCTGCTTTTCCCTGCTGTGTTGATGCCACTTTACACCCTCTTGATTCACTTGCAGAGAGATATCCATACATAGGTTTTCAGATTCTTACTAGTCAGATATATTCTTGTGTGGTGACTAGGGTGTGTTGAGTCCAGTTCACTGAGCAGGGAGTAGGCCTTGTCTATTACATATTTGGCTTATGGAGCGGTGTCTGAGCTAATTTCAAACCCTTGTTTTATGCATCACCCCACCTCACCTTTCCCGTTAAGCAGCCATAGTGTGTCTTCTAAAGGTGTGCCTCTGTTCTATTTTGTAATTCAGTTCAAGTGTAACGATTTTGACATTCCCTCTATAAGCGATATCTTAGGATAAGTGCCTTTTTCTGTGTGACTATTTCACTTAGAATCATCGTACCTAAATCCACTCATCATGCTGCTAACTAGCCTTATGACATTGATTTCATGGCTGAGTGATATTGCATTGTGCCATGTACCACCATTTCTTTATCCATTTTTCTCTTTCCTGGGATATTGAAGGTGTACCGAAGCGGAGGTTCTTGGCTACAGAGCAGCCGTAAAGTTTGGGGTGCCTGTGTCTTGTTGATTTTTAGTTTTCCCAATTTATACGCCCATGAGTGGAAGTGCCCTATGCTCTCAACGCTGTGTTTATTACTTGTTTCAGGACACACCGTACTCTTCTCCAGAGTGCCTGTTGGCAATTTACATCCCACCCATCAGCGTAGCAAGGCTCCCATGTCTCCATGGCCTGTCCTGCTATTCTGGTTTTTACAGTTTGTTCAGCATGGCCCTTTTGACCGAGGGCAAGCGAGACTTCTTTGTAGCGCTGATTTGCCCTTCCGGCTTGCTTGGTTGGCCAAAAAGGGCGTATGCGTTTTTTCCTGAATATATTCAGGAAAAAGCGCATACGCCCTTTTTGGCCAAGGGCATCATTGTCAACATTTTGCCGCTTTTCATGTGCTTTAAAGGCGAGTCGAATCTACCTCCTGAAATCTGTTTCCTGCAAATCTGCCTTGCTTTCAAATCCTCTTCGTTGCCTTCCCTCAATATATTTGTGGACGAGAGTTCTCATTTATAACTCTGCACGTTTGTGAATTGCAGTGCCCCTGAGCTCCATTTGTCTCCTCGCTTTTTTGGGAGCTGGCCGCAAAAGCGCAAGATTGCTTCAGGCCCTATTTTGGTTCTGGGGGGCAGGCTGACCCTGTGGTTCATTCTTCTTCCTGATGGGAAAATGGAGTGACCTGTGCCTGTCCCAACACCTAGGGCTAGTCTCTCGTTGGTTCCCCGTCTTCCCGTTCATCCTCAGGACAAATTGCAACCTGGACGAAACAGGAGGTTAAAGGTGCTGATTCTCCAAGTAGGGAGATGGTTAGTCAAGCAGCTGGAATGGCGAACCCGAGCACAAGGAGAGGAGAAATGAGGTGCGTTTTAGAAACCTTTCCCGATCTCACGGCATACCATCTTCTGGGTTTCCAATGCATGTTTTGATGTAGGAAGATGCCCTTGTACCTGGAGATTTGAGACCCATGTGGTGGGTACCCCGCAGTATTACTTTAAAGTATCTGCATTTGCTCACCCAACCTCACCAATCCTCTCAGCCCCAAGAGTGTCCAGCCTTATGTCTCATCCAGCTGTGGGTCTAGATATGGTCAATCCAGGTTGCATCATAGACCCTGAACGGATTTTGTAAGAATTTCTCTCTCTTTCACTGTCTTTGTTTTGTGGGTTTTTTAAGTAATTTATGTTTAGAATCGGGTTTGGCTGCTTTTCCCTGCTGTGTTGATGCCGCTTTACACCCTCTTGATTCACTTGCAGAGAGATATCCATACATAGGTTTTCAGATTCTTAATAGTCAGATATATTCTTGTGTGGTGACTAGGGTGTGTTGAGTCCAGTTCACTGAGCAGGGAGTAGGCCTTGTCTATTACATATTTGGCTTATGGAGCGGTGTCTGAGCTAATTTCAAACCCTTGTTTTATGCATCACCCCACCTCACCTTTCCCGTTAAGCAGCCATAGTGTGTCTTCTAAAGGTGTGCCTCTGTTCTGTTTTGTAATTCAGTTCAAGTGTAACGATTTTGACATTCCCTCTATAAGCGATATCTTAGGATAAGTGCCTTTTTCTGTGTGACTATTTCACTTAGAATCATCGTACCTAAATCCACTCATCATGCTGCTAACTAGCCTTATGACATTGATTTCATGGCTGAGTGATATTGCATTGTGCCATGTACCACCATTTCTTTATCCATTTTTCTCTTTCCTGGGATATTGAAGGTGTACCGAAGCGGAGGTTCTTGGCTACAGAGCAGCCGTAAAGTTTGGGGTGCCTGTGTCTTGTTGATTTTTAGTTTTCCCAATTTATACGCCCATGAGTGGAAGTGCCCTATGCTCTCAACGCTGTGTTTATTACTTGTTTCAGGACACACCGTACTCTTCTCCAGAGTGCCTGTTGGCAATTTACATCCCACCCATCAGCGTAGCAAGGCTCCCATGTCTCCATGGCCTGTCCTGCTATTCTGGTTTTTACAGTTTGTTCAGCATGGCCCTTTTGACCGAGGGCAAGCGAGACTTCTTTGTAGCGCTGATTTGCCCTTCCGGCTTGCTTGGTTGGCCAAAAAGGGCGTATGCGTTTTTTCCTGAATATATTCAGGAAAAAGCGCATACGCCCTTTTTGGCCAAGGGCATCATTGTCAACATTTTGCCGCTTTTCATGTGCTTTAAAGGCGAGTCGAATCTACCTCCTGAAATCTGTTTCCTGCAAATCTGCCTTGCTTTCAAATCCTCTTCGTTGCCTTCCCTCAATATATTTGTGGACGAGAGTTCTCATTTATAACTCTGCACGTTTGTGAATTGCAGTGCCCCTGAGCTCCATTTGTCTCCTCGCTTTTTTGGGAGCTGGCCGCAAAAGCGCAAGATTGCTTCAGGCCCTATTTTGGTTCTGGGGGGCAGGCTGACCCTGTGGTTCATTCTTCTTCCTGATGGGAAAATGGAGTGACCTGTGCCTGTCCCAACACCTAGGGCTAGTCTCTCGTTGGTTCCCCGTCTTCCCGTTCATCCTCAGGACAAATTGCAACCTGGACGAAACAGGAGGTTAAAGGTGCTGATTCTCCAAGTAGGGAGATGGTTAGTCAAGCAGCTGGAATGGCGAACCCGAGCACAAGGAGAGGAGAAATGAGGTGCGTTTTAGAAACCTTTCCCGATCTCACGGCATACCATCTTCTGGGTTTCCCATGCATGTTTTGATGTAGGAAGATGCCCTTGTACCTGGAGATTTGAGACCCATGTGGTGGGTACCCCGCAGTATTACTTTAAAGTATCTGCATTTGCTCACCCAACCTCACCAATCCTCTCAGCCCCAAGAGTGTCCAGTCTTATGTCTCATCCAGCTGTGGGTCTAGATATGGTCAATCCAGGTTGCATCAGAGACCCTGAACGGATTTTGTAAGAATTTCTCTCTCGTTCACTGTCTTTGCTTTGTGGGTTTTTTAAAGTAATGTATGTTTAGAATGGGGTTTGGCTGCTTTTCCCTGCTGTGTTTATGCCGCTTTACACCCTCTTGATTCACTTGCAGAGAGATATCAATACATAGGTTTTCAGATTCTCACTAGTCAGATATATTCTTGTGCAGTGACTAGGGGGTGTTGAGTCCAGTACACTGAGCAGGGAGTAGGCCTTGTCTATTACATATTTGGTTTATGGAGCGGTGTCTGAGCTAATTTCAAACCCTTGTTTTATGCATCACCCCACCTCACCTTTCCCGTTAAGCAGCCATAGTGTGTCTTCTAAAGGTGTGACTCTGTTCTGTTTTGTAATTCAGTTCAAGTGTAGCGATTTTGACATTCCCTCTAGAAGCGATATCTTAGGATAAGGGCCTTTTTCTGTGTGACTTATTTCACTTAGAATCATCGTACCTAAATCCACTCATCATGCTGCTAACTAGCCTTATGTCATTGATTTCATGGCTGAGTGATATTCCATTGTGCCAAGTACCACCATTTCTTTATCCATTTTTCTCTTTCCTGGGATATTGAAGGTGTACCGAAGCGGAGGTTCTTGGCAACAGAGCAG
The DNA here is from genome assembly GCF_028564815.1 of Eubalaena glacialis. Classification (NCBI taxonomy): domain Eukaryota; kingdom Metazoa; phylum Chordata; class Mammalia; order Artiodactyla; family Balaenidae; genus Eubalaena; species Eubalaena glacialis. Next base: position 482,967 of record NW_026871762.1, on the reverse strand, counting down.
CCGTAAAGTTTGGGGTGCCTGTGTCTTGTTGACTTTTAGTTTTCCCAATTTATACGCCCATGAGTGGAAGTGCCCTATGCTCTCTACGCTGTGTTTATTACTTGTTTCAGGACACACCGTACTCTTCTCCAGAGTGCCTGTTGGCAATTTACATCCCGCCCATCAGCGTAGCAAGGCTCCCATGTCTCCATGGCCTGTCCTGCTTTTCTGGTTTTTACATTTTGTTCAGCATGGCCCTTTTGACCGAGGGCAAGCGAGACTTCTTTGTAACGCTGATTTGCCCTTCTGGCTTGCTTGGTTGGCCAAAAAGGGCGTATGCGTTTTTTCCTGAATATATTCAGGAAAAAACGCATACGCCCTTTTTGGCCAAGGGCATCATTGTCAACGTTTTGCCGCTTTTCATGTGCTTTAAAGGCGAGTCGAATCTACCTCCTGAAATCTGTTTCCTGCAAATCTGCCTTGCTTTCAAATCCTCTTCGTTGCCTTCCCTCAATATATTTGTGGACGAGAGTTCTCATTTATAACTCTGCACGTTTGTGAATTGCAGTGCCCCTGAGCTCCATTTGTCTCCTCGCTTTCTTGGGAGCTGGCCGCAAAAGCGCAGGATTGCTTCAGGCCCTATTTTGGTTCTGGGGGGCAGGCTGAGCCTGTGGTTCATTCTTCTTCCTGATGGGAAAATGGAGTGACCTGTGCCTGTCCCAACACCTAGGGCTAGTCTCTCATTGGTCCCCCGTCTTCCCGTTCATCCTCAGGACAAATTGCAACCTGGACGAAACAGGAGGTTAAAGGTGCTGATTCTCCAAGTAGGGAGATGGTTAGTCAAGCGGCTGGAATGGCGAACCCGAGCACAAGGAGAGGAGAAATGAGGTGCGTTTTAGAAACCTTTCCCGATCTCACGGCATACCATCTTCTGGGTTTCCCATGCATGTTTTGATGTAGGAAGATGCCCTTGTACCTGGAGATTTGAGACCCATGGGGTGGGTACCCCGCGGTATTACTTTAAAGTATCTGCATTTGCTCACCCAACCTCACCAATCCTCTCAGCCCCAAGAGTGTCCAGCCTTATGTCTCATCCAGCTGTGGGTCTAGATATCGTCAAGCCAGGTTGCATCAGAGACCCTGAACGGATTTTGTAAGAATTTCTCTCTCTTTCACTGTCTTTGCTTTGTGGGTTTTTTAAAGTAATGTATGTTTAGAATGGGGTTTGGCTGCTTTTCCCTGCTGTGTTGATGCCGCTTTACACCCTCTTGATTCACTTGCAGAGAGATATCGATACATAGGTTTTCAGATTCTTACTAGTCAAATATATTCTTGTGTGGTGACTAGGGTGTGTTGAGTCCAGTTCACTGAGCAGGGAGTAGGCCTTGTCTATTACATATTTGGCTTATGGAGCGGTCTCTGAGCTAATTTCAAACCCTTGTTTTATGCATCACCCCACCTCACCTTTCCCGTTAAGCAGCCATAGTGTGTCTTCTAAAGGTGTGACTCTGTTCTCTTTTGTAATTCAGTTCAAGTGTAGCGATTTTGACATTCCCTCTATAAGCGATATCTTAGGATAAGTGTCTTTTTCTGTGTGACTTATTTCACTTAGAATCATCGTACCTAAATCCACTCATCATGCTGCTAACTAGCCTTATGACATTGATTTCATGGCTGAGTGATATTCCATTGTGCCAAGTACCACCATTTCTTTATCCATTTTTCTCTTTCCTGGGATATTGAAGGTGTACCGAAGCGGAGGTTCTTGGAAACAGAGCAGCCGTAAACTTTAGGGTGCCTGTGTCTTGTTGATTTTTAATTTTCCCAATTTATATGCCCATGAGTGGAAGTGCCCTATGCTCTCAACGCTGTGTTTATTACTTGTTTCAGGACACACCGTACTCTTCTCCAGAGTGCCTGTTGGCAATTTACATCCCGCCCATCAGCGTAGCAAGGCTCCCATGTCTCCATGGCCTGTCCTGCTTTTCTGGTTTTTACACTTTGTTCAGCATGGCCCTTTTGACCGAGGGCAAGCGAGACTTCTTTGTAGCGCTGATTTGCCCTTCCGGCTTGCTTGGTTTGCCAAAAAGGGCGTATGCGTTTTTTCCTGAATATATTCAGGAAAAAACGCATACGCCCTTTTTGGCCAAGGGCATCATTGTCAACGTTTTGTCGCTTTTCATGTGCTTTAAAGGCGAGTCGAATCTACCTCCTGAAATCTGTTTCCTGCAAATCTGCCTTGCTTTCAAATCCTCTTCGTTGCCTTCCCTCAATATATTTGTGCACGAGAGTTCTCATTTATAACTCTGCACGTTTGTGAATTGCAGTGCCCCTGAGCTCCATTTGTCTCCTCGCTTTCTTGGGAGCTGGCCGCAAAAGCGCAGGATTGCTTCAGGCCCTATTTTGGTTCTGGGGGGCAGGCTGAGCCTGTGGTTCATTCTTCTTCCTGATGGGAAAATGGAGTGACCTGTGCCTGTCCCAACACCTAGGGCTAGTCTCTCGTTGGTTCCCCGTCTTCCCGTTCATCCTCAGGACAAATTGCAACCTGGACGAAACAGGAGGTTAAAGGTGCTGATTCTCCAAGTAGGGAGATGGTTAGTCAAGCGGCTGGAATGGCGAACCCGAGCACAAGGAGAGGAGAAATGAGGTGCGTTTTAGAAACCTTTCCCGATCTCACGGCATACCATCCTCTGGGTTTCCCATGCATGTTTTGATGTAGGAAGATGCCCTTGTACCTGGAGATTTGAGACCCAAGGGGTGTGTACCCCGCGGTGTTACTTTAAAGTATCTGGGTTTGCTCACCCAACCTCACCAATCCTCTCAGCCCCAAGAGTGTCCAGCCTTATGTCTCATCCAGCTGTGGGTCTAGATATGGTCAATCCAGGTTGCATCATAGACCCTGAATGGATTTTGTAAGAATTTCTCTCTCTTTAACTGTCTTTGTTTTCTGGGTTTTTTAAAGTAATTTATGTTTAGAATCGGGCTTGGCTGATTTTCCCTGCTGTGTTGATGCCGCTTTACACCCTCTTGATTCACTTGCAGAGAGATATCGATACATAGGTTTTCAGATTCTTACTAGTCAAATATATTCTTGTGTGGTGACTAGGGTGTGTTGACTCCAGTTCACTGAGCAGGGAGTAGGCCTTGTCTATTACATATTTGGCTTATGGAGCGGTCTCTGAGCTAATTTCAAACCCTTGTTTTATGCATCACCCCACCTCACCTTTCCCGTTTAGCAGCCATAGTGTGTCTTCTAAAGGTGTGACTCTGTTCTCTTTTGTAATTCAGTTCAAGTGTAGCGATTTTGACATTCCCTCTATAAGCGATATCTTAGGATAAGTGTCTTTTTCTGTGTGACTTATTTCACTTAGAATCATCGTACCTAAATCCACTCATCATGCTGCTAACTAGCCTTATGACATTGATTTCATGGCTGAGTTATATTCCATTGTGCCAAGTACCACCATTTCTTTATCCATTTTTCTCTTTCCTGGGATATTGAAGGTGTACCGAAGCGGAGGTTCTTGGAAACAGAGCAGCCGTAAACTTTAGGGTGCCTGTGTCTTGTTGATTTTTAGTTTTCCCAATTTATATGCCCATGAGTGGAAGTGCCCTATGCTCTCAACGCTGTGTTTATTACTTGTTTCAGGACACACCGTACTCTTCTCCAGAGTGCCTGTTGGCAATTTACATCCCGCCCATCAGCGTAGCAAGGCTCCCATGTCTCCATGGCCTGTCCTGCTTTTCTGGTTTTTACACTTTGTTCAGCATGGCCCTTTTGACCGAGGGCATGCGAGACTTCTTTGTAGCGCTGATTTGCCCTTCCGGCTTGCTTGGTTGGCCAAAAAGGGCGTATGCGTTTTTTTCCTGAATATATTCACGAAAAAACGCATACGCCCTTTTTGGCCAAGGGCATCATTGTCAACGTTTTGCCGCTTTTCATGTGCTTTAAAGGCGAGTCGAATCTACCTCCTGAAATCTGTTTCCTGCAAATCTGCCTTGCTTTCAAATCCTCTTCGTTGCCTTCCCTCAATATATTTGTGGACGAGAGTTCTCATTTATAACTCTGCACGTTTGTGAATTGCAGTGCCCCTGAGCTCCATTTGTCTCCTCGCTTTTTAGGGAGCTGGCCGCAAAAGCGCAGGATTGCTTCAGGCCCTATTTTAGTTCTGGGGGGCCGGCTGAGCCTGTGGTTCATTCTTATTCCTGATGGGAAAATGGAGTGACCTATGCCTGTCCCAACACCTAGGGCTCGCTCTCTTTGGTTCTGCGTCTTCCCATTCATCCTCAGACAAATTGCAACCTGTACAATCAGGAGGTTAAAGGTGCTGATTCTCCAAGTAGAGAGATGGTTAGTCAAGCGGCTGGAATGGCGAACCCGAGCACAAGGAGAGGAGAAATGAGGTGCGTTTTAGAAACCTTTCCCGATCTCATGGCATACCATCTTCTGGGTTTCCCATGCATGTTTTGATGTAGGAAGATGCCCTTGTACCTGGAGATTTGAGACCCATGGGGTGGGTACCCCGCGGTATTACTTTAAAGTATCTGCATTTGCTCACCCAACCTCACCAATCCTCTCAGCCCCAAGAGTGTCCAGCCTTATGTCTCATCCAGCTGTGGGTCTAGATATGGTCAATCCAGGTTGCATCAGAGACCCTGAACGGATTTTGTAAGAATTTCTCTCTCTTTCACTGTCTTTGCTTTGTGGGTTTTTTAAAGTAATGTATGTTTAGAATGGGGTTTGGCTGCTTTTCCCTGCTGTGTTGATGCCGCTTTACACCCTCTTGATTCACTTGCAGAGAGATATCAATACATAGGTTTTCAGATTCATACTAGTCAGATATATTCTTGTGCGGTGACTAGGGGGTGTTGAGTCCAGTACACTGAGCAGGGAGTAGGCCTTGTCTATTACATATTTGGCTTATGGAGCGGTGTCTGAGCTAATTTCAAACCCTTGTTTTATGCATCACCCCACCTCACCTTTCCCGTTAAGCAGCCATAGTGTGTCTTCTAAAGGTGTGCCTCTGTTCTGTTTTTTAATTCAGTTCAAGTGTAACGATTTTGACATTCCCTCAATAAGCGATATCTTAGGAGAAGGGCCTTTTACTGTGTGACTTATTTCACTTAGAATCATCGTACCTAAATCCACTCATCATGCTGCTAACTAGCCTTATGACATTGATTTCATGGCTGAGTGATATTCCATTGTGTCAAGTACCACCATTTCTTTATCCATTTTTCTCTTTCCTGGGATATTGAAGGTGTACCGAAGCGGAGGTTCTTGGCAACAGAGCAGCCGTAAACTTTAGGGTGCCTGTGTCTTGTTGATTTTTAGTTTTCCCAATTTATATGCCCATGAGTGGAAGTGCCCTATGCTCTCAACGCTGTGTTTATTACTTGTTTCAGGACACACCGTACTCTTCTCCAGAGTGCCTGTTGGCAATTTATATCCCGCCCATCAGCGTAGCAAGGCTCCCCTGTCTCCATGGCCTGTCCTGCTTTTCTGGTTTTTACAGTTTGTTCAGCATGGCCCTTTTGACTGAGGGCAAGCGAGACTTCTTTGTAGCGCTGATTTGCCCTTCTGGCTTGCTTGGTTGGCCAAAAAGGGCGTATGCGTTTTTTCCTGAATATATTCAGGAAAAAACGCATACGCCCTTTTTGGCCAAGGGCATCATTGTCAACGTTTTGCCGCTTTTCATGTGCTTTAAAGGCGAGTCGAATCTACCTCCTGAAATCTGTTTCCTGCAAATCTGCCTTGCTTTCAAATCCTCTTCGTTGCCTTCCCTCAATATATTTGTGGACGAGAGTTCTCATTTATAACACTGCACGTTTGTGAATTGCAGTGCCCCTGAGCTCCATTTGTCTCCTCGCTTTTTTGGGAGCTGGCCGCAAAAGCGCAGGATTGCTTCAGGCCCTATTTTGGTTCTGGGGGGCAGGCTGAGCCTGTGGTTCATTCTTCTTCCTGATGGGAAAATGGAGTGACCTATGCCTGTCCCAACACCTAGGGCTCGTCTCACATTGGTTCCACGTCTTCCCGTTCATCCTCAGGACAGATTGCAACCTGTACAATCAGGAGGTTAAAGGTGCTCATTCTCCAAATAGGGAGATGGTTAGTCAAGCAGCTGGAATGGTGAACCCGAGCACAAGGAGAGGAGAAATGAGGTGCGTTTTAGAAACCTTTCCCGATCTCATGGCATACCATCTTCTGGGTTTCCCATGCATGTTTTGATGTAGGAAGATGCCCTTGTACCTGGAGATTTGAGACCCATGGGGTGTGTTCCCCGCAGTGTTACTTTAAAGTATCTGCGTTTGCTCACCCAACCTCACCAATCCTCTCAGCCCCAAGAGTGTCCAGCCTTATGTCTCATCCAGCTGTGGGTCTAGATATGGTCAATCCAGGTTGCATCATAGACCCTGAACGGATTTTGTAAGAATTTCTCTCTCTTTCACTGTCTTTGTTTTGTGGGTTTTTTAAGTAATTTATGTTTAGAATCGGGTTTGGCTGCTTTTCCCTGCTGTGTTGATGCCGCTTTACACCCTCTTGATTCACTTGCAGAGAGATATCGATACATAGGTTTTTGAGATTTATACTAGTCAGATATATTCTTGTGTGGTGACTAGGGGGTGTTGAGTCCAGTTCACTGAGCAGGGAGTAGGCCTTGTCTAGTACATATTTGGCTTATGGAGCGGTGTCTGAGCTAATTTCAAACCCTTGTTTTATGCATCACCCCACCTCACCTTCCGGTTAAGTAGCCATAGTGTGTCTTCTAAAGGTGTGCCTCTGTTCTGTTTTGTAATTCAGTTCAAGTGTAGCGATTTTGGCATTCCCTCTATAAGCGATATCTTAGGATAAGTGCCTTTTTCTGTGTGAATTATTTCACTTAGAATCATCGTACCTAAATCCACTCATCATGCTGCTAAGTAGCCTTATGACATTGATTTCATGGCTGAGTGATATTCCATTGTGCCAAGTACCACCATTTCTTTATCCATTTTTCTCTTTCCTGGGATATTGAAGGTGTACCGAAGCGGAGATTCTTGGAAACAGAGCAGCCGTAAACTTTAGGGTGCCTGTGTCTTGTTGATTTTTAGTTTTCCCAATTTATACGCCCATGAGTGGAAGTGCCCTATGCTCTCTACGCTGTGTTTATTACTTGTTTCAGGACACACCGTACTCTTCTCCAGAGTGCCTGTTGGCAATTTACATCCCGCCCATCAGCGTAGCAAGGCTCCCATGTCTCCATGGCCTGTCCTGCTTTTCTGGTTTTTACACTTTGTTCAGCATGGCCCTTTTGACCGAGGGCAAGCGAGACTTCTTTGTAGCGCTGATTTGCCCTTCCGGCTTGCTTGGTTGGCCAAAAAGGGCGTATGCGTTTTTTCCTGAATATATTCAGGAAAAAACGCATACGCCCTTTTTGGCCAAGGGCATCATTATCAACGTTTTGCTGCTTTTCATGTGCTTTAAAGGCGAGTCGAATCTACCTCCTGAAATGTGTTTCCTGCAAATCTGCCTTGCTTTCAAATCCTCTTCGTTGCCTTCCCTCAATATATTTGTGGACGAGAGTTCTCATTTATAACTCTGCACGTTTGTGAATTGCAGTGCCCCTGAGCTCCATTTGTCTCCTCGCTTTTTTGGGAGCTGGCCGCAGAAGCGCAGGATTGCTTCAGGCCCTATTTTGGTTCTGGGGGGCAGGCTGAGCCTGTGGTTCATTCTTCTTCCTGATGGGAAAATGGAGTGACCTGTGCCTGTCCCAACACCTAGGGCTAGTCTCTCGTTTGTTCCCCGTCTTTCCGTTCATCCTCAGGACAAATTGCAACCTGGACGAAACAGGAGGTTAAAGGTGCTGATTCTCCAAGTAGAGAGATGGTTAGTCAAGCGGCTGGAATGGCGAACCCGAGCACAAGGAGAGGAGAAATGAGGTGCGTTTTAGAAACCTTTCCCGATCTCACAGCATAGCATCTTCTGGGTTTCCCATGCATGTTTTGATGTAGGAAGATTCCCTTGTACCTGGAGATTTGAGACCCATGGGGTGGGTACCCCGTGGTATTACTTTAAAGTATCTGCATTTGCTCACCCAACCTCACCAATCCTCTCAGCCCCAAGAGTGTCCAGCCTTATGTCTCATCCAGCTGTGGGTCTAGATATGGTCAATCCAGGTTGCATCAGAGACCCTGAACGGATTTTGTAAGAATTTCTCTCTCTTTCACTGTCTTTGCTTTGTGGGTTTTTTAAAGTAATGTATGTTTAGAATGGGGTTTGGCTGCTTTTCCCTGCTGCGTTGATGCTGCTTTACACCCTCTTGATTCACTTGCAGAGAGATATCGATACATAGGTTTTCAGATTCTTACTAGTCAGATATATTCTTGTGTGGTGACTAGGGTGTGTTGAGTCCAGTTCACTGAGCAGGGAGTAGGCCTTGTCTATTACATATTTGGCTTATGGAGCGGTGTCTGAGCTAATTTCAAACCCTTGTTTTATGCATCACCCCACCTCACCTTTCCCGTTAAGCAGCCATAGTGTGTCTTCTAAAGGTGTGACTCTGTTTTGTTTTGTAATTCAGCTCAAGTGTAACGATTTTGACATTCCCTCTATAAGCGATATCTTAGGATAAGTGTCTTTTTCTGTGTGACTTATTTCACTTAGAATCATCGTACCTAAATCCACTCATCATGCTGCTAAGTAGCCTTATGAGATTGATTTCATGGTTGAGTGATATTCCATTGTGCCAAGTACCACCATTTCTTTATCCATTTTTCTCTTTCCTGGGATATTGAAGGTGTACCGAAGCGGAGGTTCTTGGAAACACAGCAGCCGTAAACTTTAGGGTGCCTGTGTCTTGTTGATTTTTAGTTTTCCCAATTTATACGCCCATGAGTGGAAGTGCCCTATGCTCTCTACGCTGTGTTTATTACTTGTTTCAGGACACACCGTACTCTTCTCCAGAGTGCCTGTTGGCAATTTACATCCCGCCCATCAGCGTAGCAAGGCTCCCATTTCTCCATGGCCTGTCCTGCTTTTCTGGTTTTTACACTTTGTTCAGCATGGCCCTTTTGACCGAGGGCAAGCGAGACTTCTTTGTAGCGCTGATTTGCCCTTCCGGCTTGCTTGGTTGGCCAAAAAGGGCGTATGCGTTTTTTCCTGAATATATTCAGGAAAAAACGCATACGCCCTTTTTGGCCAAGGGCATCATTGTCAACGTTTTGCCGCTTTTCATGTGCTTTAAAGGCGAGTCGAATCTACCTCCTGAAATCTGTTTCCTGCAAATCTGCCTTGCTTTCAAAACCTCTTCGTTGCCTTCCCTCAATATATTTGTGGACGAGAGTTCTCATTTATAACTCTGCACGTTTGTGAATTGCAGTGCCCCTGAGCTCCATTTGTCTCCTCGCTTTTTTGGGAGCTGGCCGCAAAAGCGCAGGATTGCTTCAGGCCCTATTTTGGTTCTGGGGGGCAGGCTGAGCCTGTGGTTCATTCTTCTTCCTGATGGGAAAATGGAGTGACCTATGCCTGTCCCAACACCTAGGGCTCGTCTCTCATTGGTTCCGCGTCTTCCCGTTCATCCTCAGGACAAATTGCAACCTGGACGAAACAGGAGGTTAAAGGTGCTGATTCTCCAAGTAGGGAGATGGTTAGTCAAGCGGCTGGAATGGCGAACCCGAGCACAAGGAGAGGAGAAATGAGGTGCGTTTTAGAAACCTTTCCCGATCTCACGGCATACCATCTTCTGGGTTTCCCATGCATGTTTTGATGTAGGAAGATTCCCTTGTACCTGGAGATTTGAGACCCATGGGGTGTGTACCCCGCGGTGTTACTTTAAAGTATCTGGGTTTGCTCACCCAACCTCACCAATCCTCTCAGCCCCAAGAGTGTCCAGCCTTATGTCTCATCCAGCTGTGGGTCTAGATATGGTCAATCCAGGTTGCATCAGAGACCCTGAACGGATTTTGTAAGAATTTCTCTCTCTTTCACTGTCTTTGCTTTGTGGGTTTTTTAAAGTAATGTATGTTTAGAATGGGGTTTGGCTGCTTTTCCCTGCTGTGTTTATGCCGCTTTACACCCTCTTGATTCACTTGCAGAGAGATATCGATACATAGGTTTTCAGATTCATACTAGTCAGATATATTCTTGTGCGGTGACTAGGGGGTGTTGAGTCCAGTTCACTGAGCAGGGAGTAGGCCTTGTCTATTACATATTTGCCTTATGGAGCGGTGTCTGAGCTAATTTCAAACCCTTGTTTTATGCATCACCCCACCTCACCTTTCCCGTTAAGCAGCCATAGTGTGTCTTCTAAAGGTGTGACTCTGTTCTGTTTTGTAATTCAGTTCAAGTGTAGCGATTTTGACATTCCCTCTATAAGCGATATCTTAGGATAAGGGCCTTTTTCTGTGTGACTTATTTCACTTAGAATCATCGTACCTAAATCCACTCATCATGCTGCTAACTAGCCTTATGACATTGATTTCATGGCTGAGTGATATTCCATTGTGCCAAGTACCACCATTTCTTTATCCATTTTTCTCTTTCCTGGGATATTGAAGGTGTACCGAAGCGGAGGTTCTAGGAAACAGAGCAGCCGTAAACTTTAGGGTGCCTGTGTCTTGTTGATTTTTAGTTTTCCCAATTTATACGCCCATGAGTGGAAGTGCCCTATGCTCTCTACGCTGTGTTTATTACTTGTTTCAGGACACACCGTACTCTTCTCCAGAGTGCCTGTTGGCAATTTACATCCCACCCATCAGCGTAGCAAGGCTCCCATGTCTCCATGGCCTGTCCTGCTTTTCTGGTTTTTACACTTTGTTCAGCATGGCCCTTTTGACCGAGGGCAAGCGAGACTTCTTTGTAGCGCTGATTTGCCCTTCCGGCTTGCTTGCTTGGCCAAAAAGGGCGTATGCGTTTTTTCCTGAATATATTCAGGAAAAAACGCATACGCCCTTTTTGGCCAAGGGCATCATTGTCAACGTTTTGCCGCTTTTCATGTGCTTTAAAGGCGAGTCGAATCTACCTCCTGAAATCTGTTTCCTGCAAATCTGCCTTGCTTTCAAATCCTCTTCGTTGCCTTCCCTCAATATATTTGTGGACGAGAGTTCTCATTTATAACTCTGCACGTTTGTGAATTGCAGTGCCCCTGAGCTCCATTTGTCTCCTCGCTTTTTTGGGAGCTGGCCGCAAAAGCGCAGGATTGCTTCAGGCCCTATTTTGGTTCTGGGGGGCAGGCTGAGCCTGTGGTTCATTCTTCTTCCTGATGGGAAAATGGAGTGACCTATGCCTGTCCAAACACCTAGGGCTCGTCTCTCATTGGTTCCGCGTCTTCCCGTTCATCCTCAGGATAAATTGCAACCTGGACGAAACAGGAGGTTAAAGGTGCTGATTCTCCAAGTAGGGAGATGGTTAGTCAAGCGGCTGGAATGGCGAACCCGAGAACAAGGAGAGGAGAAATGAGGTGCGTTTTAGAAACCTTTCCCAATCTCACGGCATACCATCTTCTGGGTTTCCCATGCATGTTTTGATGTAGGAAGATTCCCTTGTACCTGGAGATTTGAGACCCATGGGGTGGGTACCCCGTGGTATTACTTTAAAGTATCTGCATTTGCTCACCCAACCTCACCAATCCTCTCAGCCCCAAGAATGTCCAGCCTTATGTCTCATCCAGCTGTGGGTCTAGATATGGTCAATCCAGGTTGCATCAGAGACCCTGAACGGATTTTGTAAGAATTTCTCTCTCTTTCACTGTCTTTGCTTTGTGGGTTTTTTAAAGTAATGTATGTTTAGAATGGGGTTTGGCTGCTTTTCCCTGCTGTGTTTATGCCGCTTTACACCCTCTTGATTCACTTGCAGAGAGATATCGATACATAGGTTTTCAGATTCATACTAGTCAGATATATTCTTGTGCGGTGACTAGGGGGTGTTGAGTCCAGTTCACTGAGCAGGGAGTAGGCCTTGTCTAGTACATATTTGGCTTATGGAGCGGTGTCTGAGCTAATTTCAAACCCTTGTTTTATGCATCACCCCACCTCACCTTTCCCGTTAAGCAGCCATAGTGTGTCTTCTAAAGGTGTGACTCTGTTCTCTTTTGTAATTCAGTTCAAGTGTAGCGATTTTGACATTCCCTCTATAAGCGATATCTTAGGATAAGTGTCTTTTTCTGTGTGACTTATTTCACTTAGAATCATCGTACCTAAATCCACTCATCATGCTGCTAAGTAGCCTTATGACATTGATTTCATGGCTGAGTGATATTCCATTGTGCCAAGTACCACCATTTCTTTATCCATTTTTCTCTTTCCTGGGATATTGAAGGTGTACCGAAGCGGAGATTCTTGGAAACAGAGCAGCCGTAAACTTTAGGGTGCCTGTGTCTTGTTGATTTTTAGTTTTCCCAATTTATACGCCCATGAGTGGAAGTGCCCTATGCTCTCTACGCTGTGTTTATTACTTGTTTCAGGACACACCGTACTCTTCTCCAGAGTGCCTGTTGGCAATTTACATCCCGCCCATCAGCGTAGCAAGGCTCCCATGTCTCCATGGCCTGTCCTGCTTTTCTGGTTTTTACACTTTGTTCAGCATGGCCCTTTTGACCGAGGGCAAGCGAGACTTCTTTGTAGCGCTGATTTGCCCTTCCGGCTTGCTTGGTTGGCCAAAAAGGGCGTATGCGTTTTTTCCTGAATATATTCAGGAAAAAACGCATACGCCCTTTTTGGCCAAGGGCATCATTATCAACGTTTTGCTGCTTTTCATGTGCTTTAAAGGCGAGTCGAATCTACCTCCTGAAATCTGTTTCCTGCAAATCTGCCTTGCTTTCAAATCCTCTTCGTTGCCTTCCCTCAATATATTTGTGGACGAGAGTTCTCATTTATAACTCTGCACGTTTGTGAATTGCAGTGCCCCTGAGCTCCATTTGTCTCCTCGCTTTTTTGGGAGCTGGCCGCAGAAGCGCAGGATTGCTTCAGGCCCTATTTTGGTTCTGGGGGGCAGGCTGAGCCTGTGGTTCATTCTTCTTCCTGATGGGAAAATGGAGTGACCTGTGCCTGTCCCAACACCTAGGGCTAGTCTCTCGTTTGTTCCCCGTCTTCCCGTTCATCCTCAGGACAAATTGCAACCTGGACGAAACAGGAGGTTAAAGGTGCTGATTCTCCAAGTAGAGAGATGGTTAGTCAAGCGGCTGGAATGGCGAACCCGAGCACAAGGAGAGGAGAAATGAGGTGCGTTTTAGAAACCTTTCCCGATCTCACAGCATACCATCTTCTGGGTTTCCCATGCATGTTTTGATGTAGGAAGATTCCCTTGTACCTGGAGATTTGAGACCCATGGGGTGTGTACCCCGCGGTGTTACTTTAAAGTATCTGGGTTTGCTCACCCAACCTCACCAATCCTCTCAGCCCCAAGAGTGTCCAGCCTTATGTCTCATCCAGCTGTGGGTCTAGATATGGTCAATCCAGGTTGCATCAGAGACCCTGAACGGATTTTGTAAGAATTTCTCTCTCTTTCACTGTCTTTGCTTTGTGGGTTTTTTAAAGTAATGTATGTTTAGAATGGGGTTTGGCTGCTTTTCCCTGCTGTGTTTATGCCGCTTTACACCCTCTTGATTCACTTGCAGAGAGATATCGATACATAGGTTTTCAGATTCATACTAGTCAGATATATTCTTGTGCGGTGACTAGGGGGTGTTGAGTCCAGTTCACTGAGCAGGGAGTAGGCCTTGTCTATTACATATTTGCCTTATGGAGCGGTGTCTGAGCTAATTTCAAACCCTTGTTTTATGCATCACCCCACCTCACCTTTCCCGTTAAGCAGCCATAGTGTGTCTTCTAAAGGTGTGACTCTGTTCTGTTTTGTAATTCAGTTCAAGTGTAGCGATTTTGACTTTCCCTCTATAAGCGATATCTTAGGATAAGGGCCTTTTTCTGTGTGACTTATTTCACTTAGAATCATCGTACCTAAATCCACTCATCATGCTGCTAACTAGCCTTATGACATTGATTTCATGGCTGAGTGATATTCCATTGTGCCAAGTACCACCATTTCTTTATCCATTTTTCTCTTTCCTGGGATATTGAAGGTGTACCGAAGCGGAGGTTCTAGGAAACAGAGCAGCCGTAAACTTTAGGGTGCCTGTGTCTTGTTGATTTTTAGTTTTCCCAATTTATACGCCCATGAGTGGAAGTGCCCTATGCTCTCTACGCTGTGTTTATTACTTGTTTCAGGACACACCGTACTCTTCTCCAGAGTGCCTGTTGGCAATTTACATCCCACCCATCAGCGTAGCAAGGCTCCCATGTCTCCATGGCCTGTCCTGCTTTTCTGGTTTTTACACTTTGTTCAGCATGGCCCTTTTGACCGAGGGCAAGCGAGACTTCTTTGTAGCGCTGATTTGCCCTTCCTGCTTGCTTGCTTGGCCAAAAAGGGCGTATGCGTTTTTTCCTGAATATATTCAGGAAAAAACGCATACGCCCTTTTTGGCCAAGGGCATCATTGTCAACGTTTTGCCGCTTTTCATGTGCTTTAAAGGCGAGTCGAATCTACCTCCTGAAATGTGTTTCCTGCAAATCTGCCTTGCTTTCAAATCCTCTTCGTTGCCTTCCCTCAATATATTTGTGGACGAGAGTTCTCATTTATAACTCTGCACGTTTGTGAATTGCAGTGCCCCTGAGCTCCATTTGTCTCCTCGCTTTTTTGGGAGCTGGCCGCAAAAGCGCAGGATTGCTTCAGGCCCTATTTTGGTTCTGGGGGGCAGGCTGAGCCTGTGGTTCATTCTTCTTCCTGATGGGAAAATGGAGTGACCTATGCCTGTCCAAACACCTAGGGCTCGTCTCTCATTGGTTCCGCGTCTTCCCGTTCATCCTCAGGATAAATTGCAACCTGGACGAAACAGGAGGTTAAAGGTGCTGATTCTCCAAGTAGGGAGATGGTTAGTCAAGCGGCTGGAATGGCGAACCCGAGAACAAGGAGAGGAGAAATGAGGTGCGTTTTAGAAACCTTTCCCAATCTCACGGCATACCATCTTCTGGGTTTCCCATGCATGTTTTGATGTAGGAAGATTCCCTTGTACCTGGAGATTTGAGACCCATGGGGTGGGTACCCCGTGGTATTACTTTAAAGTATCTGCATTTGCTCACCCAACCTCACCAATCCTCTCAGCCCCAAGAGTGTCCAGCCTTATGTCTCATCCAGCTGTGGGTCTAGATATGGTCAATCCAGGTTGCATCAGAGACCCTGAACGGATTTTGTAAGAATTTCTCTCTCTTTCACTGTCTTTGCTTTGTGGGTTTTTTAAAGTAATGTATGTTTAGAATGGGGTTTGGCTGCTTTTCCCTGCTGTGTTTATGCCGCTTTACACCCTCTTGATTCACTTGCAGAGAGATATCGATACATAGGTTTTCAGATTCATACTAGTCAGATATATTCTTGTGCGGTGACTAGGGGGTGTTGAGTCCAGTTCACTGAGCAGGGAGTAGGCCTTGTCTAGTACATATTTGGCTTATGGAGCGGTGTCTGAGCTAATTTCAAACCCTTGTTTTATGCATCACCCCACCTCACCTTTCCCGTTAAGCAGCCATAGTGTGTCTTCTAAAGGTGTGACTCTGTTCTCTTTTGTAATTCAGTTCAAGTGTAGCGATTTTGACATTCCCTCTATAAGCGATATCTTAGGATAAGTGTCTTTTTCTGTGTGACTTATTTCACTTAGAATCATCGTCGCTAAATCCACTCATCATGCTGCTAACTAGCCTTATGACATTGATTTCATGGCTGAGTGATATTCCATTGTGCCAAGTACCACCATTTCTTTATCCATTTTTCTCTTTCCTGGGATATTGAAGGTGTACCGAAGCGGAGGTTCTTGGAAACAGAGCAGCCGTAAACTTTAGGGTGCCTGTGTCTTGTTGATTTTTACTTTTCCCAATTTATACGCCCATGAGTGGAAGTGCCCTATGCTCTCTACGCTGTGTTTATTACTTGTTTCAGGACACACCGTACTCTTCTCCAGAGTGCCTGTTGGCAATTTACATCCCGCCCATCAGCGTAGCAAGGCTCCCATGTCTCCATGGCCTGTCCTGCTTTTCTGGTTTTTACACTTTGTTCAGCATGGCCCTTTTGACCGAGGGCAAGCGAGACTTCTTTGTAGCGCTGATTTGCCCTTCCGGCTTGCTTGGTTGGCCAAAAAGGGCGTATGCGTTTTTTCCTGAATATATTCAGGAAAAAACGCATACGCCCTTTTTGGCCAAGGGCATCATTGTCAACGTTTTGCCGCTTTTCATGTGCTTTAAAGGCGAGTCGAATCTACCTCCTGAAATCTGTTTCCTGCAAATCTGCCTTGCTTTCAAAACCTCTTCGTTGCCTTCCCTCAATATATTTGTGGACGAGAGTTCTCATTTATAACTCTGCACGTTTGTGAATTGCAGTGCCCCTGAGCTCCATTTGTCTCCTCGCTTTTTTGGGAGCTGGCCGCAAAAGCGCAGGATTGCTTCAGGCCCTATTTTGGTTCTGGGGGGCAGGATGAGCCTGTGGTTCATTCTTCTTCCTGATGGGAAAATGGAGTGACCTATGCCTGTCCCAACACCTAGGGCTCGTCTCTCATTGGTTCCGCGTCTTCCCGTTCATCCTCAGGACAAATTGCAACCTGGACGAAACAGGAGGTTAAAGGTGCTGATTCTCCAAGTAGGGAGATGGTTAGTCAAGCGGCTGGAATGGCGAACCCGAGCACAAGGAGAGGAGAAATGAGGTGCGTTTTAGAAACCTTTCCCGATCTCACGGCATACCATCTTCTGGGTTTCCCATGCATGTTTTGATGTAGGAAGATTCCCTTGTACCTGGAGATTTGAGACCCATGGGGTGTGTACCCCGCGGTGTTACTTTAAAGTATCTGGGTTTGCTCACCCAACCTCACCAATCCTCTCAGCCCCAAGAGTGTCCAGCCTTATGTCTCATCCAGCTGTGGGTCTAGATATGGTCAATCCAGGTTGCATCAGAGACCCTGAACGGATTTTGTAAGAATTTCTCTCTCTTTCACTGTCTTTGCTTTGTGGGTTTTTTAAAGTAATGTATGTTTAGAATGGGGTTTGGCTGCTTTTCCCTGCTGTGTTTATGCCGCTTTACACCCTCTTGATTCACTTGCAGAGAGATATCGATACATAGGTTTTCAGATTCATACTAGTCAGATATATTCTTGTGCGGTGACTAGGGGGTGTTGAGTCCAGTTCACTGAGCAGGGAGTAGGCCTTGTCTATTACATATTTGCCTTATGGAGTGGTGTCTGAGCTAATTTCAAACCCTTGTTTTATGCATCACCCCACCTCACCTTTCCCGTTAAGCAGCCATAGTGTGTCTTCTAAAGGTGTGACTCTGTTCTGTTTTGTAATTCAGTTCAAGTGTAGCGATTTTGACATTCCCTCTATAAGCGATATCTTAGGATAAGTGTCTTTTTCTGTGTGACTTATTTCACTTAGAATCATCGTACCTAAATCCACTCATCATGCTGCTAACTAGCCTTATGACATTGATTTCATGGCTGAGTGATATTCCATTGTGCCAAGTACCACCATTTCTTTATCCATTTTTCTCTTTCCTGGGATATTGAAGGTGTACCGAAGCGGAGGTTCTAGGAAACAGAGCAGCCGTAAACTTTAGGGTGCCTGTGTCTTGTTGATTTTTAGTTTTCCCAATTTATACGCCCATGAGTGGAAGTGCCCTATGCTCTCTACGCTGTGTTTATTACTTGTTTCAGGACACACCGTACTCTTCTCCAGAGTGCCTGTTGGCAATTTACATCCCACCCATCAGCGTAGCAAGGCTCCCATGTCTCCATGGCCTGTCCTGCTTTTCTGGTTTTTACACTTTGTTCAGCATGGCCCTTTTGACCGAGGGCAAGCGAGACTTCTTTGTAGCGCTGATTTGCCCTTCCGGCTTGCTTGCTTGGCCAAAAAGGGCGTATGCGTTTTTTCCTGAATATATTCAGGAAAAAACGCATACGCCCTTTTTGGCCAAGGGCATCATTGTCAACGTTTTGCCGCTTTTCATGTGCTTTAAAGGCGAGTCGAATCTACCTCCTGAAATGTGTTTCCTGCAAATCTGCCTTGCTTTCAAATCCTCTTCGTTGCCTTCCCTCAATATATTTGTGGACGAGAGTTCTCATTTATAACTCTGCACGTTTGTGAATTGCAGTGCCCCTGAGCTCCATTTGTCTCCTCGCTTTTTTGGGAGCTGGCCGCAAAAGCGCAGGATTGCTTCAGGCCCTATTTTGGTTCTGGGGGGCAGGCTGAGCCTGTGGTTCATTCTTCTTCCTGATGGAAAAATGGAGTGACCTATGCCTGTCCAAACACCTAGGGCTCGTCTCTCATTGGTTCCGCGTCTTCCCGTTCATCCTCAGGACAAATTGCAACCTGGACGAAACAGGAGGTTAAAGGTGCTGATTCTCCAAGTAGGGAGATGGTTAGTCAAGCGGCTGGAATGGCGAACCCGAGAACAAGGAGAGGAGAAATGAGGTGCGTTTTAGAAACCTTTCCCGATCTCACGGCATACCATCTTCTGGGTTTCCCATGCATGTTTTGATGTAGGAAGATTCCCTTGTACCTGGAGATTTGAGACCCATGGGGTGGGTACCCCGTGGTATTACTTTAAAGTATCTGCATTTGCTCACCCAACCTCACCAATCCTCTCAGCCCCAAGAGTGTCCAGCCTTATGTCTCATCCAGCTGTGGGTCTAGATATGGTCAATCCAGGTTGCATCAGAGACCCTGAACGGATTTTGTAAGAATTTCTCTCTCTTTCACTGTCTTTGCTTTGTGGGTTTTTTAAAGTAATGTATGTTTAGAATGGGGTTTGGCTGCTTTTCCCTGCTGTGTTTATGCCGCTTTACACCCTCTTGATTCACTTGCAGAGAGATATCGATACATAGGTTTTCAGATTCATACTAGTCAGATATATTCTTGTGCGGTGACTAGGGGGTGTTGAGTCCAGTTCACTGAGCAGGGAGTAGGCCTTGTCTAGTACATATTTGGCTTATGGAGCGGTGTCTGAGCTAATTTCAAACCCTTGTTTTATGCATCACCCCACCTCACCTTTCCGGTTAAGCAGCCATAGTGTGTCTTCTAAAGGTGTGCCTCTGTTCTGTTTTGTAACTCAGTTCAAGTGTAGCGATTTTGACATTCCCTCTATAAGCGATATCTTAGGATAAGTGCCTTTTTCTGTGTGACTTATTTCACTTAGAATCATCGTACCTAAATCCACTCATCATGCTGCTAACTAGCCTTATGACATTGATTTCATGGCTGAGTGATATTCCATTGTGCCAAGTACCACCATTTCTTTATCCATTTTTCTCTTTCCTGGGATACTGAAGGTGTACCGAAGTGGAGGTTCTTGGAAACAGAGCAGCCGTAAACTTTAGGGTGCCTGTGTCTTGTTGATTTTTAGTTTTCCCAATTTATACGCCCATGAGTGGAAGTGCCCTATGCTCTCTACGCTGTGTTTATTACTTGTTTCAGGACACACCGTACTCTTCTCCAGAGTGCCTGTTGGCAATTTACATCCCGCCCATCAGCGTAGCAAGGCTCCCATGTCTCCATGGCCTGTCCTGCTTTTCTGGTTTTTACACTTTGTTCAGCATGGCCCTTTTGACCGAGGGCAAGCGAGACTTCTTTGTAGCGCTGATTTGCCCTTCCGGCTTGCTTGGTTGGCCAAAAAGGGCGTATGCGTTTTTTCCTGAATATATTCAGGAAAAAACGCATACGCCCTTTTTGGCCAAGGGCATCATTGTCAACGTTTTGCCGCTTTTCATGTGCTTTAAAGGCGAGTCGAATCTACCTCCTGAAATCTGTTTCCTGCAAATCTGCCTTGCTTTCAAATCCTCTTCGTTGCCTTCCCTCAATATATTTGTGGACGAGAGTTCTCATTTATAACTCTGCACGTTTGTGAATTGCAGTGCCCCTGAGCTCCATTTGTCTCCTCGCTTTTTTGGGAGCTGGCCGCAAAAGCGCAGGATTGCTTCAGGCCCTATTTTGGTTCTGGGGGGCAGGCTGAGCCTGTGGTTCATTCTTCTTCCTGATGGGAAAATGGAGTGACCTGTGCCTGTCCCAACACCTAGGGCTCGTCTCTCATTGGTTCTGCGTCTTCCCATTCATCCTTAGGACAAATTGCAACCTGTACAATCAGGAGGTTAAAGGTGCTGATTCTCCAAGTAGGGAGATGGTTAGTCAAGCGGCTGGAATGGCGAACCCGAGCACAAGGAGAGGAGAAATGAGGTGCGTTTTAGAAACCTTTCCCGATCTCATGGCATACCATCTTCTGGGTTTCCCATGCATGTTTTGATGTAGGAAGATGCCCTTGTACCTGGAGATTTGAGACCCATGGGGTGTGTTCCCCGCAGTGTTACTTTAAAGTATCTGCGTTTGCTCACCCAACCTCACCAATCCTCTCAGCCCCAAGATTGTCCAGCCTTATGTCTCATCCAGCTGTGGGTCTAGATATGGTCAATCCAGGTTGCATCATAGACCCTGAACGGATTTTGTAAGAATTTCTCTCTCTTTCACGGTCTTTGTTTTGTGGGTTTTTTAAAGTAATTTACGTTTAGAATCGGTCTTGGCTGCTTTTCCCTGCTGTGTTGATGCCGTTTTACACCCTCTTGATTCACATGCAGAGAGATATCGATACATAGGTTTTCAGATTCTTACTAGTGTGGTGACTAGGGTGTGTTGAGTCCAGTTCACTGAGCAGGGAGTAGGCCTTGTCTATTACATATTTGGCTTATGGAGCAGTGTCTGAGCTAATTTCAAACCCTTGTTTTATGCATCACCCCACCTCACCTTTCCCGTTAAGCAGCCATAGTGTGTCTTCTAAAGGTGTGACTCTGTTCTGTTTTGTAATTCAGTTCAAGTGTAGCGATTTTGACATTCCCTCTATAAGCGATATCTTAGGATAAGTGCCTTTTTCTGTGTCACTTATTTCACTTAGAATCATCGTACCTAAATCCACTCATCATGCTGCTAAGTAGCCTTATGAGATTGATTTCATGGCTGAGTGATATTCCATTGTGCCAAGTACCACCATTTCTTTATCCATTTTTCTCTTTCCTGGGATATTGAAGGTGTACCGAATCGGAGATTCTTGGAAACAGAGCAGCCGTAAACTTTAGGGTGCCTGTGTCTTGTTGATTTTTAGTTTTCCCAATTTATACGCCCATGAGTGGAAGTGCCCTATGCTCTCTACGCTGTGTTTATTACTTGTTTCAGGACACACCGTACTCTTCTCCAGAGTGCCTGTTGGCAATTTACATCCCGCCCATCAGCGTAGCAAGGCTCCCATGTCTCCATGGCCTGTCCTGCTTTTCTGGTTTTTACTGTTTGTTCAGCATGGCCCTTTTGACCAAGGGCAAGCGAGACTTCTTTGTAGCGCTGATTTGCCCTTCCGGCTTGCTTGGTTGGCCAAAAAGGGCGTATGCGTTTTTTCCTGAATATATTCAGGAAAAAACGCATACGCCCTTTTTGGCCAAGGGCATCATTGTCAACGTTTTGCCGCTTTTCATGTGCTTTAAAGGCGAGTCGAATCTACCTCCTGAAATCTGTTTCCTGCAAATCTGCCTTGCTTTCAAATCCTCTTCGTTGCCTTCCCTCAATATATTTGTGGACGAGAGTTCTCATTTATAACTCTGCACGTTTGTGAATTGCAGTGCCCCTGAGCTCCATTTGTCTCCTCGCTTTTTTGGGAGCTGGCCGCAAAAGCGCAGGATTGCTTCAGGCCCTATTTTGGTTCTGGGGGGCAGGCTGAGCCTGTGGTTCATTCTTCTTCCTGATGGGAAAATGGAGTGACCTATGCCTGTCCCAACACCTAGGGCTCGTCTCTCGTTGGTTCCGCGTCTTCCCGTTCATCCTCAGGACAAATTGCAACCTGTACAATCAGGAGGTTAAAGGTGCTGATTCTCCACGTAGGGAGATGGTTAGTCAAGCGGCTGGAATGGCGAACCCGAGCACAAGGAGAGGAGAAATGAGGTGCATTTTAGAAACCTTTCACGATCTCATGGCATACCATCTTCTGGGTTTCCCATGCATGTTTTGATGTAGGAAGATGCCCTTGTACCTGGAGATTTGAGACCCATGGGGTGTGTTCCCAGCAGTGTTACTTTAAAGTATCTGGGTTTGCTCACCCAACCTCACCAATCCTCTCAGCCCCAAGAGTGTCCAGCCTTATGTCTCATCCAGCTGTGGGTGTAGATATGGTCAATCCAGGTTGCATCATAGACCCTGAACGGATTTTGTAAGAATTTCTCTCTCTTTCACTGTCTTTGTTTTGTGGGTTTTTTAAAGTAATTTATGTTTAGAATCGGGCTTGGCTGCTTTTCCCTGCTGTGTTGATACCGCTTTACACCCTCTTGATTCACTTGCAGAGAGATATCGATACATAGGTTTTCAGATTCTTACTAGTCAGATATATTCTTGTGTGGTGACTAGGGTGTGTTGAGTCCAGTTCACTGAGCAGGGAGTAGGCCTTGTCTATTACATATTTGGCTTATGGAGCAGTGTCTGAGCTAATTTCAAACCCTTGTTTTATGGATCACCCCACCTCACCTTTCCCGTTAAGCAGCCATAGTGTGTCTTCTAAAGGTGTGACTCTGTTCTGTTTTGTAATTCAGTTCAAGTGTAGCGATTTTGACATTCCCTCTATAAGCGATATCTTAGGATAAGTGTCTTTTTCTGTGTGACTTATTTCACTTAGAATCATCGTACCTAAATCCACTCATCATGCTGCTAACTAGCCTTATGACATTGATTTCATGGCTGAGTGATATTCCATTGTGCCAAGTACCACCATTTCTTTATCCATTTTTCTCTTTCCTGGGATATTGAAGGTGTACCGAAGCGGAGGTTCTTGGAAACAGAGCAGCCGTAAACTTTAGGGTGCCTGTGTCTTGTTGATTTTTACTTTTCCCAATTTATACGCCCATGAGTGGAAGTGCCCTATGCTCTCTACGCTGTGTTTATTACTTGTTTCAGGACACACCGTACTCTTCTCCAGAGTGCCTGTTGGCAATTTACATCCCGCCCATCAGCGTAGCAAGGCTCCCATGTCTCCATGGCTTGTCCTGCTATTCTGGTTTTTACACTTTGTTCAGCATGGCCCATTTGACCGAGGGCCAGCGAGACTTCTTTGTAGCGCTGATTTGCCCTTCCGGCTTGCTTGGTTGGCCAAAAAGGGCGTATGCGTTTTTTCCTGAATATATTCAGGAAAAAACGCATACGCCCTTTTTGGCCAAGGGCATCATTGTCAACGTTTTGCTGCTTTTCATGTGCTTTAAAGGCGAGTCGAATCTACCTCCTGAAATCTGTTTCCTGCAAATCGGCCTTGCTTTCAAATCCTCTTCGTTGCCTTCCCTCAATATATTTGTGGACGAGAGTTCTCATTTATAACTCTGCACGTTTGTGAATTGCAGTGCCCCTGAGCTCCATTTGTCTCCTCGCTTTGTTGGGAGCTGGCCGCAAAAGCGCTGGTTTGCTTCAGGCCCTATTTTGGTTCTGGGGGGCAGGCTGAGCCTGTGGTTCATTCTTCTTCCTGATGGGAAAATGGAGTGACCTATGTCTGTCCCAACACCTAGGGCTCGTCTCTCGTTGGTTCTGCGTCTTCCCATTCATCCTCAGGACAAATTGCAACCTGTACAATCAGGAGGTTAAAGGTGCTGATTCTCCAAGTAGGGAGATGGTTAGTCAAGCGGCTGGAATGGCGAACCCGAGCACAACGAGAGGAGAAATGAGGTGCGTTTTAGAAACCTTTCCCGATCTCATGGCATACCATCTTCTGGGTTTCCCATGCATGTTTTGATGTAGGAAGATGCCCTTGTACCTGGAGATTTGAGACCCATGGGGTGTGTTCCCCGCAGTGTTACTTTAAAGTATCTGCGTTTGCTCACCCAACCTCACCAATCCTCTCAGCCCCAAGAGTGTCCAGCCTTATGTCTCATCCAGCTGTGGGTCTAGATATGGTCAATCCAGGTTGCATCATAGACCCTGAACGGATTTTGTAAGAATTTCTCTCTCTTTCACGGTCTTTGTTTTGTGGGTTTTTTAAAGTAATTTACGTTTAGAATCGGTTTTGGCTGCTTTTCCCTGCTGTGTTGATGCCGTTTTACACCCTCTTGATTCACTTGCAGAGAGATATCGATACATAGGTTTTCAGATTCTTACTAGTGTGGTGACTAGGGTGTGTTGAGTCCAGTTCACTGAGCAGGGAGTAGGCCTTGTCTATTACATATTTGGCTTATGGAGCAGTGTCTGAGCTAATTTCAAACCCTTGTTTTATGCATCACCCCACCTCACCTTTCCCGTTAAGCAGCCATAGTGTGTCTTCTAAAGGTGTGACTCTGTTCTGTTTT
The DNA here is from genome assembly GCF_028564815.1 of Eubalaena glacialis. Classification (NCBI taxonomy): domain Eukaryota; kingdom Metazoa; phylum Chordata; class Mammalia; order Artiodactyla; family Balaenidae; genus Eubalaena; species Eubalaena glacialis. Next base: position 458,638 of record NW_026871762.1, on the reverse strand, counting down.
GTAATTCAGTTCAAGTGTAGCGATTTTGACATTCCCTCTATAAGCGATATCTTAGGATAAGTGTCTTTTTCTGTGTGACTTATTTCACTTAGAATCATCGTACCTAAATCCACTCATCATGCTGCTAACTAGCCTTATGACATTGATTTCATGGCTGAGTGATATTCCATTGTGCCAAGTACCACCATTTCTTTATCCATTTTTCTCTTTCCTGGGATATTGAAGGTGTACCGAAGCGGAGGTTCTTGGAAACAGAGCAGCCGTAAACTTTAGGGTGCCTGTGTCTTGTTGATTTTTACTTTTCCCAATTTATACGCCCATGAGTGGAAGTGCCCTATGCTCTCTACGCTGTGTTTATTACTTGTTTCAGGACACACCGTACTCTTCTCCAGAGTGCCTGTTGGCAATTTACATCCCGCCCATCAGCGTAGCAAGGCTCCCATGTCTCCATGGCCTGTCCTGCTTTTCTGGTTTTTACACTTTGTTCAGCATGGCCCTTTTGACCGAGGGCAAGCGAGACTTCTTTGTAGCGCTGATTTGCCCTTCCGGCTTGCTTGGTTGGCCAAAAAGGGCGTATGCGTTTTTTCCTGAATATATTCAGGAAAAAACGCATACGCCCTTTTTGGCCAAGGGCATCATTGTCAACGTTTTGCCGCTTTTCATGTGCTTTAAAGGCGAGTCGAATCTACCTCCTGAAATCTGTTTCCTGCAAATCTGCCTTGCTTTCAAATCCTCTTCGTTGCCTTCCCTCAATATATTTGTGGACGAGAGTTCTCATTTATAACTCTGCACGTTTGTGAATTGCAGTGCCCCTGAGCTCCATTTGTCTCCTCGCTTTGTTGGGAGCTGGCCGCAAAAGCGCTGGTTTGCTTCAGGCCCTATTTTGGTTCTGGGGGGCAGGCTGAGCCTGTGGTTCATTCTTCTTCCTGATGGGAAAATGGAGTGACCTATGCCTGTCCCAACACCTAGGGCTCGTCTCTCGTTGGTTCTGCGTCTTCCCATTCATCCTCAGGACAAATTGCAACCTGTACAATCAGGAGGTTAAAGGTGCTGATTCTCCAAGTAGGGAGATGGTTAGTCAAGCGGCTGGAATGGCGAACCCGAGCACAAGGAGAGGAGAAATGAGGTGCGTTTTAGAAACCTTTCCCGATCTCATGGCATACCATCTTCTGGGTTTCCCATGCATGTTTTGATGTAGGAAGATGCCCTTGTACCTGGAGATTTGAGACCCATGGGGTGTGTTCCCCGCAGTGTTACTTTAAAGTATCTGCGTTTGCTCACCCAACCTCACCAATCCTCTCAGCCCCAAGAGTGTCCAGCCTTATGTCTCATCCAGCTGTGGGTCTAGATATGGTCAATCCAGGTTGCATCATAGACCCTGAACGGATTTTGTAAGAATTTCTCTCTCTTTCACGGTCTTTGTTTTGTGGGTTTTTTAAAGTAATTTACGTTTAGAATCGGTTTTGGCTGCTTTTCCCTGCTGTGTTGATGCCGTTTTACACCCTCTTGATTCACTTGCAGAGAGATATCGATACATAGGTTTTCAGATTCTTACTAGTGTGGTGACTAGGGTGTGTTGAGTCCAGTTCACTGAGCAGGGAGTAGGCCTTGTCTATTACATATTTGGCTTATGGAGCAGTGTCTGAGCTAATTTCAAACCCTTGTTTTATGCATCACCCCACCTCACCTTTCCCGTTAAGCAGCCATAGTGTGTCTTCTAAAGGTGTGACTCTGTTCTGTTTTGTAATTCAGTTCAAGTGTAGCGATTTTGACATTCCCTCTATAAGCGATATCTTAGGATAAGTGTCTTTTTCTGTGTGACTTATTTCACTTAGAATCATCGTACCTAAATCCACTCATCATGCTGCTAACTAGCCTTATGACATTGATTTCATGGCTGAGTGATATTCCATTGTGCCAAGTACCACCATTTCTTTATCCATTTTTCTCTTTCCTGGGATATTGAAGGTGTACCGAAGCGGAGGTTCTTGGAAACAGAGCAGCCGTAAACTTTAGGGTGCCTGTGTCTTGTTGATTTTTAGTTTTCCCAATTTATACGCCCATGAGTGGAAGTGCCCTATGCTCTCTACGCTGTGTTTATTACTTGTTTCAGGACACACCGTACTCTTCTCCAGAGTGCCTGTTGGCAATTTACATCCTGCCCATCAGCGTAGCAAGGCTCCCATGTCTCCATGGCCTGTCCTGCTTTTCTGGTTTTTACACTTTGTTCAGCATGGCCCTTTTGACCGAGGGCAAGCGAGACTTCTTTGTAGCGCTGATTTGCCCTTCCGGCTTGCTTGGTTGGCCAAAAAGGGCGTATGCGTTTTTTCCTGAATATATTCAGGAAAAAACGCATACGCCCTTTTTGGCCAAGGGCATCATTGTCAACGTTTTGCCGCTTTTCATGTGCTTTAAAGGCGAGTCGAATCTACCTCCTGAAATCTGTTTCCTGCAAATCTGCCTTGCTTTCAAATCCTCTTCGTTGCCTTCCCTCAATATATTTGTGGACGAGAGTTCTCATTTATAACTCTGCACGTTTGTGAATTGCAGTGCCCCTGAGCTCCATTTGTCTCCTCGCTTTTTTGGGAGCTGGCCGCAAAAGCGCAGGATTGCTTCAGGCCCTATTTTGGTTCTGGGGGGCAGGCTGAGCCTGTGGTTCATTCTTCTTCCTGATGGGAAAATGGAGTGACCTATGCCTGTCCCAACACCTAGGGCTCGTATCTCGTTGGTTCTGCGTCTTCCCATTCATCCTCAGGACAAATTGCAACCTGTACAATCAGGAGGTTAAAGGTGCTGATTCTCCAAGTAGGGAGATGGTTAGTCAAGGGGCTGGAATGGCGAACCCGAGCACAAGGAGAGGAGAAATGAGGTGCGTTTTAGAAACCTTTCCCGATCTCATGGCATACCATCTTCTGGGTTTCCCATGCATGTTTTGATGTAGGAAGATGCCCTTGTACCTGGAGATTTGAGACCCATGGGGTGTGTTCCCCGCAGTGTTACTTTAAATTATCTGCGTTTGCTCACCCAACCTCACCAATCCTCTCAGCCCCAAGAGTGTCCAGCCTTATGTCTCATCCAGCTGTGGGTCTAGATATGGTCAATCCAGGTTGCATCATAGACCCTGAACGGATTTTGTAAGAAATTCTCTCTCTTTCACTGTCTTTGTTTTGTGGGTTTTTTAAAGTAATTTATGTTTAGAATCATGCTTGGCTGCTTTTCCCTGCTGTGTTAATGCCGCTTTACACCCTCTTGATTCACTTGCAGAGAGATATCGATACATAGGTTTTCAGATTCTTACTAGTCAGATATATTCTTGTGTGGTGACTAGGGTGTGTTGAGTCCAGTTCACTGAGCAGGGAGTAGGCCTTGTCTATTACATATTTGGCTTATGGAGCGGTCTCTGAGCTAATTTCAAACCCTTGTTTTATGCATCACCCCACCTCACCTTTCCCGTTAAGCAGCCATAGTGTGTCTTCTAAAGGTGTGACTCTGTTCTCTTTTGTAATTCAGTTCAAGTGTAGCGATTTTGACATTCCCTCTATAAGCGATATCTTAGGATATGTGTCTTTTTCTGTGTGACTTATTTCACTTAGAATCATCGTACCTAAATCCACTCATCATGCTGCTAACTAGCCTTATGACATTGATTTCATGGCTGAGTGATATTCCATTGTGCCAAGTACCACCATTTCTTTATCCATTTTTCTCTTTCCTGGGATATTGAAGGTGTACCGAAGCGGAGGTTCTTGGAAACAGAGCAGCCGTAAACTTTAGGGTGCCTGTGTCTTGTTGATTTTTAGTTTTCCCAATTTATACGCCCATGAGTGGAAGTGCCCTATGCTCTCTACGCTGTGTTTATTACTTGTTTCAGGACACACCGTACTCTTCTCCAGAGTGCCTGTTGGCAATTTACATCCCGCCCATCAGCGTAGCAAGGCTCCCATGTCTCCATGGCCTGTCCTGCTTTTCTGGTTTTTACACTTTGTTCAGCATGGCCCTTTTGACCGAGGGCAAGCGAGACTTCTTTGTAGCGCTGATTTGCCCTTCCGGCTTGCTTGGTTGGCCAAAAAGGGCCTATGCGTTTTTTCCTGAATATATTCAGGAAAAAACGCATAGGCCCTTTTTGGCCAAGGGCATCATTGTCAACGTTTTGCCGCTTTTCATGTGCTTTAAAGGCGAGTCGAATCTACCTCCTGAAATCTGTTTCCTGCAAATCTGCCTTGCTTTCAAATCCTCTTTGTTGCCTTCCCTCAATATATTTGTGGACGAGAGTTCTCATTTATAACTCTGCACGTTTGTGAATTGCAGTGCCCCTGAGCTCCATTTGTCTCCTCGCTTTGTTGGGAGCTGGCCGCAAAAGCGCAGGATTGCTTCAGGCCCTATTTTGGTTCTGGGGGGCAGGCTGAGCCTGTGGTTCATTCTTCTTCCTGATGGGAAAATGGAGTGACCTGTGCCTGTCCCAACACCTAGGGCTCGTCTCTCGTTGGTTCTGCGTCTTCCCATTCATCCTCAGGACAAATTGCAACCTGTACAATCAGGAGGTTAAAGGTGCTGATTCTCCAAGTAGGGAGATGGTTAGTCAAGGGGCTGGAATGGCGAACCCGAGCACAAGGAGAGGAGAAATGAGGTGCGTTTTAGAAACCTTTCCCGATCTCATGGCATACCATCTTCTGGGTTTCCCATGCATGTTTTGATGTAGGAAGATGCCCTTGTACCTGGAGATTTGAGACCCATGGGGTGTGTTCCCCGCAGTGTTACTTTAAAGTATCTGCGTTTGCTCACCCAACCTCACCAATCCTCTCAGCCCCAAGAGTGTCCAGCCTTATGTCTCATCCAGCTGTGGGTCTAGATATGGTCAATCCAGGTTGCATCATAGACCCTGAACGGATTTTGTAAGAATTTCTCTCTCTTTCACGGTCTTTGTTTTGTGGGTTTTTTAAAGTAATTTACGTTTAGAATCGGTCTTGGCTGCTTTTCCCTGCTGTGTTGATGCCGCTTTACACCCTCTTGATTCACTTGCAGAGAGATATCGATACATAGGTTTTCAGATTCTTACTAGTGTGGTGACTAGGGTGTGTTGAGTCCAGTTCACTGAGCAGGGAGTAGGCCTTGTCTATTACATATTTGGCTTATGGAGCGGTCTCTGAGCTAATTTCAAACCCTTGTTTTATGCATCACCCCACCTCACCTTTCCCGTTAAGCAGCCATAGTGTGTCTTCTAAAGGTGTGACTCTGTTCTGTTTTGTAATTCAGTTCAAGTGTAGCGATTTTGACATTCCCTCTATAAGCGATATCTTAGGATAAGTGTCTTTTTCTGTGTGACTTATTTCACTTAGAATCATCGTACCTAAATCCACTCATCATGCTGCTAACTAGCCTTATGACATTGATTTCATGGCTGAGTGATATTCCATTGTGCCAAGTACCACCATTTCTTTATCCATTTTTCTCTTTCCTGGGATATTGAAGGTGTACCGAAGCGGAGGTTCTTGGAAACAGAGCAGCCGTAAACTTTAGGGTGCCTGTGTCTTGTTGATTTTTACTTTTCCCAATTTATACGCCCATGAGTGGAAGTGCCCTATGCTCTCTACGCTGTGTTTATTACTTGTTTCAGGACACACCGTACTCTTCTCCAGAGTGCCTGTTGGCAATTTACATCCCGCCCATCAGCGTAGCAAGGCTCCCATGTCTCCATGGCCTGTCCTGCTTTTCTGGTTTTTACACTTTGTTCAGCATGGCCCTTTTGACCGAGGGCAAGCGAGACTTCTTTGTAGCGCTGATTTGCCCTTCCGGCTTGCTTGGTTGGCCAAAAAGGGCGTATGCGTTTTTTCCTGAATATATTCAGGAAAAAACGCATACGCCCTTTTTGGCCAAGGGCATCATTGTCAACGTTTTGCCGCTTTTCATGTGCTTTAAAGGCGAGTCGAATCTACCTCCTGAAATCTGTTTCCTGCAAATCTGCCTTGCTTTCAAATCCTCTTCGTTGCCTTCCCTCAATATATTTGTGGACGAGAGTTCTCATTTATAACTCTGCACGTTTGTGAATTGCAGTGCCCCTGAGCTCCATTTGTCTCCTCGCTTTGTTGGGAGCTGGCCGCAAAAGCGCTGGTTTGCTTCAGGCCCTATTTTGGTTCTGGGGGGCAGGCTGAGCCTGTGGTTCATTCTTCTTCCTGATGGGAAAATGGAGTGACCTATGCCTGTCCCAACACCTAGGGCTCGTCTCTCGTTGGTTCTGCGTCTTCCCATTCATCCTCAGGACAAATTGCAACCTGTACAATCAGGAGGTTAAAGGTGCTGATTCTCCAAGTAGGGAGATGGTTAGTCAAGCGGCTGGAATGGCGAACCCGAGCACAAGGAGAGGAGAAATGAGGTGCGTTTTAGAAACCTTTCCCGATCTCATGGCATACCATCTTCTGGGTTTCCCATGCATGTTTTGATGTAGGAAGATGCCCTTGTACCTGGAGATTTGAGACCCATGGGGTGTGTTCCCCGCAGTGTTACTTTAAAGTATCTGCGTTTGCTCACCCAACCTCACCAATCCTCTCAGCCCCAAGAGTGTCCAGCCTTATGTCTCATCCAGCTGTGGGTCTAGATATGGTCAATCCAGGTTGCATCATAGACCCTGAACGGATTTTGTAAGAATTTCTCTCTCTTTCACGGTCTTTGTTTTGTGGGTTTTTTAAAGTAATTTACGTTTAGAATCGGTCTTGGCTGCTTTTCCCTGCTGTGTTGATGCCGTTTTACACCCTCTTGATTCACTTGCAGAGAGATATCGATACATAGGTTTTCAGATTCTTACTAGTGTGGTGACTAGGGTGTGTTGAGTCCAGTTCACTGAGCAGGGAGTAGGCCTTGTCTATTACATATTTGGCTTATGGAGCAGTGTCTGAGCTAATTTCAAACCCTTGTTTTATGCATCACCCCACCTCACCTTTCCCGTTAAGCAGCCATAGTGTGTCTTCTAAAGGTGTGACTCTGTTCTGTTTTGTAATTCAGTTCAAGTGTAGCGATTTTGACATTCCCTCTATAAGCGATATCTTAGGATAAGTGTCTTTTTCTGTGTGACTTATTTCACTTAGAATCATCGTACCTAAATCCACTCATCATGCTGCTAACTAGCCTTATGACATTGATTTCATGGCTGAGTGATATTCCATTGTGCCAAGTACCACCATTTCTTTATCCATTTTTCTCTTTCCTGGGATATTGAAGGTGTACCGAAGCGGAGGTTCTTGGAAACAGAGCAGCCGTAAACTTTAGGGTGCCTGTGTCTTGTTGATTTTTACTTTTCCCAATTTATACGCCCATGAGTGGAAGTGCCCTATGCTCTCTACGCTGTGTTTATTACTTGTTTCAGGACACACCGTACTCTTCTCCAGAGTGCCTGTTGGCAATTTACATCCCGCCCATCAGCGTAGCAAGGCTCCCATGTCTCCATGGCCTGTCCTGCTTTTCTGGTTTTTACACTTTGTTCAGCATGGCCCATTTGACCGAGGGCAAGCGAGACTTCTTTGTAGCGCTGATTTGCCCTTCCGGCTTGCTTGGTTGGCCAAAAAGGGCGTATGCGTTTTTTCCTGAATATATTCAGGAAAAAACGCATACGCCCTTTTTGGCCAAGGGCATCATTGTCAACGTTTTGCTGCTTTTCATGTGCTTTAAAGGCGAGTCGAATCTACCTCCTGAAATCTGTTTCCTGCAAATCTGCCTTGCTTTCAAATCCTCTTCGTTGCCTTCCCTCAATATATTTGTGGACGAGAGTTCTCATTTATAACTCTGCACGTTTGTGAATTGCAGTGCCCCTGAGCTCCATTTGTCTCCTCGCTTTGTTGGGAGCTGGCCGCAAAAGCGCTGGTTTGCTTCAGGCCCTATTTTGGTTCTGGGGGGCAGGCTGAGCCTGTGGTTCATTCTTCTTCCTGATGGGAAAATGGAGTGACCTATGCCTGTCCCAACACCTAGGGCTCGTCTCTCGTTGGTTCTGCGTCTTCCCATTCATCCTCAGGACAAATTGCAACCTGTACAATCAGGAGGTTAAAGGTGCTGATTCTCCAAGTAGGGAGATGGTTAGTCAAGCGGCTGGAATGGCGAACCCGAGCACAACGAGAGGAGAAATGAGGTGCGTTTTAGAAACCTTTCCCGATCTCATGGCATACCATCTTCTGGGTTTCCCATGCATGTTTTGATGTAGGAAGATGCCCTTGTACCTGGAGATTTGAGACCCATGGGGTGTGTTCCCCGCAGTGTTACTTTAAAGTATCTGCGTTTGCTCACCCAACCTCACCAATCCTCTCAGCCCCAAGAGTGTCCAGCCTTATGTCTCATCCAGCTGTGGGTCTAGATATGGTCAATCCAGGTTGCATCATAGACCCTGAACGGATTTTGTAAGAATTTCTCTCTCTTTCACGGTCTTTGTTTTGTGGGTTTTTTAAAGTAATTTACGTTTAGAATCGGTCTTGGCTGCTTTTCCCTGCTGTGTTGATGCCGCTTTACACCCTCTTGATTCACTTGCAGAGAGATATCGATACATAGGTTTTCAGATTCTTACTAGTCAGATATATTCTTGTGTGGTGACTAGGGTGTGTTGAGTCCAGTTCACTGAGCAGGGAGTAGGCCTTGTCTATTACATATTTGGCTTATGGAGCGGTCTCTGAGCTAATTTCAAACCCTTGTTTTATGCATCACCCCACCTCACCTTTCCCGTTAAGCAGCCATAGTGTGTCTTCTAAAGGTGTGACTCTGTTCTCTTTTGTAATTCAGTTCAAGTGTAGCGATTTTGACATTCCCTCTATAAGCGATATCTTAGGATATGTGTCTTTTTCTGTGTGACTTATTTCACTTAGAATCATCGTACCTAAATCCACTCATCATGCTGCTAACTAGCCTTATGACATTGATTTCATGGCTGAGTGATATTCCATTGTGCCAAGTACCACCATTTCTTTATCCATTTTTCTCTTTCCTGGGATATTGAAGGTGTACCGAAGCGGAGGTTCTTGGAAACAGAGCAGCCGTAAACTTTAGGGTGCCTGTGTCTTGTTGATTTTTAGTTTTCCCAATTTATACGCCCATGAGTGGAAGTGCCCTATGCTCTCTACGCTGTGTTTATTACTTGTTTCAGGACACACCGTACTCTTCTCCAGAGTGCCTGTTGGCAATTTACATCCCGCCCATCAGCGTAGCAAGGCTCCCATGTCTCCATGGCCTGTCCTGCTTTTCTGGTTTTTACACTTTGTTCAGCATGGCCCTTTTGACCGAGGGCAAGCGAGACTTCTTTGTAGCGCTGATTTGCCCTTCCGGCTTGCTTGGTTGGCCAAAAAGGGCCTATGCGTTTTTTCCTGAATATATTCAGGAAAAAACGCATAGGCCCTTTTTGGCCAAGGGCATCATTGTCAACGTTTTGCCGCTTTTCATGTGCTTTAAAGGCGAGTCGAATCTACCTCCTGAAATCTGTTTCCTGCAAATCTGCCTTGCTTTCAAATCCTCTTTGTTGCCTTCCCTCAATATATTTGTGGACGAGAGTTCTCATTTATAACTCTGCACGTTTGTGAATTGCAGTGCCCCTGAGCTCCATTTGTCTCCTCGCTTTGTTGGGAGCTGGCCGCAAAAGCGCAGGATTGCTTCAGGCCCTATTTTGGTTCTGGGGGGCAGGCTGAGCCTGTGGTTCATTCTTCTTCCTGATGGGAAAATGGAGTGACCTGTGCCTGTCCCAACACCTAGGGCTCGTCTCTCGTTGGTTCTGCGTCTTCCCATTCATCCTCAGGACAAATTGCAACCTGTACAATCAGGAGGTTAAAGGTGCTGATTCTCCAAGTAGGGAGATGGTTAGTCAAGGGGCTGGAATGGCGAACCCGAGCACAAGGAGAGGAGAAATGAGGTGCGTTTTAGAAACCTTTCCCGATCTCATGGCATACCATCTTCTGGGTTTCCCATGCATGTTTTGATGTAGGAAGATGCCCTTGTACCTGGAGATTTGAGACCCATGGGGTGTGTTCCCCGCAGTGTTACTTTAAAGTATCTGCGTTTGCTCACCCAACCTCACCAATCCTCTCAGCCCCAAGAGTGTCCAGCCTTATGTCTCATCCAGCTGTGGGTCTAGATATGGTCAATCCAGGTTGCATCATAGACCCTGAACGGATTTTGTAAGAATTTCTCTCTCTTTCACGGTCTTTGTTTTGTGGGTTTTTTAAAGTAATTTACGTTTAGAATCGGTCTTGGCTGCTTTTCCCTGCTGTGTTGATGCCGCTTTACACCCTCTTGATTCACTTGCAGAGAGATATCGATACATAGGTTTTCAGATTCTTACTAGTGTGGTGACTAGGGTGTGTTGAGTCCAGTTCACTGAGCAGGGAGTAGGCCTTGTCTATTACATATTTGGCTTATGGAGCGGTCTCTGAGCTAATTTCAAACCCTTGTTTTATGCATCACCCCACCTCACCTTTCCCGTTAAGCAGCCATAGTGTGTCTTCTAAAGGTGTGACTCTGTTCTGTTTTGTAATTCAGTTCAAGTGTAGCGATTTTGACATTCCCTCTATAAGCGATATCTTAGGATAAGTGTCTTTTTCTGTGTGACTTATTTCACTTAGAATCATCGTACCTAAATCCACTCATCATGCTGCTAACTAGCCTTATGACATTGATTTCATGGCTGAGTGATATTCCATTGTGCCAAGTACCACCATTTCTTTATCCATTTTTCTCTTTCCTGGGATATTGAAGGTGTACCGAAGCGGAGGTTCTTGGAAACAGAGCAGCCGTAAACTTTAGGGTGCCTGTGTCTTGTTGATTTTTACTTTTCCCAATTTATACGCCCATGAGTGGAAGTGCCCTATGCTCTCTACGCTGTGTTTATTACTTGTTTCAGGACACACCGTACTCTTCTCCAGAGTGCCTGTTGGCAATTTACATCCCGCCCATCAGCGTAGCAAGGCTCCCATGTCTCCATGGCCTGTCCTGCTTTTCTGGTTTTTACACTTTGTTCAGCATGGCCCTTTTGACCGAGGGCAAGCGAGACTTCTTTGTAGCGCTGATTTGCCCTTCCGGCTTGCTTGGTTGGCCAAAAAGGGCGTATGCGTTTTTTCCTGAATATATTCAGGAAAAAACGCATACGCCCTTTTTGGCCAAGGGCATCATTGTCAACGTTTTGCCGCTTTTCATGTGCTTTAAAGGCGAGTCGAATCTACCTCCTGAAATCTGTTTCCTGCAAATCTGCCTTGCTTTCAAATCCTCTTCGTTGCCTTCCCTCAATATATTTGTGGACGAGAGTTCTCATTTATAACTCTGCACGTTTGTGAATTGCAGTGCCCCTGAGCTCCATTTGTCTCCTCGCTTTTTTGGGAGCTGGCCGCAAAAGCGCAGGATTGCTTCAGGCCCTATTTTGGTTCTGGGGGGCAGGCTGAGCCTGTGGTTCATTCTTCTTCCTGATGGGAAAATGGAGTGACCTATGCCTGTCCCAACACCTAGGGCTCGTCTCTCGTTGGTTCTGCGTCTTCCCATTCATCCTCAGGACAAATTGCAACCTGTACAATCAGGAGGTTAAAGGTGCTGATTCTCCAAGTAGGGAGATGGTTAGTCAAGGGGCTGGAATGGCGAACCCGAGCACAAGGAGAGGAGAAATGAGGTGCGTTTTAGAAACCTTTCCCGATCTCATGGCATACCATCTTCTGGGTTTCCCATGCATGTTTTGATGTAGGAAGATGCCCTTGTACCTGGAGATTTGAGACCCATGGGGTGTGTTCCCCGCAGTGTTACTTTAAATTATCTGCGTTTGCTCACCCAACCTCACCAATCCTCTCAGCCCCAAGAGTGTCCAGCCTTATGTCTCATCCAGCTGTGGGTCTAGATATGGTCAATCCAGGTTGCATCATAGACCCTGAACGGATTTTGTAAGAATTTCTCTCTCTTTCACGGTCTTTGTTTTGTGGGTTTTTTAAAGTAATTTACGTTTAGAATCGGTCTTGGCTGCTTTTCCCTGCTGTGTTGATGCCGTTTTACACCCTCTTGATTCACTTGCAGAGAGATATCGATACATAGGTTTTCAGATTCTTACTAGTGTGGTGACTAGGGTGTGTTGAGTCCAGTTCACTGAGCAGGGAGTAGGCCTTGTCTATTACATATTTGGCTTATGGAGCAGTGTCTGAGCTAATTTCAAACCCTTGTTTTATGCATCACCCCACCTCACCTTTCCCGTTAAGCAGCCATAGTGTGTCTTCTAAAGGTGTGACTCTGTTCTGTTTTGTAATTCAGTTCAAGTGTAGCGATTTTGACATTCCCTCTATAAGCGATATCTTAGGATAAGTGTCTTTTTCTGTGTGACTTATTTCACTTAGAATCATCGTACCTAAATCCACTCATCATGCTGCTAACTAGCCTTATGACATTGATTTCATGGCTGAGTGATATTCCATTGTGCCAAGTACCACCATTTCTTTATCCATTTTTCTCTTTCCTGGGATATTGAAGGTGTACCGAAGCGGAGGTTCTTGGAAACAGAGCAGCCGTAAACTTTAGGGTGCCTGTGTCTTGTTGATTTTTAGTTTTCCCAATTTATACGCCCATGAGTGGAAGTGCCCTATGCTCTCTACGCTGTGTTTATTACTTGTTTCAGGACACACCGTACTCTTCTCCAGAGTGCCTGTTGGCAATTTACATCCCGCCCATCAGCGTAGCAAGGCTCCCATGTCTCCATGGCCTGTCCTGCTTTTCTGGTTTTTACACTTTGTTCAGCATGGCCCATTTGACCGAGGGCAAGCGAGACTTCTTTGTAGCGCTGATTTGCCCTTCCAGCTTGCTTGGTTGGCCAAAAAGGGCGTATGCGTTTTTTCCTGAATATATTCAGGAAAAAACGCATACGCCCTTTTTGGCCAAGGGCATCATTGTCAACGTTTTGCTGCTTTTCATGTGCTTTAAAGGCGAGTCGAATCTACCTCCTGAAATCTGTTTCCTGCAAATCTGCCTTGCTTTCAAATCCTCTTCGTTGCCTTCCCTCAATATATTTGTGGACGAGAGTTCTCATTTATAACTCTGCACGTTTGTGAATTGCAGTGCCCCTGAGCTCCATTTGTCTCCTCGCTTTGTTGGGAGCTGGCCGCAAAAGCGCTGGTTTGCTTCAGGCCCTATTTTGGTTCTGGGGGGCAGGCTGAGCCTGTGGTTCATTCTTCTTCCTGATGGGAAAATGGAGTGACCTATGCCTGTCCCAACACCTAGGGCTCGTCTCTCGTTGGTTCTGCGTCTTCCCATTCATCCTCAGGACAAATTGCAACCTGTACAATCAGGAGGTTAAAGGTGCTGATTCTCCAAGTAGGGAGATGGTTAGTCAAGCGGCTGGAATGGCGAACCCGAGCACAACGAGAGGAGAAATGAGGTGCGTTTTAGAAACCTTTCCCGATCTCATGGCATACCATCTTCTGGGTTTCCCATGCATGTTTTGATGTAGGAAGATGCCCTTGTACCTGGAGATTTGAGACCCATGGGGTGTGTTCCCCGCAGTGTTACTTTAAAGTATCTGCGTTTGCTCACCCAACCTCACCAATCCTCTCAGCCCCAAGAGTGTCCAGCCTTATGTCTCATCCAGCTGTGGGTCTAGATATGGTCAATCCAGGTTGCATCATAGACCCTGAACGGATTTTGTAAGAATTTCTCTCTCTTTCACGGTCTTTGTTTTGTGGGTTTTTTAAAGTAATTTACGTTTAGAATCGGTCTTGGCTGCTTTTCCCTGCTGTGTTGATGCCGCTTTACACCCTCTTGATTCACTTGCAGAGAGATATCGATACATAGGTTTTCAGATTCTTACTAGTCAGATATATTCTTGTGTGGTGACTAGGGTGTGTTGAGTCCAGTTCACTGAGCAGGGAGTAGGCCTTGTCTATTACATATTTGGCTTATGGAGCGGTCTCTGAGCTAATTTCAAACCCTTGTTTTATGCATCACCCCACCTCACCTTTCCCGTTAAGCAGCCATAGTGTGTCTTCTAAAGGTGTGACTCTGTTCTCTTTTGTAATTCAGTTCAAGTGTAGCGATTTTGACATTCCCTCTATAAGCGATATCTTAGGATATGTGTCTTTTTCTGTGTGACTTATTTCACTTAGAATCATCGTACCTAAATCCACTCATCATGCTGCTAACTAGCCTTATGACATTGATTTCATGGCTGAGTGATATTCCATTGTGCCAAGTACCACCATTTCTTTATCCATTTTTCTCTTTCCTGGGATATTGAAGGTGTACCGAAGCGGAGGTTCTTGGAAACAGAGCAGCCGTAAACTTTAGGGTGCCTGTGTCTTGTTGATTTTTAGTTTTCCCAATTTATACGCCCATGAGTGGAAGTGCCCTATGCTCTCTACGCTGTGTTTATTACTTGTTTCAGGACACACCGTACTCTTCTCCAGAGTGCCTGTTGGCAATTTACATCCCGCCCATCAGCGTAGCAAGGCTCCCATGTCTCCATGGCCTGTCCTGCTTTTCTGGTTTTTACACTTTGTTCAGCATGGCCCTTTTGACCGAGGGCAAGCGAGACTTCTTTGTAGCGCTGATTTGCCCTTCCGGCTTGCTTGGTTGGCCAAAAAGGGCCTATGCGTTTTTTCCTGAATATATTCAGGAAAAAACGCATAGGCCCTTTTTGGCCAAGGGCATCATTGTCAACGTTTTGCCGCATTTCATGTGCTTTAAAGGCGAGTCGAATCTACCTCCTGAAATCTGTTTCCTGCAAATCTGCCTTGCTTTCAAATCCTCTTTGTTGCCTTCCCTCAATATATTTGTGGACGAGAGTTCTCATTTATAACTCTGCACGTTTGTGAATTGCAGTGCCCCTGAGCTCCATTTGTCTCCTCGCTTTGTTGGGAGCTGGCCGCAAAAGCGCAGGATTGCTTCAGGCCCTATTTTGGTTCTGGGGGGCAGGCTGAGCCTGTGGTTCATTCTTCTTCCTGATGGGAAAATGGAGTGACCTGTGCCTGTCCCAACACCTAGGGCTCGTCTCTCGTTGGTTCTGCGTCTTCCCATTCATCCTCAGGACAAATTGCAACCTGTACAATCAGGAGGTTAAAGGTGCTGATTCTCCAAGTAGGGAGATGGTTAGTCAAGGGGCTGGAATGGCGAACCCGAGCACAAGGAGAGGAGAAATGAGGTGCGTTTTAGAAACCTTTCCCGATCTCATGGCATACCATCTTCTGGGTTTCCCATGCATGTTTTGATGTAGGAAGATGCCCTTGTACCTGGAGATTTGAGACCCATGGGGTGTGTTCCCCGCAGTGTTACTTTAAAGTATCTGCGTTTGCTCACCCAACCTCACCAATCCTCTCAGCCCCAAGAGTGTCCAGCCTTATGTCTCATCCAGCTGTGGGTCTAGATATGGTCAATCCAGGTTGCATCATAGACCCTGAACGGATTTTGTAAGAATTTCTCTCTCTTTCACGGTCTTTGTTTTGTGGGTTTTTTAAAGTAATTTACGTTTAGAATCGGTCTTGGCTGCTTTTCCCTGCTGTGTTGATGCCGCTTTACACCCTCTTGATTCACTTGCAGAGAGATATCGATACATAGGTTTTCAGATTCTTACTAGTGTGGTGACTAGGGTGTGTTGAGTCCAGTTCACTGAGCAGGGAGTAGGCCTTGTCTATTACATATTTGGCTTATGGAGCGGTCTCTGAGCTAATTTCAAACCCTTGTTTTATGCATCACCCCACCTCACCTTTCCCGTTAAGCAGCCATAGTGTGTCTTCTAAAGGTGTGACTCTGTTCTGTTTTGTAATTCAGTTCAAGTGTAGCGATTTTGACATTCCCTCTATAAGCGATATCTTAGGATAAGTGTCTTTTTCTGTGTGACTTATTTCACTTAGAATCATCGTACCTAAATCCACTCATCATGCTGCTAACTAGCCTTATGACATTGATTTCATGGCTGAGTGATATTCCATTGTGCCAAGTACCACCATTTCTTTATCCATTTTTCTCTTTCCTGGGATATTGAAGGTGTACCGAAGCGGAGGTTCTTGGAAACAGAGCAGCCGTAAACTTTAGGGTGCCTGTGTCTTGTTGATTTTTACTTTTCCCAATTTATACGCCCATGAGTGGAAGTGCCCTATGCTCTCTACGCTGTGTTTATTACTTGTTTCAGGACACACCGTACTCTTCTCCAGAGTGCCTGTTGGCAATTTACATCCCGCCCATCAGCGTAGCAAGGCTCCCATGTCTCCATGGCCTGTCCTGCTTTTCTGGTTTTTACACTTTGTTCAGCATGGCCCTTTTGACCGAGGGCAAGCGAGACTTCTTTGTAGCGCTGATTTGCCCTTCCGGCTTGCTTGGTTGGCCAAAAAGGGCGTATGCGTTTTTTCCTGAATATATTCAGGAAAAAACGCATACGCCCTTTTTGGCCAAGGGCATCATTGTCAACGTTTTGCCGCTTTTCATGTGCTTTAAAGGCGAGTCGAATCTACCTCCTGAAATCTGTTTCCTGCAAATCTGCCTTGCTTTCAAATCCTCTTCGTTGCCTTCCCTCAATATATTTGTGGACGAGAGTTCTCATTTATAACTCTGCACGTTTGTGAATTGCAGTGCCCCTGAGCTCCATTTGTCTCCTCGCTTTTTTGGGAGCTGGCCGCAAAAGCGCAGGATTGCTTCAGGCCCTATTTTGGTTCTGGGGGGCAGGCTGAGCCTGTGGTTCATTCTTCTTCCTGATGGGAAAATGGAGTGACCTATGCCTGTCCCAACACCTAGGGCTCGTCTCTCGTTGGTTCTGCGTCTTCCCATTCATCCTCAGGACAAATTGCAACCTGTACAATCAGGAGGTTAAAGGTGCTGATTCTCCAAGTAGGGAGATGGTTAGTCAAGGGGCTGGAATGGCGAACCCGAGCACAAGGAGAGGAGAAATGAGGTGCGTTTTAGAAACCTTTCCCGATCTCATGGCATACCATCTTCTGGGTTTCCCATGCATGTTTTGATGTAGGAAGATGCCCTTGTACCTGGAGATTTGAGACCCATGGGGTGTGTTCCCCGCAGTGTTACTTTAAATTATCTGCGTTTGCTCACCCAACCTCACCAATCCTCTCAGCCCCAAGAGTGTCCAGCCTTATGTCTCATCCAGCTGTGGGTCTAGATATGGTCAATCCAGGTTGCATCATAGACCCTGAACGGATTTTGTAAGAATTTCTCTCTCTTTCACGGTCTTTGTTTTGTGGGTTTTTTAAAGTAATTTACGTTTAGAATCGGTCTTGGCTGCTTTTCCCTGCTGTGTTGATGCCGTTTTACACCCTCTTGATTCACTTGCAGAGAGATATCGATACATAGGTTTTCAGATTCTTACTAGTGTGGTGACTAGGGTGTGTTGAGTCCAGTTCACTGAGCAGGGAGTAGGCCTTGTCTATTACATATTTGGCTTATGGAGCAGTGTCTGAGCTAATTTCAAACCCTTGTTTTATGCATCACCCCACCTCACCTTTCCCGTTAAGCAGCCATAGTGTGTCTTCTAAAGGTGTGACTCTGTTCTGTTTTGTAATTCAGTTCAAGTGTAGCGATTTTGACATTCCCTCTATAAGCGATATCTTAGGATAAGTGTCTTTTTCTGTGTGACTTATTTCACTTAGAATCATCGTACCTAAATCCACTCATCATGCTGCTAACTAGCCTTATGACATTGATTTCATGGCTGAGTGATATTCCATTGTGCCAAGTACCACCATTTCTTTATCCATTTTTCTCTTTCCTGGGATATTGAAGGTGTACCGAAGCGGAGGTTCTTGGAAACAGAGCAGCCGTAAACTTTAGGGTGCCTGTGTCTTGTTGATTTTTAGTTTTCCCAATTTATACGCCCATGAGTGGAAGTGCCCTATGCTCTCTACGCTGTGTTTATTACTTGTTTCAGGACACACCGTACTCTTCTCCAGAGTGCCTGTTGGCAATTTACATCCCGCCCATCAGCGTAGCAAGGCTCCCATGTCTCCATGGCCTGTCCTGCTTTTCTGGTTTTTACACTTTGTTCAGCATGGCCCATTTGACCGAGGGCAAGCGAGACTTCTTTGTAGCGCTGATTTGCCCTTCCAGCTTGCTTGGTTGGCCAAAAAGGGCGTATGCGTTTTTTCCTGAATATATTCAGGAAAAAACGCATACGCCCTTTTTGGCCAAGGGCATCATTGTCAACGTTTTGCTGCTTTTCATGTGCTTTAAAGGCGAGTCGAATCTACCTCCTGAAATCTGTTTCCTGCAAATCTGCCTTGCTTTCAAATCCTCTTCGTTGCCTTCCCTCAATATATTTGTGGACGAGAGTTCTCATTTATAACTCTGCACGTTTGTGAATTGCAGTGCCCCTGAGCTCCATTTGTCTCCTCGCTTTGTTGGGAGCTGGCCGCAAAAGCGCTGGTTTGCTTCAGGCCCTATTTTGGTTCTGGGGGGCAGGCTGAGCCTGTGGTTCATTCTTCTTCCTGATGGGAAAATGGAGTGACCTATGCCTGTCCCAACACCTAGGGCTCGTCTCTCGTTGGTTCTGCGTCTTCCCATTCATCCTCAGGACAAATTGCAACCTGTACAATCAGGAGGTTAAAGGTGCTGATTCTCCAAGTAGGGAGATGGTTAGTCAAGCGGCTGGAATGGCGAACCCGAGCACAACGAGAGGAGAAATGAGGTGCGTTTTAGAAACCTTTCCCGATCTCATGGCATACCATCTTCTGGGTTTCCCATGCATGTTTTGATGTAGGAAGATGCCCTTGTACCTGGAGATTTGAGACCCATGGGGTGTGTTCCCCGCAGTGTTACTTTAAAGTATCTGCGTTTGCTCACCCAACCTCACCAATCCTCTCAGCCCCAAGAGTGTCCAGCCTTATGTCTCATCCAGCTGTGGGTCTAGATATGGTCAATCCAGGTTGCATCATAGACCCTGAACGGATTTTGTAAGAATTTCTCTCTCTTTCACTGTCTTTGTTTTGTGGGTTTTTTAAAGTAATTTACGTTTAGAATCGGTTTTGGCTGCTTTTCCCTGCTGTGTTGATGCCGTTTTACACCCTCTTGATTCACTTGCAGAGAGATATCGATACATAGGTTTTCAGATTCTTACTAGTGTGGTGACTAGGGTGTGTTGAGTCCAGTTCACTGAGCAGGGAGTAGGCCTTGTCTATTACATATTTGGCTTATGGAGCAGTGTCTGAGCTAATTTCAAACCCTTGTTTTATGCATCACCCCACCTCACCTTTCCCGTTAAGCAGCCATAGTGTGTCTTCTAAAGGTGTGACTCTGTTCTGTTTTGTAATTCAGTTCAAGTGTAGCGATTTTGACATTCCCTCTATAAGCGATATCTTAGGATAAGTGTCTTTTTCTGTGTGACTTATTTCACTTAGAATCATCGTACCTAAATCCACTCATCATGCTGCTAACTAGCCTTATGACATTGATTTCATGGCTGAGTGATATTCCATTGTGCCAAGTACCACCATTTCTTTATCCATTTTTCTCTTTCCTGGGATATTGAAGGTGTACCGAAGCGGAGGTTCTTGGAAACAGAGCAGCCGTAATCTTTAGGGTGCCTGTGTCTTGTTGATTTTTAGTTTTCCCAATTTATACGCCCATGAGTGGAAGTGCCCTATGCTCTCTACGCTGTGTTTATTACTTGTTTCAGGACACACCGTACTCTTCTCCAGAGTGCCTGTTGGCAATTTACATCCCGCCCATCAGCGTAGCAAGGCTCCCATGTCTCCATGGCCTGTCCTGCTTTTCTGGTTTTTACACTTTGTTCAGCATGGCCCTTTTGACCGAGGGCAAGCGAGACTTCTTTGTAGCGCTGATTTGCCCTTCCGGCTTGCTTGGTTGGCCAAAAAGGGCGTATGCGTTTTTTCCTGAATATATTCAGGAAAAAACGCATACGCCCTTTTTGGCCAAGGGCATCATTGTCAACGTTTTGCCGCTTTTCATGTGCTTTAAAGGCGAGTCGAATCTACCTCCTGAAATCTGTTTCCTGCAAATCTGCCTTGCTTTCAAATCCTCTTCGTTGCCTTCCCTCAATATATTTGTGGACGAGAGTTCTCATTTATAACTCTGCACGTTTGTGAATTGCAGTGCCCCTGAGCTCCATTTGTCTCCTCGCTTTTTTGGGAGCTGGCCGCAAAAGCGCAGGATTGCTTCAGGCCCTATTTTGGTTCTGGGGGGCAGGCTGAGCCTGTGGTTCATTCTTCTTCCTGATGGGAAAATGGAGTGACCTATGCCTGTCCCAACACCTAGGGCTCGTCTCTCGTTGGTTCTGCGTCTTCCCATTCATCCTCAGGACAAATTGCAACCTGTACAATCAGGAGGTTAAAGGTGCTGATTCTCCAAGTAGGGAGATGGTTAGTCAAGGGGCTGGAATGGCGAACCCGAGCACAAGGAGAGGAGAAATGAGGTGCGTTTTAGAAACCTTTCCCGATCTCATGGCATACCATCTTCTGGGTTTCCCATGCATGTTTTGATGTAGGAAGATGCCCTTGTACCTGGAGATTTGAGACCCATGGGGTGTGTTCCCCGCAGTGTTACTTTAAAGTATCTGCGTTTGCTCACCCAACCTCACCAATCCTCTCAGCCCCAAGAGTGTCCAGCCTTATGTCTCATCCAGCTGTGGGTCTAGATATGGTCAATCCAGGTTGCATCATAGACCCTGAACGGATTTTGTAAGAAATTCTCTCTCTTTCACTGTCTTTGTTTTGTGGGTTTTTTAAAGTAATTTATGTTTCGAATCATGCTTGGCTGCTTTTCCCTGCTGTGTTGATGCCGCTTTACACCCTCTTGATTCACTTGCAGAGAGATATCGATACATAGGTTTTCAGATTCTTACTAGTCAGATATATTCTTGTGTGGTGACTAGGGTGTGTTGAGTCCAGTTCACTGAGCAGGGAGTAGGCCTTGTCTATTACATATTTGGCTTATGGAGCGGTCTCTGAGCTAATTTCAAACCCTTGTTTTATGCATCACCCCACCTCACCTTTCCCGTTAAGCAGCCATAGTGTGTCTTCTAAAGGTGTGACTCTGTTCTGTTTTGTAATTCAGTTCAAGTGTAGCGATTTTGACATTCCCTCTATAAGCGATATCTTAGGATAAGTGTCTTTTTCTGTGTGACTTATTTCACTTAGAATCATCGTACCTAAATCCACTCATCATGCTGCTAACTAGCCTTATGACATTGATTTCATGGCTGAGTGATATTCCATTGTGCCAAGTACCACCATTTCTTTATCCATTTTTCTCTTTCCTGGGATATTGAAGGTGTACCGAAGCGGAGGTTCTTGGAAACAGAGCAGCCGTAAACTTTAGGGTGCCTGTGTCTTGTTGATTTTTAGTTTTCCCAATTTATACGCCCATGAGTGGAAGTGCCCTATGCTCTCTACGCTGTGTTTATTACTTGTTTCAGGACACACCGTACTCTTCTCCAGAGTGCCTGTTGGCAATTTACATCCCGCCCATCAGCGTAGCAAGGCTCCCATGTCTCCATGGCCTGTCCTGCTTTTCTGGTTTTTACACTTTGTTCAGCATGGCCCATTTGACCGAGGGCAAGCGAGACTTCTTTGTAGCGCTGATTTGCCCTTCCGGCTTGCTTGGTTGGCCAAAAAGGGCGTATGCGTTTTTTCCTGAATATATTCAGGAAAAAACGCATACGCCCTTTTTGGCCAAGGGCATCATTGTCAACGTTTTGCCGCTTTTCATGTGCTTTAAAGGCGAGTCGAATCTACCTCCTGAAATCTGTTTCCTGCAAATCTGCCTTGCTTTCAAATCCTCTTTGTTGCCTTCCCTCAATATATTTGTGGACGAGAGTTCTCATTTATAACTCTGCACGTTTGTGAATTGCAGTGCCCCTGAGCTCCATTTGTCTCCTCGCTTTTTTGGGAGCTGGCCGCAAAAGCGCAGGATTGCTTCAGGCCCTATTTTGGTTCTGGGGGCAGGCTGAGCCTGTGGTTCATTCTTCTTCCTGATGGGAAAATGGAGTGACCTGTGCCTGTCCCAACACCTAGGGCTCGTCTCTCGTTGGTTCTGCGTCTTCCCATTCATCCTCAGGACAAATTGCAACCTGTACAATCAGGAGGTTAAAGGTGCTGATTCTCCAAGTAGGGAGATGGTTAGTCAAGGGGCTGGAATGGCGAACCCGAGCACAAGGAGAGGAGAAATGAGGTGCGTTTTAGAAACCTTTCCCGATCTCATGGCATACCATCTTCTGGGTTTCCCATGCATGTTTTGATGTAGGAAGATGCCCTTGTACCTGGAGATTTGAGACCCATGGTGTGTGTTCCCCGCAGTGTTACTTTAAAGTATCTGCGTTTGCTCACCCAACCTCACCAATCCTCTCAGCCCCAAGAGTGTCCAGCCTTATGTCTCATCCAGCTGTGGGTCTAGATATGGTCAATCCAGGTTGCATCATAGACCCTGAACGGATTTTGTAAGAATTTCTCTCTCTTTCACGGTCTTTGTTTTGTGGGTTTTTTAAAGTAATTTACGTTTAGAATCGGTCTTGGCTGCTTTTCCCTGCTGTGTTGATGCCGCTTTACACCCTCTTGATTCACTTGCAGAGAGATATCGATACATAGGTTTTCAGATTCTTACTAGTGTGGTGACTAGGGTGTGTTGAGTCCAGTTCACTGAGCAGGGAGTAGGCCTTGTCTATTACATATTTGGCTTATGGAGCGGTCTCTGAGCTAATTTCAAACCCTTGTTTTATGCATCACCCCACCTCACCTTTCCCGTTAAGCAGCCATAGTGTGTCTTCTAAAGGTGTGACTCTGTTCTGTTTTGTAATTCAGTTCAAGTGTAGCGATTTTGACATTCCCTCTATAAGCGATATCTTAGGATAAGTGTCTTTTTCTGTGTGACTTATTTCACTTAGAATCATCGTACCTAAATCCACTCATCATGCTGCTAACTAGCCTTATGACATTGATTTCATGGCTGAGTGATATTCCATTGTGCCAAGTACCACCATTTCTTTATCCATTTTTCTCTTTCCTGGGACATTGATGGTGTACCAAAGTGGAGGTTCTTGGAAACAGAGCAGCCGTAAACTTTAGGGTGCCTGTGTCTTGTTGATTTTTACTTTTCCCAATTTATACGCCCATGAGTGGAAGTGCCCTATGCTCTCTACGCTGTGTTTATTACTTGTTTCAGGACACACCGTACTCTTCTCCAGAGTGCCTGTTGGCAATTTACATCCCGCCCATCAGCGTAGCAAGGCTCCCATGTCTCCATGGCCTGTCCTGCTTTTCTGGTTTTTACACTTTGTTCAGCATGGCCCTTTTGACCGAGGGCAAGCGAGACTTCTTTGTAGCGCTGATTTGCCCTTCCGGCTTGCTTGGTTGGCCAAAAAGGGCGTATGCGTTTTTTCCTGAATATATTCAGGAAAAAACGCATACGCCCTTTTTGGCCAAGGGCATCATTGTCAACGTTTTGCCGCTTTTCATGTGCTTTAAAGGCGAGTCGAATCTACCTCCTGAAATCTGTTTCCTGCAAATCTGCCTTGCTTTCAAATCCTCTTCGTTGCCTTCCCTCAATATATTTGTGGACGAGAGTTCTCATTTATAACTCTGCACGTTTGTGAATTGCAGTGCCCCTGAGCTCCATTTGTCTCCTCGCTTTTTAGGGAGCTGGCCGCAAAAGCGCAGGATTGCTTCAGGCCCTATTTTGGTTCTGGGGGGCAGGCTGAGCCTGTGGTTCATTCTTCTTCCTGATGGGAAAATGGAGTGACGTATGCCTGTCCCAACACCTAGGGCTCGTCTCTCGTTGGTTCCGCGTCTTCCCGTTCATCCTCAGGACAAATTGGAACCTGTAAGAAACAGGAGGTTAAAGGTGCTGATTCTCCAAGTAGGGAGATGGTTAGTCAAGTGGCTGGAATGGCGAACCCGAGCACAAGGAGAGGATAAATGAGGTGCGTTTTAGAAACCTTTCCCGATCTCATGGCATACCATCTTCTGGGTTTCCCATGCATGTTTTGATGTAGGAAGATGCCCTTGTACCTGGAGATTTGAGACCCATGGGGTGTGTTCCCCGCAGTGTTACTTTAAAGTATCTGCGTTTGCTCACCCAACCTCACCAATCCTCTCAGCCCCAAGAGTGTCCAGCCTTATGTCTCATCCAGCTGTGGGTCTAGATATGGTCAATCCAGGTTGCATCATAGACCCTGAACGGATTTTGTAAGAATTTCTCTCTCTTTCACGGTCTTTGTTTTGTGGGTTTTTTAAAGTAATTTACGTTTAGAATCGGTCTTGGCTGCTTTTCCCTGCTGTGTTGATGCCGCTTTACACCCTCTTGATTCACTTGCAGAGAGATATCGATACATAGGTTTTCAGATTCTTACTAGTGTGGTGACTAGGGTGTGTTGAGTCCAGTTCACTGAGCAGGGAGTAGGCCTTGTCTATTACATATTTGGCTTATGGAGCGGTCTCTGAGCTAATTTCAAACCCTTGTTTTATGCATCACCCCACCTCACCTTTCCCGTTAAGCAGCCATAGTGTGTCTTCTAAAGGTGTGACTCTGTTCTGTTTTGTAATTCAGTTCAAGTGTAGCCATTTTGACATTCCCTCTATAAGCGATATCTTAGGATAAGTGTCTTTTTCTGTGTGACTTATTTCACTTAGAATCATCGTACCTAAATCCACTCATCATGCTGCTAACTAGCCTTATGACATTGATTTCATGGCTGAGTGATATTCCATTGTGCCAAGTACCACCATTTCTTTATCCATTTTTCTCTTTCCTGGGATATTGAAGGTGTACCGAAGTGGAGGTTCTTGGAAACAGAGCAGCCGTAAACTTTAGGGTGCCTGTGTCTTGTTGATTTTTAGTTTTCCCAATTTATACGCCCATGAGTGGAAGTGCCCTATGCTCTCTACGCTGTGTTTATTACTTGTTTCAGGACACACCGTACTCTTCTCCAGAGTGCCTGTTGGCAATTTACATCCCGCCCATCAGCGTAAGAAGGCTCCCATGTCTCCATGGCCTGTCCTGCTTTTCTGGTTTTTACTGTTTGTTCAGGATGGCCCTTTTGACCGAGGGCAAGCCAGACTTCTTTGTAGCGCTGATTTGCCCTTCCGGCTTGCTTGGTTGGCCAAAAAGGGCGTATGCGTTTTTTCCTGAATATATTCAGGAAAAAACGCATACGCCCTTTTTGGCCAAGGGCATCATTGTCAACGTTTTGCCGCTTTTCATGTGCTTTAAAGGCGAGTCGAATCTACCTCCTGATATCTGTTTCCTGCAAATCTGCCTTGCTTTCAAATCCTCTTCGTTGCCTTCCCTCAATATATTTGTGGACGAGAGTTCTCATTTATAACTCTGCACGTTTGTGAATTGCAGTGCCCCTGAGCGCCATTTGTCTCCTCGCTTTTTTGGGAGCTGGCCGCAAAAGCGCAGGATTGCTTCAGGCCCTATTTTGGTTCTGGGGGGCAGGCTGCGCCTGTGGTTCATTCTTCTTCCTGATGGGAAAATGGAGTGACCTATGCCTGTCCCAACACCTAGGGCTCGTCTCTCGTTGGTTCCGCGTCTTCCCGTTCATCCTCAGGACAAATTGCAACCTGGACGAAACAGGAGGTTAAAGGTGCTGATTCTCCAAGTAGGGAGATGGTTAGTCAAGTGGCTGGAATGGCGAACCCGAGCACAAGGAGAGGATAAATGAGGTGCGTTTTAGAAACCTTTCCCGATCTCATGGCATACCATCTTCTGGGTTTCCCATGCATGTTTTGATGTAGGAAGATGCCCTTGTACCTGGAGATTTGAGACCCATGGGGTGTGTTCCCCGCAGTGTTACTTTAAAGTATCTGCGTTTGCTCACCCAACCTCACCAATCCTCTCAGCCCCAAGAGTGTCCAGCCTTATGTCTCATCCAGCTGTGGGTCTAGATATGGTCAATCCAGGTTGCATCATAGACCCTGAACGGATTTCGTAAGAATTTCTCTCTCTTTCACGGTCTTTGTTTTGTGGGTTTTTTAAAGTAATTTATGTTTAGAATCGGGCTTGGCTGCTTTTCCCTGCTGTGTTGATGCCGCTTTACACCCACTTGATTCACTTGCAGAGAGATATCGATACATAAGTTTTCAGATTCTTACTAGTCAGATATATTCTTGTGTGGTGTCTAGGGTGTGTTGAGTCCAGTTCACTGAGCAGGGAGTAGGCCTTGTCTATTACATATTTGGCTTATGGAGCGGTCTCTGAGCTAATTTCAAACCCTTGTTTTATGCATCACCCCACCTCACCTTTCCCGTTAAGCAGCCATAGTGTGTCTTCTAAAGGTGTGACTCTGTTCTGTTTTGTAATTCAGTTCAAGTGTAGCGATTTTGACATTCCCTCTATAAGCGATATCTTAGGATAAGTGTCTTTTTCTGTGTGACTTATTTCACTTAGAATCATCGTACCTAAATCCACTCATCATGCTGCTAACTAGCCTTATGACATTGATTTCATGGCTGAGTGATATTCCATTGTGCCAAGTACCACCATTTCTTTATCCATTTTTCTCTTTCCTGGGATATTGAAGGTGTACCGAAGCGGAGGTTCTTGGAAACAGAGCAGCCGTAAACTTTAGGGTGCCTGTGTCTTGTTGATTTTTAGTTTTCCCAATTTATACGCCCATGAGTGGAAGTGCCCTATGCTCTCTACGCTGTGTTTATTACTTGTTTCAGGACACACCGTACTCTTCTCCAGAGTGCCTGTTGGCAATTTACATCCCGCCCATCAGCGTAGCAAGGCTCCCATGTCTCCATGGCCTGTCCTGCTTTTCTGGTTTTTACACTTTGTTCAGCATGGCCCTTTTGACCGAGGGCAAGCGAGACTTCTTTGTAGCGCTGATTTGCCCTTCCGGCTTGCTTGGTTGGCCAAAAAGGGCGTATGCGTTTTTTCCTGAATATATTCAGGAAAAAACGCATACGCCCTTTTTGGCCAAGGGCATCATTGTCAACGTTTTGCCGCTTTTCATGTGCTTTAAAGGCGAGTCGAATCTACCTCCTGAAATCTGTTTCCTGCAAATCTGCCTTGCTTTCAAATCCTCTTCGTTGCCTTCCCTCAATATATTTGTGGACGAGAGTTCTCATTTATAACTCTGCACGTTTGTGAATTGCAGTGCCCCTGAGCTCCATTTGTCTCCTCGCTTTTTTGGGAGCTGGCCGCAAAAGCGCAGGATTGCTTCAGGCCCTATTTTGGTTCTGGGGGGCAGGCTGAGCCTGTGGTTCATTCTTCTTCCTGATGGGAAAATGGAGTCACCTATGCCTGTCCCAAAACCTAGGGATTGTCTCTCGTTGGTTCCGCATCTTCCCTTTCATCCTCAGCACAAATTGCAACCTGTACAATCAGGAGGTTAAAGGTGCTGATTCTCCAAGTAGGGAGATGGTTAGTCAAGCGGCTGGAATGGCAAACCAGAGCACAAGGAGAGGAGAAATGAGGTGCGTTTTAGAAACCTTTCCCGATCTCATGGCATACCATCTTCTGGGTTTCCCATGCATGTTTTGATGTAGGAAGATGCCCTTGTACCTGGAGATTTGAGACCCATGGGGTGTGTTCCCCGCAGTGTTACTTTAAAGTATCTGCGTTTGCTCACCCAACCTCACCAATCCTCTCAGCCCCAAGAGTGTCCAGCCTTATGTCTCATCCAGCTGTGGGTCTAGATATGGTCAATCCAGGTTGCATCATAGACCCTGAACGGATTTCGTAAGAATTTCTCTCTCTTTCACGGTCTTTGTTTTGTGGGTTTTTTAAAGTAATTTACGTTTAGAATCGGGCTTGGCTGCTTTTCCCTGCTGTGTTGATGCCGCTTTACACCCTCTTGATTCATTGCAGAGAGATATCGATACATAGGTTTTCAGATTCTTACTAGTCAGATATATTCTTGTGTGGTGACTAGGGTGTGTTGAGTCCAGTTCACTGAGCAGGGAGTAGGCCTTGTCTATTACATATTTGGCTTATGGAGCGGTCTCTGAGCTAATTTCAAACCCTTGTTTTATGCATCACCCCACCTCACCTTTCCCGTTAAGCAGCCATAGTGTGTCTTCTAAAGGTGTGACTCTGTTCTGATTTGTAATTCAGTTCAAGTGTAGCGATTTTGACATTCCCTCTATAAGCGATATCTTAGGATAAGTGTCTTTTTCTGTGTAACTTATTTCACTTAGAATCATCGTATCTAAATCCACTCATCATGCTGCTAACTAGCCTTATGACATTGATTTCATGGCTGAGTGATATTCCATTGTGCCAAGTACCACCATTTCTTTATCCATTTTTCTCTTTCCTGGGATATTGAAGGTGTACCGAAGCGGAGGTTCTTGGAAACAGAGCAGCCGTAAACTTTATGGTGCCTGTGTCTTGTTGATTTTTAGTTTTCCCAATTTATACGCCCATGAGTGGAAGTGCCCTATGCTCTCTACGCTGTGTTTATTACTTGTTTCAGGACACACCGTACTCTTCTCCAGAGTGCCTGTTGGCAATTTACATCCCGCCCATCAGCGTAGCAAGGCTCCCATGTCTCCATGGCCTGTCCTGCTTTTCTGGTTTTTACACTTTGTTCAGCATGGCCCTTTTGACCGAGGGCAAGCGAGACATCTTTGTAGCGCTGATTTGCCCTTCTGGCTTGCTTGGTTGGCCAAAAAGGGCGTATGCGTTTTTTCCTGAATATATTCAGGAAAAAACGCATACGCCCTTTTTGGCCAAGGGCATCATTGTCAACGTTTTGCCGCTTTTCATGTGCTTTAAAGGCGAGTCGAATCTACCTCCTGAAATCTGTTTCCTGCAAATCTGCCTTGCTTTCAAATCCTCTTCGTTGCCTTCCCTCAATATATTTGTGGACGAGAGTTCTCATTTATAACTCTGCACGTTTGTGAATTGCAGTGCCCCTGAGCTCCATTTGTCTCCTCGCTTTTTTGGGAGCTGGCCGCAAAAGCGCAGGATTGCTTCAGGCCCTATTTTGGTTCTGGGGGGCAGGCTGAGCCTGTGGTTCATTCTTCTTCCTGATGGGAAAATGGAGTGACCTATGCCTGTCCCAACACCTAGGGCTCGTCTCTCGTTGGTTCCGCGTCTTCCCGTTCATCCTCAGGACAAATTGCAACCTGTAAGAAACAGGAGGTTAAAGGTGCTGATTCTCCAAGTAGGGAGATGGTTAGTCAAGTGGCTGGAATGGCGAACCCGAGCACAAGGAGAGGATAAATGAGGTGCGTTTTAGAAACCTTTCCCGATCTCATGGCATACCATCTTCTGGGTTTCCCATGCATGTTTTGATGTAGGAAGATGCCCTTGTACCTGGAGATTTGAGACCCATGGGGTGTGTTCCCCGCAGTGTTACTTTAAAGTATCTGCATTTGCTCACCCAACCTCACCAATCCTCTCAGCCCCAAGAGTGTCCAGCCTTATGTCTCATCCAGCTGTGGGTCTAGATATGGTCAATCCAGTTTGCATCAGAGACCCTGAACGGATTTTGTAAGAATTTCTCTCTCTTTCACTGTCTTTGTTTTGTGGGTTTTTTAAAGTAATTTATGTTTAGAATCGGGCTTGGCTGCTTTTCCCTGCTGTGTTGATGCCGCTTTACACCCTCTTGATTCACTTGCAGAGAGATATCGATACATAGGTTTTCAGATTCTTACTAGTCAGATATATTCTTGTGTGGTGTCTAGGGTGTGTTGAGTCCAGTTCACTGAGCAGGGAGTAGGCCTTGTCTATTACATATTTGGCTTATGGAGCGGTCTCTGAGCTAATTTCAAACCCTTGTTTTATGCATCACCCCACCTCACCTTTCCCGTTAAGCAGCCATAGTGTGTCTTCTAAAGGTGTGACTCTGTTCTGTTTTGTAATTCAGTTCAAGTGTAGCGATTTTGACATTCCCTCTATAAGCGATATCTTAGGATAAGTGTCTTTTTCTGTGTGACTTAATTCACTTAGAATCATCATATCTAAATCCACTCATCATGCTGCTAACTAGCCTTATGACATTGATTTCATGGTTGAGTGATATTCCATTGTGCCAAGTACCACCATTTCTTTATCCATTTTTCTCTTTCCTGGGATATTGAAGGTGTACCGAAGTGGAGGTTCTTGGAAACAGAGCAGCCGTAAACTTTAGGGTGCCTGTGTCTTGTTGATTTTTAGTTTTCCCAATTTATACGCCCTTGAGTGGAAGTGCCCTATGCTCTCTACGCTGTGTTTATTACTTGTTTCAGGACACACCGTACTCTTCTCCAGAGTGCCTGTTGGCAATTTACATCCCGCCCATCAGCGTAGCAAGGCTCCCATGTCTCCATGGCCTGTCTTGCTTTTCTGGTTTTTACACTTTGTTCAGCATGGCCCTTTTGACCGAGGGCAAGCGAGACTTCTTTGTAGCGCTGATTTGCCCTTCCGGCCTGCTTGGTTGGCCAAAAAGGGCGTATGCGTTTTTTCCTGAATATATTCAGGAAAAAACGCATACGCCCTTTTTGGCCAAGGGCATCATTGTCAACGTTTTGCCGCTTTTCATGTGCTTTAAAGGCGAGTCGAATCTACCTCCTGAAATCTGTTTCCTGCAAATCTGCCTTGCTTTCAAATCCTCTTCGTTGCCTTCCCTCAATATATTTGTGGACGAGAGTTCTCATTTATAACTCTGCACGTTTGTGAATTGCAGTGCCCCTGAGCTCCATTTGTCTCCTCGCTTTTTTGGGAGCTGGCCGCAAAAGCGCAGGATTGCTTCAGGCCCTATTTTGGTTCTGGGGGGCAGGCTGAGCCTGTGGTTCATTCTTCTTCCTGATGGGAAAATGGAGTGACCTATGCCTGTCCCAACACCTAGGGCTCGTCTCTCGTTGGTTCCGCGTCTTCCCGTTCATCCTCAGGACAAATTGCAACCTGTACAATCAGGAGGTTAAAGGTGCTGATTCTCCAAGTAGGGAGATGGTTAGTCAAGCGGCTGGAATGGCGAACCCGAGCACAAGGAGAGGATAAATGAGGTGCGTTTTAGAAACCTTTCCCGATCTCATGGCATACCATCTTCTGGGTTTCCCATGCATGTTTTGATGTAGGAAGATGCCCTTGTACCTGGAGATTTGAGACCCATGGGGTGTGTTCCCCGCAGTGTTACTTTAAAGTATCTGCGTTTGCTCACCCAACCTCACCAATCCTCTCAGCCCCAAGAGTGTCCAGCCTTATGTCTCATCCAGCTGTGGGTCTAGATATGGTCAATCCAGGTTGCATCATAGACCCTGAACGGATTTTGTAAGAATTTCTCTCTCTTTCACTGTCTTTGTTTTGTGGGTTTTTTAAAGTAGTTTATGTTTAGAATCGGGCTTGGCTGCTTTTCCCTGCTGTGTTGATGTCGCTTTACACCCTCTTGATTCACTTGCAGAGAGATATCGATACATAGGTTTTCAGATTCTTACTAGTCAGATATATTCTTGTGTGGTGACTAGGGTGTGTTGAGTCCAGTTCACTGAGCAGGGAGTAGGCCTTGTCTATTACATATTTGGCTTATGGAGCGGTCTCTGAGCTAATTTCAAACCCTTGTTTTATGCATCACCCCACCTCACCTTTCCCGTTAAGCAGCCATAGTGTGTCTTCTAAAGGTGTGACTCTGTTCTCTTTTGTAATTCAGTTCAAGTGTAGCGATTTTGACATTCCCTCTATAAGCGATATCTTAGGATAAGTGTCTTTTTCTGTGTGACTTATTTCACTTAGAATCATCGTACCTAAATCCACTCATCATGCTGCTAACTAGCCTTATGACATTGATTTCATGGCTGAGTGATATTCCATTGTGCCAAGTACCACCATTTCTTTATCCATTTTTCTCTTTCCTGGGATATTGAAGGTGTACCGAAGTGGAGGTTCTTGGAAACAGAGCAGCCGTAAACTTTAGGGTGCCTGTGTCTTGTTGATTTTTAGTTTTCCCAATTTATACGCCCATGAGTGGAAGTGCCCTATGCTCTCTACGCTGTGTTTATTACTTGTTTCAGGACACACCGTACTCTTCTCCAGAGTGCCTGTTGGCAATTTACATCCCGCCCATCAGCGTAAGAAGGCTCCCATGTCTCCATGGCCTGTCCTGCTTTTCTGGTTTTTACTGTTTGTTCAGGATGGCCCTTTTGACCGAGGGCAAGCCAGACTTCTTTGTAGCGCTGATTTGCCCTTCCGGCTTGCTTGGTTGGCCAAAAAGGGCGTATGCGTTTTTTCCTGAATATATTCAGGAAAAAACGCATACGCCCTTTTTGGCCAAGGGCATCATTGTCAACGTTTTGCCGCTTTTCATGTGCTTTAAAGGCGAGTCGAATCTACCTCCTGATATCTGTTTCCTGCAAATCTGCCTTGCTTTCAAATCCTCTTCGTTGCCTTCCCTCAATATATTTGTGGACGAGAGTTCTCATTTATAACTCTGCACGTTTGTGAATTGCAGTGCCCCTGAGCGCCATTTGTCTCCTCGCTTTTTTGGGAGCTGGCCGCAAAAGCGCAGGATTGCTTCAGGCCCTATTTTGGTTCTGGGGGGCAGGCTGCGCCTGTGGTTCATTCTTCTTCCTGATGGGAAAATGGAGTGACCTATGCCTGTCCCAACACCTAGGGCTCGTCTCTCGTTGGTTCCGCGTCTTCCCGTTCATCCTCAGGACAAATTGCAACCTGGACGAAACAGGAGGTTAAAGGTGCTGATTCTCCAAGTAGGGAGATGGTTAGTCAAGTGGCTGGAATGGCGAACCCGAGCACAAGGAGAGGATAAATGAGGTGCGTTTTAGAAACCTTTCCCGATCTCATGGCATACCATCTTCTGGGTTTCCCATGCATGTTTTGATGTAGGAAGATGCCCTTGTACCTGGAGATTTGAGACCCATGGGGTGTGTTCCCCGCAGTGTTACTTTAAAGTATCTGCGTTTGCTCACCCAACCTCACCAATCCTCTCAGCCCCAAGAGTGTCCAGCCTTATGTCTCATCCAGCTGTGGGTCTAGATATGGTCAATCCAGGTTGCATCATAGACCCTGAACGGATTTCGTAAGAATTTCTCTCTCTTTCACGGTCTTTGTTTTGTGGGTTTTTTAAAGTAATTTATGTTTAGAATCGGGCTTGGCTGCTTTTCCCTGCTGTGTTGATGCCGCTTTACACCCACTTGATTCACTTGCAGAGAGATATCGATACATAAGTTTTCAGATTCTTACTAGTCAGATATATTCTTGTGTGGTGTCTAGGGTGTGTTGAGTCCAGTTCACTGAGCAGGGAGTAGGCCTTGTCTATTACATATTTGGCTTATGGAGCGGTCTCTGAGCTAATTTCAAACCCTTGTTTTATGCATCACCCCACCTCACCTTTCCCGTTAAGCAGCCATAGTGTGTCTTCTAAAGGTGTGACTCTGTTCTGTTTTGTAATTCAGTTCAAGTGTAGCGATTTTGACATTCCCTCTATAAGCGATATCTTAGGATAAGTGTCTTTTTCTGTGTGACTTATTTCACTTAGAATCATCGTACCTAAATCCACTCATCATGCTGCTAACTAGCCTTATGACATTGATTTCATGGCTGAGTGATATTCCATTGTGCCAAGTACCACCATTTCTTTATCCATTTTTCTCTTTCCTGGGATATTGAAGGTGTACCGAAGCGGAGGTTCTTGGAAACAGAGCAGCCGTAAACTTTAGGGTGCCTGTGTC
This sequence comes from Eubalaena glacialis, assembly GCF_028564815.1. Taxonomy (NCBI): domain Eukaryota; kingdom Metazoa; phylum Chordata; class Mammalia; order Artiodactyla; family Balaenidae; genus Eubalaena; species Eubalaena glacialis. Next base: position 425,099 of record NW_026871762.1, on the reverse strand, counting down.
TTGTTGATTTTTACTTTTCCCAATTTATACGCCCATGAGTGGAAGTGCCCTATGCTCTCTACGCTGTGTTTATTACTTGTTTCAGGACACACCGTACTCTTCTCCAGAGTGCCTGTTGGCAATTTACATCCCGCCCATCAGCGTAGCAAGGCTCCCATGTCTCCATGGCCTGTCCTGCTTTTCTGGTTTTTACACTTTGTTCAGCATGGCCCTTTTGACCGAGGGCAAGCGAGACTTCTTTGTAGCGCTGATTTGCCCTTCCGGCTTGCTTGGTTGGCCAAAAAGGGCGTATGCGTTTTTTCCTGAATATATTCAGGAAAAAACGCATACGCCCTTTTTGGCCAAGGGCATCATTGTCAACGTTTTGCCGCTTTTCATGTGCTTTAAAGGCGAGTCGAATCTACCTCCTGAAATCTGTTTCCTGCAAATCTGCCTTGCTTTCAAATCCTCTTCGTTGCCTTCCCTCAATATATTTGTGGACGAGAGTTCTCATTTATAACTCTGCACGTTTGTGAATTGCAGTGCCCCTGAGCTCCATTTGTCTCCTCGCTTTTTTGGGAGCTGGCCGCAAAAGCGCAGGATTGCTTCAGGCCCTATTTTGGTTCTGGGGGGCAGGCTGAGCCTGTGGTTCATTCTTCTTCCTGATGGGAAAATGGAGTCACCTATGCCTGTCCCAAAACCTAGGGATTGTCTCTCGTTGGTTCCGCATCTTCCCTTTCATCCTCAGCACAAATTGCAACCTGTACAATCAGGAGGTTAAAGGTGCTGATTCTCCAAGTAGGGAGATGGTTAGTCAAGCGGCTGGAATGGCAAACCAGAGCACAAGGAGAGGAGAAATGAGGTGCGTTTTAGAAACCTTTCCCGATCTCATGGCATACCATCTTCTGGGTTTCCCATGCATGTTTTGATGTAGGAAGATGCCCTTGTACCTGGAGATTTGAGACCCATGGGGTGTGTTCCCCGCAGTGTTACTTTAAAGTATCTGCGTTTGCTCACCCAACCTCACCAATCCTCTCAGCCCCAAGAGTGTCCAGCCTTATGTCTCATCCAGCTGTGGGTCTAGATATGGTCAATCCAGGTTGCATCATAGACCCTGAACGGATTTCGTAAGAATTTCTCTCTCTTTCACGGTCTTTGTTTTGTGGGTTTTTTAAAGTAATTTACGTTTAGAATCGGGCTTGGCTGCTTTTCCCTGCTGTGTTGATGCCGCTTTACACCCTCTTGATTCATTGCAGAGAGATATCGATACATAGGTTTTCAGATTCTTACTAGTCAGATATATTCTTGTGTGGTGACTAGGGTGTGTTGAGTCCAGTTCACTGAGCAGGGAGTAGGCCTTGTCTATTACATATTTGGCTTATGGAGCGGTCTCTGAGCTAATTTCAAACCCTTGTTTTATGCATCACCCCACCTCACCTTTCCCGTTAAGCAGCCATAGTGTGTCTTCTAAAGGTGTGACTCTGTTCTGATTTGTAATTCAGTTCAAGTGTAGCGATTTTGACATTCCCTCTATAAGCGATATCTTAGGATAAGTGTCTTTTTCTGTGTGACTTATTTCACTTAGAATCATCGTATCTAAATCCACTCATCATGCTGCTAACTAGCCTTATGACATTGATTTCATGGCTGAGTGATATTCCATTGTGCCAAGTACCACCATTTCTTTATCCATTTTTCTCTTTCCTGGGATATTGAAGGTGTACCGAAGCGGAGGTTCTTGGAAACAGAGCAGCCGTAAACTTTATGGTGCCTGTGTCTTGTTGATTTTTAGTTTTCCCAATTTATACGCCCATGAGTGGAAGTGCCCTATGCTCTCTACGCTGTGTTTATTACTTGTTTCAGGACACACCGTACTCTTCTCCAGAGTGCCTGTTGGCAATTTACATCCCGCCCATCAGCGTAGCAAGGCTCCCATGTCTCCATGGCCTGTCCTGCTTTTCTGGTTTTTACACTTTGTTCAGCATGGCCCTTTTGACCGAGGGCAAGCGAGACATCTTTGTAGCGCTGATTTGCCCTTCTGGCTTGCTTGGTTGGCCAAAAAGGGCGTATGCGTTTTTTCCTGAATATATTCAGGAAAAAACGCATACGCCCTTTTTGGCCAAGGGCATCATTGTCAACGTTTTGCCGCTTTTCATGTGCTTTAAAGGCGAGTCGAATCTACCTCCTGAAATCTGTTTCCTGCAAATCTGCCTTGCTTTCAAATCCTCTTCGTTGCCTTCCCTCAATATATTTGTGGACGAGAGTTCTCATTTATAACTCTGCACGTTTGTGAATTGCAGTGCCCCTGAGCTCCATTTGTCTCCTCGCTTTTTTGGGAGCTGGCCGCAAAAGCGCAGGATTGCTTCAGGCCCTATTTTGGTTCTGGGGGGCAGGCTGAGCCTGTGGTTCATTCTTCTTCCTGATGGGAAAATGGAGTGACCTATGCCTGTCCCAACACCTAGGGCTCGTCTCTCGTTGGTTCCGCGTCTTCCCGTTCATCCTCAGGACAAATTGCAACCTGTAAGAAACAGGAGGTTAAAGGTGCTGATTCTCCAAGTAGGGAGATGGTTAGTCAAGTGGCTGGAATGGCGAACCCGAGCACAAGGAGAGGATAAATGAGGTGCGTTTTAGAAACCTTTCCCGATCTCATGGCATACCATCTTCTGGGTTTCCCATGCATGTTTTGATGTAGGAAGATGCCCTTGTACCTGGAGATTTGAGACCCATGGGGTGTGTTCCCCGCAGTGTTACTTTAAAGTATCTGCATTTGCTCACCCAACCTCACCAATCCTCTCAGCCCCAAGAGTGTCCAGCCTTATGTCTCATCCAGCTGTGGGTCTAGATATGGTCAATCCAGTTTGCATCAGAGACCCTGAACGGATTTTGTAAGAATTTCTCTCTCTTTCACTGTCTTTGTTTTGTGGGTTTTTTAAAGTAATTTATGTTTAGAATCGGGCTTGGCTGCTTTTCCCTGCTGTGTTGATGCCGCTTTACACCCTCTTGATTCACTTGCAGAGAGATATCGATACATAGGTTTTCAGATTCTTACTAGTCAGATATATTCTTGTGTGGTGTCTAGGGTGTGTTGAGTCCAGTTCACTGAGCAGGGAGTAGGCCTTGTCTATTACATATTTGGCTTATGGAGCGGTCTCTGAGCTAATTTCAAACCCTTGTTTTATGCATCACCCCACCTCACCTTTCCCGTTAAGCAGCCATAGTGTGTCTTCTAAAGGTGTGACTCTGTTCTGTTTTGTAATTCAGTTCAAGTGTAGCGATTTTGACATTCCCTCTATAAGCGATATCTTAGGATAAGTGTCTTTTTCTGTGTGACTTAATTCACTTAGAATCATCATATCTAAATCCACTCATCATGCTGCTAACTAGCCTTATGACATTGATTTCATGGTTGAGTGATATTCCATTGTGCCAAGTACCACCATTTCTTTATCCATTTTTCTCTTTCCTGGGATATTGAAGGTGTACCGAAGTGGAGGTTCTTGGAAACAGAGCAGCCGTAAACTTTAGGGTGCCTGTGTCTTGTTGATTTTTAGTTTTCCCAATTTATACGCCCTTGAGTGGAAGTGCCCTATGCTCTCTACGCTGTGTTTATTACTTGTTTCAGGACACACCGTACTCTTCTCCAGAGTGCCTGTTGGCAATTTACATCCCGCCCATCAGCGTAGCAAGGCTCCCATGTCTCCATGGCCTGTCTTGCTTTTCTGGTTTTTACACTTTGTTCAGCATGGCCCTTTTGACCGAGGGCAAGCGAGACTTCTTTGTAGCGCTGATTTGCCCTTCCGGCCTGCTTGGTTGGCCAAAAAGGGCGTATGCGTTTTTTCCTGAATATATTCAGGAAAAAACGCATACGCCCTTTTTGGCCAAGGGCATCATTGTCAACGTTTTGCCGCTTTTCATGTGCTTTAAAGGCGAGTCGAATCTACCTCCTGAAATCTGTTTCCTGCAAATCTGCCTTGCTTTCAAATCCTCTTCGTTGCCTTCCCTCAATATATTTGTGGACGAGAGTTCTCATTTATAACTCTGCACGTTTGTGAATTGCAGTGCCCCTGAGCTCCATTTGTCTCCTCGCTTTTTTGGGAGCTGGCCGCAAAAGCGCAGGATTGCTTCAGGCCCTATTTTGGTTCTGGGGGGCAGGCTGAGCCTGTGGTTCATTCTTCTTCCTGATGGGAAAATGGAGTGACCTATGCCTGTCCCAACACCTAGGGCTCGTCTCTCGTTGGTTCCGCGTCTTCCCGTTCATCCTCAGGACAAATTGCAACCTGTACAATCAGGAGGTTAAAGGTGCTGATTCTCCAAGTAGGGAGATGGTTAGTCAAGCGGCTGGAATGGCGAACCCGAGCACAAGGAGAGGAGAAATGAGGTGCGTTTTAGAAACCTTTCCCGATCTCATGGCATACCATCTTCTGGGTTTCCCATGCATGTTTTGATGTAGGAAGATGCCCTTGTACCTGGAGATTTGAGACCCATGGGGTGTGTTCCCCGCAGTGTTACTTTAAAGTATCTGCGTTTGCTCACCCAACCTCACCAATCCTCTCAGCCCCAAGAGTGTCCAGCCTTATGTCTCATCCAGCTGTGGGTCTAGATATGGTCAATCCAGGTTGCATCATAGACCCTGAACGGATTTTGTAAGAATTTCTCTCTCTTTCACTGTCTTTGTTTTGTGGGTTTTTTAAAGTAGTTTATGTTTAGAATCGGGCTTGGCTGCTTTTCCCTGCTGTGTTGATGTCGCTTTACACCCTCTTGATTCACTTGCAGAGAGATATCGATACATAGGTTTTCAGATTCTTACTAGTCAGATATATTCTTGTGTGGTGACTAGGGTGTGTTGAGTCCAGTTCACTGAGCAGGGAGTAGGCCTTGTCTATTACATATTTGGCTTATGGAGCGGTCTCTGAGCTAATTTCAAACCCTTGTTTTATGCATCACCCCACCTCACCTTTCCCGTTAAGCAGCCATAGTGTGTCTTCTAAAGGTGTGACTCTGTTCTGTTTTGTAATTCAGTTCAAGTGTAGCGATTTTGACATTCCCTCTATAAGCGATATCTTAGGATAAGTGTCTTTTTCTGTGTGACTTATTTCACTTAGAATCATCGTACCTAAATCCACTCATCATGCTGCTAACTAGCCTTATGACATTGATTTCATGGCTGAGTGATATTCCATTGTGCCAAGTACCACCATTTCTTTATCCATTTTTCTCTTTCCTGGGATTTTGAAGGTGTACCGAAGCGGAGGTTCTTGGAAACAGAGCAGCCGTAAATTTTAGGGTGCCTCTGTCTTGTTGATTTTTAGTTTTCCCAATTTATACGCCCATGAGTGGAAGTGCCCTATGCTCTCTACGCTGTGTTTATTACTTGTTTCAGGACACACCGTACTATTCTCCAGAGTGCCTGTTGGCAATTTACATCCCGCCCATCAGCGTAGCAAGGCTCCCATGTCTCCATGGCCTGTCCTGCTTTTCTGGTTTTTACACTTTGTTCAGCATGGCCCTTTTGACCGAGGGCAAGCGAGACTTCTTTGTAGCGCTGATTTGCCCTTCCGGCTTGCTTGGTTGGCCAAAAAGGGCGTATGCGTTTTTTCCTGAATATATTCAGGAAAAAACGCATACGCCCTTTTTGGCCAAGGGCATCATTGTCAACGTTTTGCCGCTTTTCATGTGCTTTAAAGGCGAGTCGAATCTACCTCCTGAAATCTGTTTCCTGCAAATCTGCCTTGCTTTCAAATCCTCTTCGTTGCCTTCCCTCAATATATTTGTGGACGAGAGTTCTCATTTATAACTCTGCACGTTTGTGAATTGCAGTGCCCCTGAGCTCCATTTGTCTCCTCGCTTTTTTGGGAGCTGGCCGCAAAAGCGCAGGATTGCTTCAGGCCCTATTTTGGTTCTGGGGGGCAGGCTGAGCCTGTGGTTCATTCTTCTTCCTGATGGGAAAATGGAGTCACCTATGCCTGTCCCAACACCTAGGGCTCGTCTCTCGTTGGTTCCGCGTCTTCCCGTTCATCCTCAGGACAAATTGCAACCTGTACAATCAGGAGGTTAAAGGTGCTGATTCTCCAAATAGGGAGATGGTTAGTCAAGCGGCTGGAATGGCGAACCCGAGCACAAGGAGAGGAGAAATGAGGTGCGTTTTAGAAACCTTTCCCGATCTCATGGCATACCATCTTCTGGGTTTCCCATGCATGTTTTGATGTAGGAAGATGCCCTTGTACCTGGAGATTTGAGACCCATGGGGTGTGTTCCCCGCAGTGTTACTTTAAAGTATCTGCGTTTGCTCACCCAACCTCACCAATCCTCTCAGCCCCAAGAGTGTCCAGCCTTATGTCTCATCCAGCTGTGGGTCTAGATATGGTCAATCCAGGTTGCATCATAGACCCTGAACGGATTTTGTAAGAATTTCTCTCTCTTTCACGGTCTTTGTTTTGTGGGTTTTTTAAAGTAGTTTATGTTTAGAATCGGGCTTGGCTGCTTTTCCCTGCTGTGTTGATGTCGCTTTACACCCTATTGATTCACTTGCAGAGAGATATCGATACATAGGTTTTCAGATTCTTACTAGTCAGATATATTCTTGTGTGGTGTCTAGGGTGTGTTGAGTCCAGTTCACTGAGCAGGGAGTAGGCCTTGTCTATTACATATTTGGCTTATGGAGCGGTCTCTGAGCTAATTTCAAACCCTTGTTTTATGCATCACCCCACCTCACCTTTCCCGTTAAGCAGCCATAGTGTGTCTTCTAAAGGTGTGACTGTGTTCTGTTTTGTAATTCAGTTCAAGTGTAGCGATTTTGACATTCCCTCTATAAGCGATATCTTAGGATAAGTGTCTTTTTCTGTGTGACTTATTTCACTTAGAATTATCGTATCTAAATCCACTCATCATGCTGCTAACTAGCCTTATGACATTGATTTCATGGCTGAGTGATATTCCATTGTGCCAAGTACCACCATTTCTTTATCCATTTTTCTCTTTCCTGGGATATTGAAGGTGTACCGAAGCGGAGGTTCTTGGAAACAGAACACCCGTAAACTTTAGGGTGCCTGTGTCTTGTTGATTCTTAGTTTTCCCAATTTATACGCCCATGAGTGGAAGTGCCCTATGCTCTCTACGCTGTGTTTATTACTTGTTTCAGGACACACCGTACTCTTCTCCAGAGTGCCTGTTGGCAATTTACATCCCGCCCATCAGCGTAGCAAGGCTCCCATGTCTCCATGGCCTGTCCTGCTTTTCTGGTTTTTACACTTTGTTCAGCATGGCCCTTTTGACCGAGGGCAAGCGAGACTTCTTTGTAGCGCTGATTTGCCCTTCCGGCTTGCTTGGTTGGCCAAAAAGGGCGTATGCGTTTTTTCCTGAATATATTCAGGAAAAAACGCATACGCCCTTTTTGGCCAAGGGCATCATTGTCAACGTTTTGCCGCTTTTCATGTGCTTTAAAGGCGAGTCGAATCTACCTCCTGAAATCTGTTTCCTGCAAATCTGCCTTGCTTTCAAATCCTCTTCGTTGCCTTCCCTCAATATATTTGTGGACGAGAGTTCTCATTTATAACTCTGCACGTTTGTGAATTGCAGTGCCCCTGAGCTCCATTTGTCTCCTCGCTTTTTTGGGAGCTGGCCGCAAAAGCGCAGGATTGCTTCAGGCCTTATTTTGGTTCTGGGGGGCAGGCTGAGCCTGTGGTTCATTCTTCTTCCTGATGGGAAAATGGAGTCACCTATGCCTGTCCCAACACCTAGGGCTCGTCTCTCGTTGGTTCCGCGTCTTCCCGTTCATCCTCAGGACAAATTGCAACCTGTAAGAAACAAGAGGTTAAAGGTGCTGATTCTCCAAGTAGGGAGATGGTTAGTCAAGTGGCTGGAATGGCGAACCCGAGCACAAGGAGAGGAGAAATGAGGTGCGTTTTAGAAACCTTTCCCGATCTCATGGCATACCATCTTCTGGGTTTCCCATGCATGTTTTGATGTAGGAAGATGCCCTTGTACCTGGAGATTTGAGACCCATGGGGTGTGTTCCCCGCAGTGTTACTTTAAAGTATCTGCGTTTGCTCACCCAACCTCACCAATCCTCTCAGCCCCAAGAGTGTCCAGCCTTATGTCTCATCCAGCTGTGGGTCTAGATATGGTCAATCCAGTTTGCATCAGAGACCCTGAACGGATTTTGTAAGAATTTCTCTCTCTTTCACTGTCTTTGTTTTGTGGGTTTTTTAAAGTAATTTATGTTTAGAATTGGGCTTGGCTGCTTTTCCCTGCTGTGTTGATGCCGCTTTACACCCTCTTGATTCACTTGCAGAGAGATATCGATACATAGGTTTTCAGATTCTTACTAGTCAGATATATTCTTGTGTGGTGACTAGGGTGTGTTGAGTCCAGTTCACTGAGCAGGGAGTAGGCCTTGTCTATTTCATATTTGGCTTATGAAGCGGTCTCTGAGCTAATTTCAAACCCTTGTTTTATGCATCACCCCACCTCACCTTTCCCGTTAAGCAGCCATAGTGTGTCTTCTAAAGGTGTGACTCTGTTCTGTTTTGTAATTCAGTTCAAGTGTAGCGATTTTGACATTCCCTCTATAAGCGATATCTTAGGATAAGTGTCTTTTTCTGTGTGACTTATTTCACTTACAATCATCGTACCTAAATCCACTCATCATGCTGCTAACTAGCCTTATGACATTGATTTCATGGTTGAGTGATATTCCATTGTGCCAAGTACCACCATTTCTTTATCCATTTTTCTCTTTCCTGGGATATTGAAGGTGTACCGAAGTGGAGGTTCTTGGAAACAGAGCAGCCGTAAACTTTAGGGTGCCTGTGTCTTGTTGATTTTTAGTTTTCCCAATTTATACGCCCTTGAGTGGAAGTGCCCTATGCTCTCTACGCTGTGTTTATTACTTGTTTCAGGACACACCGTACTCTTCTCCAGAGTGCCTGTTGGCAATTTACATCCCGCCCATCAGCGTAGCAAGGCTCCCATGTCTCCATGGCCTGTCTTGCTTTTCTGGTTTTTACACTTTGTTCAGCATGGCCCTTTTGACCGAGGGCAAGCGAGACTTCTTTGTAGCGCTGATTTGCCCTTCCGGCCTGCTTGGTTGGCCAAAAAGGGCGTATGCGTTTTTTCCTGAATATATTCAGGAAAAAACGCATACGCCCTTTTTGGCCAAGGGCATCATTGTCAACGTTTTGCCGCTTTTCATGTGCTTTAAAGGCGAGTCGAATCTACCTCCTGAAATCTGTTTCCTGCAAATCTGCCTTGCTTTCAAATCCTCTTCGTTGCCTTCCCTCAATATATTTGTGGACGAGAGTTCTCATTTATAACTCTGCACGTTTGTGAATTGCAGTGCCCCTGAGCTCCATTTGTCTCCTCGCTTTTTTGGGAGCTGGCCGCAAAAGCGCAGGATTGCTTCAGGCCCTATTTTGGTTCTGGGGGGCAGGCTGAGCCTGTGGTTCATTCTTCTTCCTGATGGGAAAATGGAGTGACCTATGCCTGTCCCAACACCTAGGGCTCGTCTCTCGTTGGTTCCGCGTCTTCCCGTTCATCCTCAGGACAAATTGCACCCTGTACAATCAGGAGGTTAAAGGTGCTGATTCTCCAAGTAGGGAGATGGTTAGTCAAGCGGCTGGAATGGCGAACCCGAGCACAAGGAGAGGAGAAATGAGGTGCGTTTTAGAAACCTTTCCCGATCTCATGGCATACCATCTTCTGGGTTTCCCATGCATGTTTTGATGTAGGAAGATGCCCTTGTACCTGGAGATTTGAGACCCATGGGGTGTGTTCCCCGCAGTGTTACTTTAAAGTATCTGCGTTTGCTCACCCAACCTCACCAATCCTCTCAGCCCCAAGAGTGTCCAGCCTTATGTCTCATCCAGCTGTGGGTCTAGATATGGTCAATCCAGGTTGCATCATAGACCCTGAACGGATTTTGTAAGAATTTCTCTCTCTTTCACTGTCTTTGTTTTGTGGGTTTTTTAAAGCAGTTTATGTTTAGAATCGGGCTTGGCTGCTTTTCCCTGCTGTGTTGATGTCGCTTTACACCCTCTTGATTCACTTGCAGAGAGATATCGATACATAGGTTTTCAGATTCTTACTAGTCAGATATATTCTTGTGTGGTGACTAGGGTGTGTTGAGTCCAGTTCACTGAGCAGGGAGTAGGCCTTGTCTATTACATATTTGGCTTATGGAGCGGTCTCTGAGCTAATTTCAAACCCTTGTTTTATGCATCACCCCACCTCACCTTTCCCGTTAAGCAGCCATAGTGTGTCTTCTAAAGGTGTGACTCTGTTCTGTTTTGTAATTCAGTTCAAGTGTAGCGATTTTGACATTCCCTCTATAAGCGATATCTTAGGATAAGTGTCTTTTTCTGTGTGACTTATTTCACTTAGAATCATCGTATCTAAATCCACTCATCATGCTGCTAACTAGCCTTATGACATTGATTTCATGGCTGAGTGATATTCCATTGTGCCAAGTACCACCATTTCTTTATCCATTTTTCTCTTTCCTGGGATATTGAAGGTGTACCGAAGCGGAGGTTCTTGGAAACAGAGCAGCCGTAAACTTTAGGGTGCCTGTGTCTTGTTGATTCTTAGTTTTCCCAATTTATACGCCCATGAGTGGAAGTGCCCTATGCTCTCTACGCTGTGTTTATTACTTGTTTCAGGACACACCGTACTCTTCTCCAGAGTGCCTGTTGGCAATTTACATCCCGCCCATCAGCGTAGCAAGGCTCCCATGTCTCCATGGCCTGTCCTGCTTTTCTGGTTTTTACACTTTGTTCAGCATGGCCCTTTTGACCGAGGGCAAGCGAGACATCTTTGTAGCGCTGATTTGCCCTTCCGGCTTGCTTGGTTGGCCAAAAAGGGCGTATGCGTTTTTTCCTGAATATATTCAGGAAAAAACGCATACGCCCTTTTTGACCAAGGGCATCATTGTCAACGTTTTGCCGCTTTTCATGTGCTTTAAAGGCGAGTCGAATCTACCTCCTGAAATCTGTTTCCTGCAAATCTGCCTTGCTTTCAAATCCTCTTCGTTGCCTTCCCTCAATATATTTGTGGACGAGAGTTCTCATTTATAACTCTGCACGTTTGTGAATTGCAGTGCCCCTGAGCTCCATTTGTCTCCTCGCTTTTTTGGGAGCTGGCCGCAAAAGCGCAGGATTGCTTCAGGCCTTATTTTGGTTCTGGGGGGCAGGCTGAGCCTGTGGTTCATTCTTCTTCCTGATGGGAAAATGGAGTCACCTATGCCTGTCCCAACACCTAGGGCTCGTCTCTCGTTGGTTCCGCGTCTTCCCGTTCATCCTCAGGACAAATTGCAACCTGTAAGAAACAGGAGGTTAAAGGTGCTGATTCTCCAAGTAGGGAGATGGTTAGTCAAGTGGCTGGAATGGCGAACCCGAGCACAAGGAGAGGAGAAATGAGGTGCGTTTTAGAAACCTTTCCCGATCTCATGGCATACCATCTTCTGGGTTTCCCATGCATGTTTTGATGTAGGAAGATGCCCTTGTACCTGGAGATTTGAGACCCATGGGGTGTGTTCCCCGCAGTGTTACTTTAAAGTATCTGCGTTTGCTCACCCAACCTCACCAATCCTCTCAGCCCCAAGAGTGTCCAGCCTTATGTCTCATCCAGCTGTGGGTCTAGATATGGTCAATCCAGGTTGCATCAGAGACCCTGAACGGATTTTGTAAGAATTTCTCTCTCTTTCACTGTCTTTGTTTTGTGGGTTTTTTAAAGTAATTTATGTTTAGAATCGGGCTTGGCTGCTTTTCCCTGCTGTGTTGATGCCGCTTTACACCCTCTTGATTCACTTGCAGAGAGATATCGATACATAGGTTTTCAGATTCTTACTAGTCAGATATATTCTTGTGTGGTGTCTAGGGTGTGTTGAGTCCAGTTCACTGAGCAGGGAGTAGGCCTTGTCTATTACATATTTGGCTTATGGAGCGGTCTCTGAGCTAATTTCAAACCCTTGTTTTATGCATCACCCCACCTCACCTTTCCCGTTAAGCAGCCATAGTGTGTCTTCTAAAGGTGTGACTCTGTTCTGTTTTGTAATTCAGTTCAAGTGTAGCGATTTTGACATTCCCTCTATAAGCGATATCTTAGGATAAGTGTCTTTTTCTGTGTGACTTATTTCACTTAGAATCATCGTATCTAAATCCACTCATCATGCTGCTAACTAGCCTTATGACATTGATTTCATGGCTGAGTGATATTCCATTGTGCCAAGTACCACCATTTCTTTATCCATTTTTCTCTTTCCTGGGATATTGAAGGTGTACCGAAGCGGAGGTTCTTGGAAACAGAGCACCCGTAAACTTTAGGGTGCCTGTGTCTTGTTGATTCTTAGTTTTCCCAATTTATACGCCCATGAGTGGAAGTGCCCTATGCTCTCTACGCTGTGTTTATTACTTGTTTCAGGACACACCGTACTCTTCTCCAGAGTGCCTGTTGGCAATTTACATCCCGCCCATCAGCGTAGCAAGGCTCCCATGTCTCCATGGCCTGTCCTGCTTTTCTGGTTTTTACACTTTGTTCAGCATGGCCCTTTTGACCGAGGGCAAGGGAGACATCTTTGTAGCGCTGATTTGCCCTTCCGGCTTGCTTGGTTGGCCAAAAAGGGCGTATGCGTTTTTTCCTGAATATATTCAGGAAAAAACGCATACGCCCTTTTTGGCCAAGGGCATCATTGTCAACGTTTTGCCGCTTTTCATGTGCTTTAAAGGCGAGTCGAATCTACCTCCTGAAATCTGTTTCCTGCAAATCTGCCTTGCTTTCAAATCCTCTTCGTTGCCTTCCCTCAATATATTTGTGGACGAGAGTTCTCATTTATAACTCTGCACGTTTGTGAATTGCAGTGCCCCTGAGCTCCATTTGTCTCCTCGCTTTTTTGGGAGCTGGCCGCAAAAGCGCAGGATTGCTTCAGGCCTTATTTTGGTTCTGGGGGGCAGGCTGAGCCTGTGGTTCATTCTTCTTCCTGATGGGAAAATGGAGTCACCTATGCCTGTCCCAACACCTAGGGCTCGTCTCTCGTTGGTTCCGCGTCTTCCCGTTCATCCTCAGGACAAATTGCAACCTGTAAGAAACAGGAGGTTAAAGGTGCTGATTCTCCAAGTAGGGAGATGGTTAGTCAAGTGGCTGGAATGGCGAACCCGAGCACAAGGAGAGGATAAATGAGGTGCGTTTTAGAAACCTTTCCCGATCTCATGGCATACCATCTTCTGGGTTTCCCATGCATGTTTTGATGTAGGAAGATGCCCTTGTACCTGGAGATTTGAGACCCATGGGGTGTGTTCCCCGCAGTGTTACTTTAAAGTATCTGCGTTTGCTCACCCAACCTCACCAATCCTCTCAGCACCAAGAGTGTCCAGCCTTATGTCTCATCCAGCTGTGGGTCTAGATATGGTCAATCCACGTTGCATCAGAGACCCTGAACGGATTTTGTAAGAATTTCTCTCTCTTTCACTGTCTTTGTTTTGTGGGTTTTTTAAAGTAATTTATGTTTAGAATCGGGCTTGGCTGCTTTTCCCTGCTGTGTTGATGCCGCTTTACACCCTCTTGATTCACTTGCAGAGAGATATCGATACATAGGTTTTCAGATTCTTACTAGTCAGATATATTCTTGTGTGGTGACTAGGGTGTGTTGAGTCCAGTTCACTGAGCAGGGAGTAGGCCTTGTCTATTACATATTTGGCTTATGGAGCGGTCTCTGAGCTAATTTCAAACCCTTGTTTTATGCATCACCCCACCTCACCTTTCCCGTTAAGCAGCCATAGTGTGTCTTCTAAAGGTGTGACTCTGTTCTGTTTTGTAATTCAGTTCAAGTGTAGCGATTTTGACATTCCCTCTATAAGCGATATCTTAGGATAAGTGTCTTTTTCTGTGTGACTTAATTCACTTACAATCATCGTATCTAAATCCACTCATCATGCTGCTAACTAGCCTTATGACATTGATTTCATGGTTGAGTGATATTCCATTGTGCCAAGTACCACCATTTCTTTATCCATTTTTCTCTTTCCTGGGATATTGAAGGTGTACCGAAGTGGAGGTTCTTGGAAACAGAGCAGCCGTAAACTTTAGGGTGCCTGTGTCTTGTTGATTTTTAGTTTTCCCAATTTATACGCCCTTGAGTGGAAGTGCCCTATGCTCTCTACGCTGTGTTTATTACTTGTTTCAGGACACACCGTACTCTTCTCCAGAGTGCCTGTTGGCAATTTACATCCCGCCCATCAGCGTAGCAAGGCTCCCATGTCTCCATGGCCTGTCTTGCTTTTCTGGTTTTTACACTTTGTTCAGCATGGCCCTTTTGACCGAGGGCAAGCGAGACTTCTTTGTAGCGCTGATTTGCCCTTCCGGCCTGCTTGGTTGGCCAAAAAGGGCGTATGCGTTTTTTCCTGAATATATTCAGGAAAAAACGCATACGCCCTTTTTGGCCAAGGGCATCATTGTCAACGTTTTGCCGCTTTTCATGTGCTTTAAAGGCGAGTCGAATCTACCTCCTGAAATCTGTTTCCTGCAAATCTGCCTTGCTTTCAAATCGTCTTCGTTGCCTTCCCTCAATATATTTGTGGACGAGAGTTCTCATTTATAACTCTGCACGTTTGTGAATTGCAGTGCCCCTGAGCTCCATTTGTCTCCTCGCTTTTTTGGGAGCTGGCCGCAAAAGCGCAGGATTGCTTCAGGCCCTATTTTGGTTCTGGGGGGCAGGCTGAGCCTGTGGTTCATTCTTCTTCCTGATGGGAAATTGGAGTGACCTATGCCTGTCCCAACACCTAGGGCTCGTCTCTCGTTGGTTCCGCGTCTTCCCGTTCATCCTCAGGACAAATTGCACCCTGTACAATCAGGAGGTTAAAGGTGCTGATTCTCCAAGTAGGGAGATGGTTAGTCAAGCGGCTGGAATGGCGAACCCGAGCACAAGGAGAGGAGAAATGAGGTTCGTTTTAGAAACCTTTCCCGATCTCATGGCATACCATCTTCTGGGTTTCCCATGCATGTTTTGATGTAGGAAGATGCCCTTGTACCTGGAGATTTGAGACCCATGGGGTGTGTTCCCCGCAGTGTTACTTTAAAGTATCTGCGTTTGCTCACCCAACCTCACCAATCCTCTCAGCCCCAAGAGTGTCCAGCCTTATGTCTCATCCAGCTGTGGGTCTAGATATGGTCAATCCAGGTTGCATCATAGACCCTGAACGGATTTTGTAAGAATTTCTCTCTCTTTCACTGTCTTTGTTTTGTGGGTTTTTTAAAGCAGTTTATGTTTAGAATCGGGCTTGGCTGCTTTTCCCTGCTGTGTTGATGTCGCTTTACACCCTCTTGATTCACTTGCAGAGAGATATCGATACATAGGTTTTCAGATTCTTACTAGTCAGATATATTCTTGTGTGGTGACTAGGGGTGTGTTGAGTCCAGTTCACTGAGCAGGGAGTAGGCCTTGTCTATTACATATTTGGCTTATGGAGCGGTCTCTGAGCTAATTTCAAACCCTTGTTTTATGCATCACCCCACCTCACCTTTCCCGTTAAGCAGCCATAGTGTGTCTTCTAAAGGTGTGACTCTGTTCTGTTTTGTAATTCAGTTCAAGTGTAGCGATTTTGACATTCCCTCTATAAGCGATATCTTAGGATAAGTGTCTTTTTCTGTGTGACTTATTTCACTTAGAATCATCGTATCTAAATCCACTCATCATGCTGCTAACTAGCCTTATGACATTGATTTCATGGCTGAGTGATATTCCATTGTGCCAAGTACCACCATTTCTTTATCCATTTTTCTCTTTCCTGGGATATTGAAGGTGTACCGAAGCGGAGGTTCTTGGAAACAGAGCAGCCGTAAACTTTAGGGTGCCTGTGTCTTGTTGATTCTTAGTTTTCCCAATTTATACGCCCATGAGTGGAAGTGCCCTATGCTCTCTACGCTGTGTTTATTACTTGTTTCAGGACACACCGTACTCTTCTCCAGAGTGCCTGTTGGCAATTTACATCCCGCCCATCAGCGTAGCAAGGCTCCCATGTCTCCATGGCCTGTCCTGCTTTTCTGGTTTTTACACTTTGTTCAGCATGGCCCTTTTGACCGAGGGCAAGCGAGACATCTTTGTAGCGCTGATTTGCCCTTCCGGCTTGCTTGGTTGGCCAAAAAGGGCGTATGCGTTTTTTCCTGAATATATTCAGGAAAAAACGCATACGCCCTTTTTGGCCAAAGGCATCATTGTCAACGTTTTGCCGCTTTTCATGTGCTTTAAAGGCGAGTCGAATCTACCTCCTGAAATCTGTTTCCTGCAAATCTGCCTTGCTTTCAAATCCTCTTCGTTGCCTTCCCTCAATATATTTGTGGACGAGAGTTCTCATTTATAACTCTGCACGTTTGTGAATTGCAGTGCCCCTGAGCTCCATTTGTCTCCTCGCTTTTTTGGGAGCTGGCCGCAAAAGCGCAGGATTGCTTCAGGCCTTATTTTGGTTCTGGGGGGCAGGCTGAGCCTGTGGTTCATTCTTCTTCCTGATGGGAAAATGGAGTCACCTATGCCTGTCCCAACACCTAGGGCTCGTCTCTCGTTGGTTCCGCGTCTTCCCGTTCATCCTCAGGACAAATTGCAACCTGTAAGAAACAGGAGGTTAAAGGTGCTGATTCTCCAAGTAGGGAGATGGTTAGTCAAGTGGCTGGAATGGCGAACCCGAGCACAAGGAGAGGATAAATGAGGTGCGTTTTAGAAACCTTTCCCGATCTCATGGCATACCATCTTCTGGGTTTCCCATGCATGTTTTGATGTAGGAAGATGCCCTTGTACCTGGAGATTTGAGACCCATGGGGTGTGTTCCCCGCAGTGTTACTTTAAAGTATCTGCGTTTGCTCACCCAACCTCACCAATCCTCTCAGCCCCAAGAGTGTCCAGCCTTATGTCTCATCCAGCTGTGGGTCTAGATATGGTCAATCCAGGTTGCATCAGAGACCCTGAACGGATTTTGTAAGAATTTCTCTCTCTTTCACTGTCTTTGTTTTGTGGGTTTTTTAAAGTAATTTATGTTTAGAATCGGGCTTGGCTGCTTTTCCCTGCTGTGTTGATGCCGCTTTACACCCTCTTGATTCACTTGCAGAGAGATATCGATACATAGGTTTTCAGATTCTTACTAGTCAGATATATTCTTGTGTGGTGTCTAGGGTGTGTTGAGTCCAGTTCACTGAGCAGGGAGTAGGCCTTGTCTATTACATATTTGGCTTATGGAGCGATCTCTGAGCTAATTTCAAACCCTTGTTTTATGCATCACCCCACCTCACCTTTCCCGTTAAGCAGCCATAGTGTGTCTTCTAAAGGTGTGACTCTGTTCTGTTTTGTAATTCAGTTCAAGTGTAGCGATTTTGACATTCCCTCTATAAGCGATATCTTAGGATAAGTGTCTTTTTCTGTGTGACTTATTTCACTTAGAATCATCGTATCTAAATCCACTCATCATGCTGCTAACTAGCCTTATGACATTGATTTCATGGCTGAGTGATATTCCATTGTGCCAAGTACCACCATTTCTTTATCCATTTTTCTCTTTCCTGGGATATTGAAGGTGTACCGAAGCGGAGGTTCTTGGAAACAGAGCACCCGTAAACTTTAGGGTGCCTGTGTCTTGTTGATTCTTAGTTTTCCCAATTTATACGCCCATGAGTGGAAGTGCCCTATGCTCTCTACGCTGTGTTTATTACTTGTTTCAGGACACACCGTACTCTTCTCCAGAGTGCCTGTTGGCAATTTACATCCCGCCCATCAGCGTAGCAAGGCTCCCATGTCTCCATGGCCTGTCCTGCTTTTCTGGTTTTTACACTTTGTTCAGCATGGCCCTTTTGACCGAGGGCAAGCGAGACATCTTTGTAGCGCTGATTTGCCCTTCCGGCTTGCTTGGTTGGCCAAAAAGGGCGTATGCGTTTTTTCCTGAATATATTCAGGAAAAAACGCATACGCCCTTTTTGGCCAAGGGCATCATTGTCAACGTTTTGCCGCTTTTCATGTGCTTTAAAGGCGAGTCGAATCTACCTCCTGAAATCTGTTTCCTGCAAATCTGCCTTGCTTTCAAATCCTCTTCGTTGCCTTCCCTCAATATATTTGTGGACGAGAGTTCTCATTTATAACTCTGCACGTTTGTGAATTGCAGTGCCCCTGAGCTCCATTTGTCTCCTCGCTTTTTTGGGAGCTGGCCGCAAAAGCGCAGGATTGCTTCAGGCCTTATTTTGGTTCTGGGGGGCAGGCTGAGCCTGTGGTTCATTCTTCTTCCTGATGGGAAAATGGAGTCACCTATGCCTGTCCCAACACCTAGGGCTCGTCTCTCGTTGGTTCCGCGTCTTCCCGTTCATCCTCAGGACAAATTGCAACCTGTAAGAAACAGGAGGTTAAAGGTGCTGATTCTCCAAGTAGGGAGATGGTTAGTCAAGTGGCTGGAATGGCGAACCCGAGCACAAGGAGAGGATAAATGAGGTGCGTTTTAGAAACCTTTCCCGATCTCATGGCATACCATCTTCTGGGTTTCCCATGCATGTTTTGATGTAGGAAGATGCCCTTGTACCTGGAGATTTGAGACCCATGGGGTGTGTTCCCCGCAGTGTTACTTTAAAGTATCTGCGTTTGCTCACCCAACCTCACCAATCCTCTCAGCCCCAAGAGTGTCCAGCCTTATGTCTCATCCAGCTGTGGGTCTAGATATGGTCAATCCAGGTTGCATCAGAGACCCTGAACGGATTTTGTAAGAATTTCTCTCTCTTTCACTGTCTTTGTTTTGTGGGTTTTTTAAAGTAATTTATGTTTAGAATCGGGCTTGGCTGCTTTTCCCTGCTGTGTTGATGCCGCTTTACACCCTCTTGATTCACTTGCAGAGAGATATCGATACATAGGTTTTCAGATTCTTACTAGTCAGATATATTCTTGTGTGGTGTCTAGGGTGTGTTGAGTCCAGTTCACTGAGCAGGGAGTAGGCCTTGTCTATTACATATTTGGCTTATGGAGCGGTCTCTGAGCTAATTTCAAACCCTTGTTTTATGCATCACCCCACCTCACCTTTCCCGTTAAGCAGCCATAGTGTGTCTTCTAAAGGTGTGACTCTGTTCTGTTTTGTAATTCAGTTCAAGTGTAGCGATTTTGACATTCCCTCTATAAGCGATATCTTAGGATAAGTGTCTTTTTCTGTGTGACTTAATTCACTTACAATCATCGTATCTAAATCCACTCATCATGCTGCTAACTAGCCTTATGACATTGATTTCATGGTTGAGTGATATTCCATTGTGCCAAGTACCACCATTTCTTTATCCATTTTTCTCTTTCCTGGGATATTGAAGGTGTACCGAAGTGGAGGTTCTTGGAAACAGAGCAGCCGTAAACTTTAGGGTGCCTGTGTCTTGTTGATTTTTAGTTTTCCCAATTTATACGCCCTTGAGTGGAAGTGCCCTATGCTCTCTACGCTGTGTTTATTACTTGTTTCAGGACACACCGTACTCTTCTCCAGAGTGCCTGTTGGCAATTTACATCCCGCCCATCAGCGTAGCAAGGCTCCCATGTCTCCATGGCCTGTCTTGCTTTTCTGGTTTTTACACTTTGTTCAGCATGGCCCTTTTGACCGAGGGCAAGCGAGACTTCTTTGTAGCGCTGATTTGCCCTTCCGGCCTGCTTGGTTGGCCAAAAAGGGCGTATGCGTTTTTTCCTGAATATATTCAGGAAAAAACGCATACGCCCTTTTTGGCCAAGGGCATCATTGTCAACGTTTTGCCGCTTTTCATGTGCTTTAAAGGCGAGTCGAATCTACCTCCTGAAATCTGTTTCCTGCAAATCTGCCTTGCTTTCAAATCCTCTTCGTTGCCTTCCCTCAATATATTTGTGGACGAGAGTTCTCATTTATAACTCTGCACGTTTGTGAATTGCAGTGCCCCTGAGCTCCATTTGTCTCCTCGCTTTTTTGGGAGCTGGCCGCAAAAGCGCAGGATTGCTTCAGGCCCTATTTTGGTTCTGGGGGGCAGGCTGAGCCTGTGGTTCATTCTTCTTCCTGATGGGAAAATGGAGTGACCTATGCCTGTCCCAACACCTAGGGCTCGTCTCTCGTTGGTTCCGCGTCTTCCCGTTCATCCTCAGGACAAATTGCAACCTGTACAATCAGGAGGTTAAAGGTGCTGATTCTCCAAGTAGGGAGATGGTTAGTAAAGCGGCTGGAATGGCGAACCCGAGCACAAGGAGAGGAGAAATGAGGTGCGTTTTAGAAACCTTTCCCGATCTCATGGCATACCATCTTCTGGGTTTCCCATGCATGTTTTGATGTAGGAAGATGCCCTTGTACCTGGAGATTTGAGACCCATGGGGTGTGTTCCCCGCAGTGTTACTTTAAAGTATCTGTGTTTGCTCACCCAACCTCACCAATCCTCTCAGCCCCAAGAGTGTCCAGCCTTATGTCTCATCCAGCTGTGGGTCTAGATATGGTCAATCCAGGTTGCATCATAGACCCTGAACGGATTTTGTAAGAATTTCTCTCTCTTTCACTGTCTTTGTTTTGTGGGTTTTTTAAAGTAATTTATGTTTAGAATCGGGCTTGGCTGCTTTTCCCTGCTGTATTGATGCCGCTTTACACCCTCTTGATTCACTTGCAGAGAGATATCGATACATAGGTTTTCAGATTCTTACTAGTCAGATATATTCTTGTGTGGTGACTAGGGTGTGTTGAGTCCAGTTCACTGAGCAGGGAGTAGGCCTTGTCTATTACATATTTGGCTTATGGAGCGGTCTCTGAGCTAATTTCAAACCCTTGTTTTATGCATCACCCCACCTCACCTTTCCCGTTAAGCAGCCATAGTGTGTCTTCTAAAGGTGTGACACTGTTCTGTTTTGTAATTCAGTTCAAGTGTAGCCATTTTGACATTCCCTCTATAAGCGATATCTTAGGATAAGTGTCTTTTTCTGTGTGACTTATTTCACTTAGCATCATTGTACCTAAATCCACTCATCATGCTGCTAACTTGCCTTATGACATTGATTTCATGGCTGAGAGATATTCCATTGTGCCAAGTACCACCATTTCTTTATCCATTTTTCTCTTTCCTGGGATATTGAAGGTGTACCGAAGCGGAGGTTCTTGGAAACAGAGCAGCCGTAAACTTTAGGGTGCCTGTGTCTTGTTGATTTTTAGTTTTCCCAATTTATACGCCCTTGAGTGGAAGTGCCCTATGCTCTCTATGCTGTGTTTATTACTTGTTTCAGGACACACTGTACTCTTCTGCAGAGTGCCTGTTGGCAATTTACGTCCCGCCCATCAGCGTAGCAAGGCTCCCATGTCTCCATGGCCTGTCCTGCTTTTCTGGTTTTTACACTTTGTTCAGCATGGCCCTTTTGACCGAGGGCAAGCGAGACTTCTTTGTAGCGCTGATTTGCCCTTCCGGCTTGCTTGGTTGGCCAAAAAGGGCGTATGCGTTTTTTCCTGAATATATTCAGGAAAAAACGCATACGCCCTTTTTGGCCAAGGGCATCATTGTCAACGTTTTGCCGCTTTTCATGTGCTTTAAAGGCGAGTCGAATCTACCTCCTGAAATCTGTTTCCTGCAAATCTGCCTTGCTTTCAAATCCTCTTCGTTGCCTTCCCTCAATATATTTGTGGACGAGAGTTCTCATTTATAACTCTGCACGTTTGTGAATTGCAGTGCCCCTGAGCTCCATTTGTCTCCTCGCTTTTTTGGGAGCTGGCCGCAAAAGCGCAGGATTGCTTCAGGCCCTATTTTGGTTCTGGGGGGCAGGCTGAGCCTGTGGTTCATTCTTCTTCCTGATGGGAAAATGTAGTGACCTATGCCTGTCCCAACACCTAGGGCTCGTCTCTCGTTGGTTCCGCGTCTTCCCGTTCATCCTCAGGACAAATTGCAACCTGTACAATCAGGAGGTTAAAGGTGCTGATTCTCCAAGTAGGGAGATGGTTAGTCAAGCGGCTGGAATGGCGAATCCGAGCACAAGGAGAGGAGAAATGAGGTGCGTTTTAGAAACCTTTCCCGATCTCATGGCATACCATCTTCTGGGTTTCCCATGCATGTTTTGATGTAGGAAGATGCCCTTGTACCTGGAGATTTGAGACCCATGGGGTGTGTTCCCCGCAGTGTTACTTTAAAGTATCTGCGTTTGCTCACCCAACCTCACCAATCCTCTCAGCCCCAAGAGTGTCCAGCCTTATGTCTCATCCAGCTGTGGGTCTAGATATGGTCAATCCAGGTTGCATCAGAGACCCTGAACGGATTTTGTAAGAATTTCTCTCTCTTTCACTGTCTTTGTTTTGTGGGTTTTTTAAAGTAATTTATGTTTAGAATCGGGCTTGGCTGCTTTTCCCTGCTGTGTTGATGCCGCTTTACACCCTCTTGATTCACTTGCAGAGAGATATCGATACATAGGTTTTCAGATTCTTACTAGTCAGATATATTCTTGTGTGGTGTCTAGGGTGTGTTGAGTCCAGTTCACTGAGCAGGGAGTAGGCCTTGTCTATTACATATTTGGCTTATGGAGCGGTCTCTGAGCTAATTTCAAACCCTTGTTTTATGCATCACCCCACCTCACCTTTCCCGTTAAGCAGCCATAGTGTGTCTTCTAAAGGTGTGACTCTGTTCTGTTTTGTAATTCAGTTCAAGTGTAGCGATTTTGACATTCCCTCTATAAGCGATATCTTAGGATAAGTGTCTTTTTCTGTGTGACTTATTTCACTTAGAATCATCGTATCTAAATCCACTCATCATGCTGGTAACTAGCCTTATGACATTGATTTCATGGTTGAGTGATATTCCATTGTGCCAAGTACCACCATTTCTTTATCCATTTTTCTCTTT
This sequence comes from Eubalaena glacialis, assembly GCF_028564815.1. Classification (NCBI taxonomy): domain Eukaryota; kingdom Metazoa; phylum Chordata; class Mammalia; order Artiodactyla; family Balaenidae; genus Eubalaena; species Eubalaena glacialis. The sequence goes on along the minus strand of NW_026871762.1, from coordinate 402,314 downwards.
CCTGGGATATTGAAGGTGTACCGAAGCGGAGGTTCTTGGAAACAGAGCAGCCGTAAACTTTAGGGTGCCTGTGTCTTGTTGATTTTTAGTTTTCCCAATTTATACGCCCTTGAGTGGAAGTGCCCTATGCTCTCTACGCTGTGTTTATTACTTGTTTCAGGACACACCGCACTCTTCTCCAGAGTGCCTGTTGGCAATTTACATCCCGCCCATCAGCGTAGCAAGGCTCCCATGTCTCCATGGCCTGTCCTGCTTTTCTGGTTTTTACACTTTGTTCAGCATGGCCCTTTTGACCGAGGGCAAGCGAGACTTCTTTGTAGCGCTGATTTGCCCTTCCGGCTTGCTTGGTTGGCCAAAAAGGGCGTATGCGCTTTTTCCTGAATATATTCAGGAAAAAACGCATACGCCCTTTTTGGCCAAGGGCATCATTGTCAACATTTTGCCGCTTTTCATGTGCTTTAAAGGCGAGTCGAATCTACCTCCTGAAATCTGATTCCTGCAAATCTGCCTTGCTTTCAAATCCTCTTCGTTGCCTTCCCTCAATATATTTGTGGACGAGAGTTCTCATTTATAACTCTGCACGTTTGTGAATTGCAGTGCCCCTGAGCTCCATTTGTCTCCTCGCTTTTTTGGGAGCTGGCCGCAAAAGCGCAGGATTGCTTCAGGCCCTATTTTGGTTCTTGGGGGCAGGCTGAGCCTGTGGTTCATTCTTCTTCCTGATGGGAAAATGGAGTGACCTATGCCTGTCCCAACACCTAGGGCTCGTCACTCGTTGGTTCCCCGTCTTCCCGTTCATCCTCAGGACAAATTGCAACCTGTGCAATCAGGAGGTTAAAGGTGCTGATTCTCCAAGTAGGGAGATGGTTAGTCAAGCGGCTGGAATGGCGAACCCGAGCACAAGGAGAGGAGAAATGAGGTGCGTTTTAGAAACCTTTCCCGATCTCATGGCATACCATCTTCTGGGTTTCCCATGCATGTTTTGATGTAGGAAGATGCCCTTGTACCTGGAGATATGAGACCCATGGGGTGTGTTCCCCGCAGTGTTACTTTAAAGTATCTGCGTTTGCTCACCCAACCTCACCAATCCTCTCAGCCCCAAGAGTGTCCAGCCTTATGTCTCATCCAGCTGTGGGTCTAGATATGGTCAATCCAGGTTGCATCATTGACCCTGAACGGATTTTGTAAGAATTTCTCTCTCTTTCACTGTCTTTGTTTTGTGGGTTTTTTAAAGTAATTTATGTTTAGAATCGGGCTTGGCTGCTTTTCCCTGCTGTGTTGATGCCGCTTTACACCCTCTTGATTCACTTGCAGAGAGATATCGATACATAGGTTTTCAGATTCTTACTAGTCAGATATATTCTTGTGTGGTGACTAGGGTGTGTTGAGTCCAGTTCACTGAGCAGGGAGTAGGCCTTGTCTATTAAATATTTGGCTTATGGAGCGGTGTCTGAGCTAATTTCAAACCCTTGTTTTATGCATCACCCCACCTCACCTTTCCCGTTAAGCAGCCATAGTGTGTCTTCTAAAGGTGTGACTCTGTTCTGTTTTGTAATTCAGTTCAAGTGTAGCGATTTTGACATTCCCTCTATAAGCGATATCTTAGGATAAGTGTCTTTTTCTGTGTGACTTATTTCACTTAGAATCATCCTATCTAAATCCACTCATCATGCTGCTAACTAGCCTTATGACATTGATTTCATGGCTGAGTGATATTCCATTGTGCCAAGTACCACCATTTCTTTATCCATTTTTCTCTTTCCTGGGATATTGAAGGTGTACCGAAGTGGAGGTTCTTGGAAACAGAGCAGCCGTAAACTTTAGGGTGCCTGTGTCTTGTTGATTTTTAGTTTTCCCAATTTATACGCCCTTGAGTGGAAGTGCCCTATGCTCTCTACGCTGTGTTTATTACTTGTTTCAGGACACACCGTACTCTTCTCCAGAGTGCCTGTTGGCAATTTACATCCCGCCCATCAGCGTAGCAAGGCTCCCATGTCTCCATGTCCTGTCCTGCTTTTCTGGTTTTTACACTTTGTTCAGCATGGCCCTTTTGACCGAGGGCAAGCGAGACTTCTTTGTAGCGCTGATTTGCCCTTCCGGCTTGCTTGGTTGGCCATAAAGGGCGTATGCGTTTTTTCCTGAATATATTCAGGAAAAAATGCATACGCCCTTTTTGGCCAAGGGCATCATTGTCAACCTTTTGCCGCTTTTCATGTGCTTTAAAGGCGAGTCGAATCTACCTCCTGAAATCTGTTTCCTGCAAATCTGCCTTGCTTTCAAATCCTCTTCGTTGCCTTCCCTCAATATATTTGTGGACGAGAGTTCTCATTTATAACTCTGCACGTTTGTGAATTGCAGTGCCCCTGAGCTCCATTTGTCTCCTCGCTTTTTTGGGAGCTGGCCGCAAAAGCGCAGGATTGCTTCAGGCCCTATTTTGGTTCTGGGGGGCAGGCTGAGCCTGTGGTTCATTCTTCTTCCTGATGGGAAAATGGAGTGACCTATGCCTGTCCCAACACCTAGGGCTCGTCTCTCGTTGGTTCCGCGTCTTCCCGTTCATCCTCAGGACAAATTGCAACCTGTACAATCAGGAGGTTAAAGGTGCTGATTCTCCAAGTAGGGAGATGGTTAGTCAAGCGGCTGAAATGGCGAATCCGAGCACAAGGAGAGGATAAATGAGGTGCGTTTTAGAAACCTTTCCCGATCTCATGGCATACCATCTTCTGGGTTTCCCATGCATGTTTTGATGTAGGAAGATTCCCTTGTACCTGGAGATTTGAGACCCATGGGGTGTGTTCCCCGCAGTGTTACTTTAAAGTATCTGCGTTTGCTCACCCAACCTCACCAATCCTCTCAGCCCCAAGAGTGTCCAGCCTTATGTCTCATCCAGCTGTGGGTCTAGATATGGTCAATCCAGGTTGCATCATAGACCCTGAACGGATTTTGTAAGAATTTCTCTCTCTTTCACTGTCTTTGTTTTGTGGGTTTTTTAAAGTAATTTATGTTTAGAATCGGTCTTGGCTGCTTTTCCCTGCTGTGTTGATGCCGCTTTACACCCTCTTGATTCACTTGCAGAGAGATATCGATACATAGGTTTTCAGATTCTTACTAGTCAGAATTATTCTTGTGCGGTGACTAGGGTGTGTTGAGTCCAGTTCACTGAGCAGGGAGTAGGCCTTGTCTATTACATATTTGGCTTATGGAGCGGTGTCTGAGCTAATTTCAAACCCTTGTTTTATGCATCACCCCACCTCACCTTTCCGGTTAAGCAGCCATAGTGTGTCTTCTAAAGGTGTGACTCTGTTCTGTTTTGTAATTCAGTTCAAGTGTAGCGATTTTGACATTCCCTCTATAAGCGATATCTTAGGATAAGTGTCTTTTTCTGTGTGACTTATTTCACTTAGAATCATCGTACCTCAATCCACACATCATGCTGCTTACTAGCCTTATGACATTGATTTCATGGCTGAGTGATATTCCATTGTGCCAAGTACCACCATTTCTTTATCCATTTTTCTCTTTCCTGGGATATTGAAGGTGTACCGAAGCGGAGGTTCTTGGAAACAGAGCAGCCGTAAACTTTAGGGTGCCTGTGTCTTGTTGATTTTTAGTTTTCCCAATTTATACGCCCATGAGTGGAAGTGCCCTATGCTCTCTACGCTGTGTTTATTACTTGTTTCAGGACACACCGTACTCTTCTCCAGAGTGCCTGTTAGCAATTTATATCCCGCAAATCAGCGTAGCAAGGCTCCCATGTCTCCATGGCCTGTCCTGCTTTTCTGGTTTTTACTGTTTGTTCAGCATGGCCGTTTTGACCGAGGGCAAGCGAGACTTCTTTGTAGCGCTGATTTGCCCTTCCGGCTTGCTTGGTTGGCCAAAAAGGGCGTATGCGTTTTTTCCTGAATATATTCAGGAAAAAACGCATACGCCCTTTTTGGCCAAGGGCATCATTGTCAACGTTTTGCCGCTTTTCATGTGCTTTAAAGGCGAGTCGAATCTACCTCCTGAAATCTGTTTCCTGCAAATCTGCCTTGCTTTCAAATCCTCTTCGTTGCCTTCCCTCAATATATTTGTGGACGAGAGTTCTCATTTATAACTCTGCACGTTTGTGAATTGCAGTGCCCCTGAGCTCCATTTGTCTCCTCGCTTTTTTGGGAGCTGGCCGCAAAAGCGCAGGATTGCTTCAGGCCCTATTTTGGTTCTGGGGGGCAGGCTGAGCCTGTGGTTCATTCTTCTTCCTGATGGGAAAATGGAGTGACCTATGCCTGTCCCAACACCTAGGGCTCGTATCTCGTTGGTTCTGCGTCTTCCCATTCATCCTCAGGACAAATTGCAACCTGTACAATCAGGAGGTTAAAGGTGCTGATTCTCCAAGTAGGGAGATGGTTAGTCAAGGGGCTGGAATGGCGAACCCGAGCACAAGGAGAGGAGAAATGAGGTGCGTTTTAGAAACCTTTCCCGATCTCATGGCATACCATCTTCTGGGTTTCCCATGCATGTTTTGATGTAGGAAGATGCCCTTGTACCTGGAGATTTGAGACCCATGGGGTGTGTTCCCCGCAGTGTTACTTTAAAGTATCTGCGTTTGCTCACCCAACCTCACCAATCCTCTGAGCCCCAAGAGTGTCCAGCCTTCTGTCTCATCCAGCTGTGGGTCTAGATATGGTCAATCCAGGTTGCATCAGAGACCCTGAACGGATTTTGTAAGAATTTCTCTCTCTTTCACTGTCTTTGTTTTGTGGGTTTTTTAAAGTAATTTATGTTTAGAATCGGGCTTGGCTGCTTTTCCCTGCTGTGTTGATGCCGCTTTACACCCTCTTGATTCACTTGCAGAGAGATATCGATACATAGGTTTTCAGATTCTTACTAGTCAGAATTATTCTTGTGCGGTGACTAGGGTGTGTTGAGTCCAGTTCACTGAGCAGGGAGTAGGCCTTGTCTATTACATATTTGGCTTATGGAGCGGTGTCTGAGCTAATTTCAAACCCTTGTTTTATGCATCACCCCACCTCACCTTTCCGGTTAAGCAGCCATAGTGTGTCTTCTAAAGGTGTGACTCTGTTCTGTTTTGTAATTCAGTTCAAGTGTAGCGATTTTGACATTCCCTCTATAAGCGATATCTTAGGATAAGTGTCTTTTTCTGTGTGACTTATTTCACTTAGAATCATCGTACCTCAATCCACACATCATGCTGCTAACTAGCCTTATGACATTGATTTCATGGCTGAGTGATATTCCATTGTGCCAAGTACCACCATTTCTTTATCCATTTTTCTCTTTCCTGGGATATTGAAGGTGTACCGAAGCGGAGGTTCTTGGAAACAGAGCAGCCGTAAACTTTAGGGTGCCTGTGTCTTGTTGATTTTTAGTTTTCCCAATTTATACGCCCATGAGTGGAAGTGCCCTATGCTCTCTACGCTGTGTTTATTACTTGTTTCAGGACACACCGTACTCTTCTCCAGAGTGCCTGTTAGCAATTTATATCCCGCCCATCAGCGTAGCAAGGCTCCCATGTCTCCATGGCCTGTCCTGCTTTTCTGGTTTTTACTGTTTGTTCAGCATGGCCCTTTTGACCGAGGGCAAGCGAGACTTCTTTGTAGCGCTGATTTGCCCTTCCGGCTTGCTTGGTTGGCCAAAAAGGGCGTATGCGTTTTTTCCTGAATATATTCAGGAAAAAACGCATACGCCCTTTTTGGCCAAGGGCATCATTGTCAACGTTTTGCCGCTTTTCATGTGCTTTAAAGGCGAGTCGAATCTACCTCCTGAAATCTGTTTCCTGCAAATCTGCCTTGCTTTCAAATCCTCTTCGTTGCCTTCCCTCAATCTATTTGTGGACGAGAGTTCTTATTTATAACTCTGCACGTTTGTGAATTGCAGTGCCCCTGAGCTCCATTTGTCTCCTCGCTTTTTTGGGAGCTGGCCGCAAAAGCGCAGGATTGCTTCAGGCCTTATTTTGGTTCTGGGGGGCAGGATGAGCCTGTGGTTCATTCTTCTTCCTGATGGGAAAATGGAGTGACCTGTGCCTGTCCCAATACCTAGGACTAGTCTTTCGTTGGTTCCCCGTCTTCCCGTTCATCCTCAGGACAAATTGCAACCTGGACGAAACAGTAGGTTAAAGGTGCTGATTCTCCAAGTAGGGAGATGGTTAGACAAGCGCCTGGAATGGTGAACCCGAGCACAAGGAGAGGAGAAATGAGGTGCGTTTTGGAAACCTTTCCCGATCTCACGGCATACCATCTTCTGGCTTTCCCATGCATGTTTTGATGTAGGAAGATTCCCTTGTACCTGGAGATTTGAGACCCATGGGGTGTGTTCCCCGCAGTGTTACTTTAAAGTATCTGCGTTTGCTCACCCAACCTCACCAATCCTCTCAGCCCCAAGAGTGTCCAGCCTTATGTCTCATCCAGCTGTGGGTCTAGATATGGTCAATCCAGGTTGCATCATAGACCCTGAACGGATTTTGTAAGAATTTCTCTCTCTTTCACTGTCTTTGTTTTGTGGGTTTTTTAAAGTAATTTATGTTTAGAATCGGGCTTGGCTGCTTTTCCCTGCTGTGTTGATGCCGCTTTACACCCTCTTGATTCACTTGCAGAGAGATATCGATACATAGGTTTTCAGATTCTTACTAGTCAGATATATTCTTGTGTGGTGACTAGGGTTTGTTGAGTCCAGTTCACTGAGCAGGGAGTAGGCCTTGTCTATTACATATTTGGCTTATGGAGCGGTCTCTGAGCTAATTTCAAACCCTTGTTTTATGCATCACCCCACCTCACCTTTCCCGTTAAGCAGCCATAGTGTGTCTTCCAAAGGTGTGACTCTGTTCTGTTTTGTAATTCAGTTCAAGTGTAGCGATTTTGACATTCCCTCTATAAGCGATATCTTAGGATAAGTGTCTTTTTCTGTGTGACTTATTTCACGTAGAATCATCGTACCTAAATCCACTCATCATGATGCTAACTAGCCTTATGACATTGATTTCATGGCTGAGTGATATTCCATTGTGCCAAGTACCACCATTTCTTTATCCATTTTTCTCTTTCCTGGGATATTGAAGGTGTACCGAAGTGGAGGTTCTTGGAAACAGAGCAGCCGTAAACTTTAGGGTGCCTGTGTCTTGTTGATTTTTAGTTTTCCCAATTAATACGCCCTTGAGTGGAAGTGCCCTATGCTCTCTACGCTGTGTTTATTACTTGTTTCAGGACACACCGTACTCTTCTCCAGAGTGCCTGTTGGCAATTTACATCCCGCCCATCAGCGTAGCAAGGCTCCCATGTCTCCATGGCCTGTCCTGCTTTTCTGGTTTTTACACTTTGTTCAGCATGGCCCTTTTGACCGAGGGCAAGCGAGACTTCTTTGTAGCGTTGATTTGCCCTTCCGGCTTGCTTGGTTGGCCAAAAAGGGCGTATGCGTTTTTTCCTGTATATATTCAGGAAAAAACGCATACGCCCTTTTTGGCCAAGGGCATCATTGTCAACGTTTTGCCGCTTTTCATGTGCTTTAAAGGCGAGTCGAATCTACCTCCTGAAATCTGTTTCCTGCAAATCTGCCTTGCTTTCAAATCCTCTTCGTTGCCTTTCCTCAATATATTTGTAGACGAGAGTTCTCATTTATAACTCTGCACGTTTGTGAATTGCAGTGCCCCTGAGCTCCATTTGTCTCCTCGCTTTTTTGGGAGCTGGCCGCAAAAGCGCAGGATTGCTTCAGGCCCTATTTTGGTTCTGGGGGGCAGGCTGAGCCTGTGGTTCATTCTTCTTCCTGATGGGAAAATGGAGTGACCTGTGCCTGTCCCAACACCTAGGGCTAGTCTTTCGTTGGTTCCCCGTCTTCCCGTTCATCCTCAGGACAAATTGCAACCTGGACGAAACAGTAGGTTAAAGGTGCTGATTCTCCAAGTAGGGAGATGGTTAGTCAAGCGGCTGGAATGGCGAACCCGAGCACAAGGAGAGGAGAAATGAGGTGCGTTTTAGAAACCTTTCCCGATCTCACGGCATACCATCTTCTGGCTTTCCCATGCATGTTTTGATGTAGGAAGATTCCCTTGTACCTGGAGATTTGAGACCCATGGGGTGTGTTCCCCGCAGTGTTACTTTAAAGTATCTGCGTTTGCTCACCCAACCTCACCAATCCTCTCAGCCCCAAGAGTGTCCAGCCTTATGTCTCATCCAGCTGTGGGTCTAGATATGGTCAATCCAGGTTGCATCAGAGACCCTGAACGGATGTAGTAAGAATTTCTCTCACTTTCACTGTCTTTGCTTTGTGGGTTTTTTAAAGTAATGTATGTTTAGAATGGGGTTTGGCTGCTTTTCCCTGCTGTGTTTATGCCGCTTTACACCCTCTTGATTCACTTGCAGAGAGATATCGATACATAGGTTTTCAGATTCATACTAGTCAGATATATTCTTGTGCGGTGACTAGGGGGTGTTGAGTCCAGTTCACTGAGCAGGGAGTAGGCCTTGTCTATTACATATTTGGCTTATGGAGCGGTGTCTGAGCTAATTTCAAACCCTTGTTTTATGCATCACCCCACCTCACCTTTCCCGTTAAGCAGCCATAGTGTGTCTTCTAAAGGTGTGACTCTGTTCTGTTTTGTAATTCAGTTCAAGTGTAGCGATTTTGACATTCCCTCTATAAGTGATATCTTAGGATAAGTGTCTTTTTCTGTGTGACTTATTTCACTTAGAATCATCGTACCTAAATCCACACATCATGCTGCTAACTAGCCTTATGACATTGATTTCATGGCTGAGTGATATTCCATTGTGCCAAGTACCACCATTTCTTTATCCATTTTTCTCTTTCCTGGGATATTGAAGGTGTACCGAAGTGGAGGTTCTTGGAAACAGAGCAGCCGTAAACTTTAGGGTGCCTGTGTCTTGTTGATTTTTAGTTTTCCCAATTTATACGCCCTTGAGTGGAAGTGCCCTATGCTCTCTACGCTGTGTTTATTACTTGTTTCAGGACACACCGTACTCTTCTCCAGAGTGCCTGTTGGCAATTTACATCCCGCCCATCAGCGTAGCAAGGCTCCCATGTCTCCATGTCCTGTCCTGCTTTTCTGGTTTTTACACTTTGTTCAGCATGGCCCTTTTGACCGAGGGCAAGCGAGACTTCTTTGTAGCGCTGATTTGCCCTTCCGGCTTGCTTGGTTGGCCATAAAGGGCGTATGCGTTTTTTCCTGAATATATTCAGGAAAAAATGCATACGCCCTTTTTGGCCAAGGGCATCATTGTCAACCTTTTGCCGCTTTTCATGTGCTTTAAAGGCGAGTCGAATCTACCTCCTGAAATCTGTTTCCTGCAAATCTGCCTTGCTTTCAAATCCTCTTCGTTGCCTTCCCTCAATATATTTGTGGACGAGAGTTCTCATTTATAACTCTGCACGTTTGTGAATTGCAGTGCCCCTGAGCTCCATTTGTCTCCTCGCTTTTTTGGGAGCTGGCCGCAAAAGCGCAGGATTGCTTCAGGCCCTATTTTGGTTCTGGGGGGCAGGCTGAGCCTGTGGTTCATTCTTCTTCCTGATGGGAAAATGGAGTGACCTATGCCTGTCCCAACACCTAGGGCTCGTCTCTCGTTGGTTCCGCGTCTTCCCGTTCATCCTCAGGACAAATTGCAACCTGTACAATCAGGAGGTTAAAGGTGCTGATTCTCCAAGTAGGGAGATGGTTAGTCAAGCGGCTGGAATGGCGAATCCGAGCACAAGGAGAGGATAAATGAGGTGCGTTTTAGAAACCTTTCCCGATCTCATGGCATACCATCTTCTGGGTTTCCCATGCATGTTTTGATGTAGGAAGATTCCCTTGTACCTGGAGATTTGAGACCCATGGGGTGTGTTCCCCGCAGTGTTACTTTAAAGTATCTGCGTTTGCTCACCCAACCTCACCAATCCTCTCAGCCCCAAGAGTGTCCAGCCTTATGTCTCATCCAGCTGTGGGTCTAGATATGGTCAATCCAGGTTGCATCATAGACCCTGAACGGATTTTGTAAGAATTTCTCTCTCTTTCACTGTCTTTGTTTTGTGGGTTTTTTAAAGTAATTTATGTTTAGAATCGGTCTTGGCTGCTTTTCCCTGCTGTGTTGATGCCGCTTTACACCCTCTTGATTCACTTGCAGAGAGATATCGATACATAGGTTTTCAGATTCTTACTAGTCAGAATTATTCTTGTGCGGTGACTAGGGTGTGTTGAGTCCAGTTCACTGAGCAGGGAGTAGGCCTTGTCTATTACATATTTGGCTTATGGAGCGGTGTCTGAGCTAATTTCAAACCCTTGTTTTATGCATCACCCCACCTCACCTTTCCGGTTAAGCAGCCATAGTGTGTCTTCTAAAGGTGTGACTCTGTTCTGTTTTGTAATTCAGTTCAAGTGTAGCGATTTTGACATTCCCTCTATAAGCGATATCTTAGGATAAGTGTCTTTTTCTGTGTGACTTATTTCACTTAGAATCATCGTACCTCAATCCACACATCATGCTGCTTACTAGCCTTATGACATTGATTTCATGGCTGAGTGATATTCCATTGTGCCAAGTACCACCATTTCTTTATCCATTTTTCTCTTTCCTGGGATATTGAAGGTGTACCGAAGCGGAGGTTCTTGGAAACAGAGCAGCCGTAAACTTTAGGGTGCCTGTGTCTTGTTGATTTTTAGTTTTCCCAATTTATACGCCCATGAGTGGAAGTGCCCTATGCTCTCTACGCTGTGTTTATTACTTGTTTCAGGACACACCGTACTCTTCTCCAGAGTGCCTGTTAGCAATTTATATCCCGCCCATCAGCGTAGCAAGGCTCCCATGTCTCCATGGCCTGTCCTGCTTTTCTGGTTTTTACTGTTTGTTCAGCATGGCCGTTTTGACCGAGGGCAAGCGAGACTTCTTTGTAGCGCTGATTTGCCCTTCCGGCTTGCTTGGTTGGCCAAAAAGGGCGTATGCGTTTTTTCCTGAATATATTCAGGAAAAAACGCATACGCCCTTTTTGGCCAAGGGCATCATTGTCAACGTTTTGCCGCTTTTCATGTGCTTTAAAGGCGAGTCGAATCTACCTCCTGAAATCTGTTTCCTGCAAATCTGCCTTGCTTTCAAATCCTCTTCGTTGCCTTCCCTCAATATATTTGTGGACGAGAGTTCTCATTTATAACTCTGCACGTTTGTGAATTGCAGTGCCCCTGAGCTCCATTTGTCTCCTCGCTTTTTTGGGAGCTGGCCGCAAAAGCGCAGGATTGCTTCAGGCCCTATTTTGGTTCTGGGGGGCAGGCTGAGCCTGTGGTTCATTCTTCTTCCTGATGGGAAAATGGAGTGACCTATGCCTGTCCCAACACCTAGGGCTCGTATCTCGTTGGTTCTGCGTCTTCCCATTCATCCTCAGGACAAATTGCAACCTGTACAATCAGGAGGTTAAAGGTGCTGATTCTCCAAGTAGGGAGATGGTTAGTCAAGGGGCTGGAATGGCGAACCCGAGCACAAGGAGAGGAGAAATGAGGTGCGTTTTAGAAACCTTTCCCGATCTCATGGCATACCATCTTCTGGGTTTCCCATGCATGTTTTGATGTAGGAAGATGCCCTTGTACCTGGAGATTTGAGACCCATGGGGTGTGTTCCCCGCAGTGTTACTTTAAAGTATCTGCGTTTGCTCACCCAACCTCACCAATCCTCTGAGCCCCAAGAGTGTCCAGCCTTATGTCTCATCCAGCTGTGGGTCTAGATATGGTCAATCCAGGTTGCATCATAGACCCTGAACGGATTTTGTAAGAATTTCTCTCTCTTTCACTGTCTTTGTTTTGTGGGTTTTTTAAAGTAATTTATGTTTAGAATCGGGCTTGGCTGCTTTTCCCTGCTGTGTTGATGCCGCTTTACACCCTCTTGATTCACTTGCAGAGAGATATCGATACATAGGTTTTCAGATTCTTACTAGTCAGAATTATTCTTGTGCGGTGACTAGGGTGTGTTGAGTCCAGTTCACTGAGCAGGGAGTAGGCCTTGTCTATTACATATTTGGCTTATGGAGCGGTGTCTGAGCTAATTTCAAACCCTTGTTTTATGCATCACCCCACCTCACCTTTCCGGTTAAGCAGCCATAGTGTGTCTTCTAAAGGTGTGACTCTGTTCTGTTTTGTAATTCAGTTCAAGTGTAGCGATTTTGACATTCCCTCTATAAGCGATATCTTAGGATAAGTGTCTTTTTCTGTGTGACTTATTTCACTTAGAATCATCGTACCTCAATCCACACATCATGCTGCTAACTAGCCTTATGACATTGATTTCATGGCTGAGTGATATTCCATTGTGCCAAGTACCACCATTTCTTTATCCATTTTTCTCTTTCCTGGGATATTGAAGGTGTACCGAAGCGGAGGTTCTTGGAAACAGAGCAGCCGTAAACTTTAGGGTGCCTGTGTCTTGTTGATTTTTAGTTTTCCCAATTTATACGCCCATGAGTGGAAGTGCCCTATGCTCTCTACGCTGTGTTTATTACTTGTTTCAGGACACACCGTACTCTTCTCCAGAGTGCCTGTTAGCAATTTATATCCCGCCCATCAGCGTAGCAAGGCTCCCATGTCTCCATGGCCTGTCCTGCTTTTCTGGTTTTTACTGTTTGTTCAGCATGGCCCTTTTGACCGAGGGCAAGCGAGACTTCTTTGTAGCGCTGATTTGCCCTTCCGGCTTGCTTGGTTGGCCAAAAAGGGCGTATGCGTTTTTTCCTGAATATATTCAGGAAAAAACGCATACGCCCTTTTTGGCCAAGGGCATCATTGTCAACGTTTTGCCGCTTTTCATGTGCTTTAAAGGCGAGTCGAATCTACCTCCTGAAATCTGTTTCCTGCAAATCTGCCTTGCTTTCAAATCCTCTTCGTTGCCTTCCCTCAATCTATTTGTGGACGAGAGTTCTTATTTATAACTCTGCACGTTTGTGAATTGCAGTGCCCCTGAGCTCCATTTGTCTCCTCGCTTTTTTGGGAGCTGGCCGCAAAAGCGCAGGATTGCTTCAGGCCTTATTTTGGTTCTGGGGGGCAGGATGAGCCTGTGGTTCATTCTTCTTCCTGATGGGAAAATGGAGTGACCTGTGCCTGTCCCAATACCTAGGACTAGTCTTTCGTTGGTTCCCCGTCTTCCCGTTCATCCTCAGGACAAATTGCAACCTGGACGAAACAGTAGGTTAAAGGTGCTGATTCTCCAAGTAGGGAGATGGTTAGACAAGCGCCTGGAATGGTGAACCCGAGCACAAGGAGAGGAGAAATGAGGTGCGTTTTGGAAACCTTTCCCGATCTCACGGCATACCATCTTCTGGCTTTCCCATGCATGTTTTGATGTAGGAAGATTCCCTTGTACCTGGAGATTTGAGACCCATGGGGTGTGTTCCCCGCAGTGTTACTTTAAAGTATCTGCGTTTGCTCACCCAACCTCACCAATCCTCTCAGCCCCAAGAGTGTCCAGCCTTATGTCTCATCCAGCTGTGGGTCTAGATATGGTCAATCCAGGTTGCATCATAGACCCTGAACGGATTTTGTAAGAATTTCTCTCTCTTTCACTGTCTTTGTTTTGTGGGTTTTTTAAAGTAATTTATGTTTAGAATCGGGCTTGGCTGCTTTTCCCTGCTGTGTTGATGCCGCTTTACACCCTCTTGATTCACTTGCAGAGAGATATCGATACATAGGTTTTCAGATTCTTACTAGTCAGATATATTCTTGTGTGGTGACTAGGGTTTGTTGAGTCCAGTTCACTGAGCAGGGAGTAGGCCTTGTCTATTACATATTTGGCTTATGGAGCGGTCTCTGAGCTAATTTCAAACCCTTGTTTTATGCATCACCCCACCTCACCTTTCCCGTTAAGCAGCCATAGTGTGTCTTCCAAAGGTGTGACTCTGTTCTGTTTTGTAATTCAGTTCAAGTGTAGCGATTTTGACATTCCCTCTATAAGCGATATCTTAGGATAAGTGTCTTTTTCTGTGTGACTTATTTCACGTAGAATCATCGTACCTAAATCCACTCATCATGATGCTAACTAGCCTTATGACATTGATTTCATGGCTGAGTGATATTCCATTGTGCCAAGTACCACCATTTCTTTATCCATTTTTCTCTTTCCTGGGATATTGAAGGTGTACCGAAGTGGAGGTTCTTGGAAACAGAGCAGCCGTAAACTTTAGGGTGCCTGTGTCTTGTTGATTTTTAGTTTTCCCAATTAATACGCCCTTGAGTGGAAGTGCCCTATGCTCTCTACGCTGTGTTTATTACTTGTTTCAGGACACACCGTACTCTTCTCCAGAGTGCCTGTTGGCAATTTACATCCCGCCCATCAGCGTAGCAAGGCTCCCATGTCTCCATGGCCTGTCCTGCTTTTCTGGTTTTTACACTTTGTTCAGCATGGCCCTTTTGTCCGAGGGCAAGCGAGACTTCTTTGTAGCGTTGATTTGCCCTTCCGGCTTGCTTGGTTGGCCAAAAAGGGCGTATGCGTTTTTTCCTGTATATATTCAGGAAAAAACGCATACGCCCTTTTTGGCCAAGGGCATCATTGTCAACGTTTTGCCGCTTTTCATGTGCTTTAAAGGCGAGTCGAATCTACCTCCTGAAATCTGTTTCCTGCAAATCTGCCTTGCTTTCAAATCCTCTTCGTTGCCTTTCCTCAATATATTTGTAGACGAGAGTTCTCATTTATAACTCTGCACGTTTGTGAATTGCAGTGCCCCTGAGCTCCATTTGTCTCCTCGCTTTTTTGGGAGCTGGCCGCAAAAGCGCAGGATTGCTTCAGGCCCTATTTTGGTTCTGGGGGGCAGGCTGAGCCTGTGGTTCATTCTTCTTCCTGATGGGAAAATGGAGTGACCTGTGCCTGTCCCAACACCTAGGGCTAGTCTTTCGTTGGTTCCCCGTCTTCCCGTTCATCCTCAGGACAAATTGCAACCTGGACGAAACAGTAGGTTAAAGGTGCTGATTCTCCAAGTAGGGAGATGGTTAGTCAAGTGGCTGGAATGGCGAACCCGAGCACAAGGAGAGGAGAAATGAGGTGCGTTTTAGAAACCTTTCCCGATCTCACGGCATACCATCTTCTGGCTTTCCCATGCATGTTTTGATGTAGGAAGATTCCCTTGTACCTGGAGATTTGAGACCCATGGGGTGTGTTCCCCGCAGTGTTACTTTAAAGTATCTGCGTTTGCTCACCCAACCTCACCAATCCTCTCAGCCCCAAGAGTGTCCAGCCTTATGTCTCATCCAGCTGTGGGTCTAGATATGGTCAATCCAGGTTGCATCAGAGACCCTGAACGGATGTTGTAAGAATTTCTCTCACTTTCACTGTCTTTGCTTTGTGGGTTTTTTAAAGTAATGTATGTTTAGAATGGGGTTTGGCTGCTTTTCCCTGCTGTGTTTATGCCGCTTTACACCCTCTTGATTCACTTGCAGAGAGATATCGATACATAGGTTTTCAGATTCATACTAGTCAGATATATTCTTGTGCGGTGACTAGGGGGTGTTGAGTCCAGTTCACTGAGCAGGGAGTAGGCCTTGTCTATTACATATTTGGCTTATGGAGCGGTGTCTGAGCTAATTTCAAACCCTTGTTTTATGCATCACCCCACCTCACCTTTCCCGTTAAGCAGCCATAGTGTGTCTTCTAAAGGTGTGACTCTGTTCTGTTTTGTAATTCAGTTCAAGTGTAGCGATTTTGACATTCCCTCTATAAGTGATATCTTAGGATAAGTGTCTTTTTCTGTGTGACTTATTTCACTTAGAATCATCGTACCTAAATCCACACATCATGCTGCTAACTAGCCTTATGACATTGATTTCATGGCTGAGTGATATTCCATTGTGCCAAGTACCACCATTTCTTTATCCATTTTTCTCTTTCCTGGGATATTGAAGGTGTACCGAAGCGGAGGTTCTTGGAAACAGAGCAGCCGTAAACTTTAGGGTGCCTGTGTCTTGTTGATTTTTAGTTTTCCAATTTATACGCCCATGAGTGGAAGTGCCCTATGCTCTCTATGCTGTGTTTATTACTTGTTTCAGGACACACCGTACTCTTCTCCAGAGTGCCTGTTGGCAATTTATATCCCGCCCATCAGCGTAGCAAGGCTCCCATGTCTCCATGGCCTGTCCTGCTTTTCTGGTTTTTACTGTTTGTTCAGCATGGCCCTTTAGACCGAGGGCAAGCGAGACTTCTTTGTAGCGCTGATTTGCCCTTCCGGCTTGCTTGGTTGGCCAAAAAGGGCGTATGCGTTTTTTCCTGAATATATTCAGGAAAAAACGCATACGCCCTTTTTGGCCAAGGGCATCATTGTCAACGTTTTGCCGCTTTTCATGTGCTTTAAAGGCGAGTCGAATCTACCTCCTGAAATCTGTTTCCTGCAAATCTGCCTTGCTTTCAAATCCTCTTCGTTGCCTTCCCTCAATATATTTGTGGAAGAGAGTTCTCATTTATAACTCTGCACGTTTGTGAATTGCAGTGCCCCTGAGCTCCATTTGTCTCCTCGCTTTTTTGGGAGCTGGCTGCAAAAGCGCAGGATTGCTTCAGGCCCTATTTTGGTTCTGGGGGGCAGGCTGAGCCTGTGGTTCATTCTTCTTCCTGATGGGAAAATGGAGTGACCTATGCCTGTCCCAACACCTAGGGCTCGTCTCTCGTTGGTTCCGCGTCTTCCCGTTCATCCTCAGGACAAATTGCAACCTGTACAATCAGGAGGTTAAAGGTGCTGATTCTCCAAGTAGGGAGATGCTTAGTCAAGCGGCTGGAATGGCGAACCCGAGCACAAGGAGAGGAGAAATGAGGTGCGTTTTAGAAACCTTTCCCGATCTCATGGCATACCATCTTCTGGGTTTCCCATGCATGTTTTGATGTAGGAAGATGCCCTTGTACCTGGAGATTTGAGACCCATGGGGTGTGTTCCCCGCAGTGTTACTTTAAAGTATCTGCGTTTGCTCACCCAACCTCACCAATCCTCTCAGCCCCAAGAGTGTCCAGCCTTCTGTCTCATCCAGCTGTGGGTCTAGATATGGTCAATCCAGGTTGCATCAGAGACCCTGAACGGATTTTGTAAGAATTTCTCTCTCTTTCACTGTCTTTGTTTTGTGGGTTTTTTAAAGTAATTTATGTTTAGAATCGGGCTTGGCTGCTTTTCCCTGCTGTGTTTATGCCGCTTTACACCCTCTTGATTCACTTGCAGAGAGATATCGATACATAGGTTTTCAGATTCTTACTAGTCAGATATATTCTTGTGTGGTGACTAGGGTGTGTTGAGTCCAGTTCACTGAGCAGGGAGTAGGCCTTGTCTATTACATATTTGGCTTATGGAGCAGTGTCTGAGCTAATTTCAAACCCTTGTTTTATGCATCACCCCACCTCACCTTTCCCGTTAAGCAGCCATAGTGTGTCTTCTAAAGGTGTGACTCTGTTCTGTTTTGTAATTCAGTTCAAGTGTAGCCATTTTGACATTCCCTCTATAAGCGATATCTTAGGATAAGTGTCTTTTTCTGTGTGACTTATTTCACTTAGAATCATCGTATCTAAATCCACTCATCATGCTGCTAACTAGCCTTATGACATTGATTTCATGGCTGAGTGATATTCCATTGTGCCAAGTACCACCATTTCTTTATCCATTTTTCTCTTTCCTGGGATATTGAAGGTGTACCGAAGTGGAGGTTCTTGGAAACAGAGCAGCCGTAAACTTTAGGGTGCCTGTGTCTTGTTGATTTTTAGTTTTCCCAATTTATACGCCCTTGAGTGGAAGTGCCCTATGCTCTCTACGCTGTGTTTATTACTTGTTTCAGGACACACCGTACTCTTCTCCAGAGTGCCTGTTGGAAATTTACATCCCGCCCATCAGCGTAGCAAGGCTCCCATGTCTCCATGGCCTGTCCTGCTTTTCTGGTTTTTACACTTTGTTCAGCATGGCCCTTTTGACCGAGGGCATGCGAGACTTCTTTGTAGCGCTGATTTGCCCTTCCGGCTTGCTTGGTTGGCCAAAAAGGGCGTATGCGTTTTTTCCTGAATATATTCAGGAAAAAACGCATACGCCCTTTTTGGCCAAGGGCATCATTGTCAACGTTTTGCCGCTTTTCATGTGCTTTAAAGGCGAGTCGAATCTACCTCCTGAAATCTGTTTCCTGCAAATCTGCCTTGCTTTCAAATCCTCTTCGTTGCCTTCCCTCAATATATTTGTGGACGAGAGTTCTCATTTATAACTCTGCACGTTTGTGAATTGCAGTGCCCCTGAGCTCCATTTGTCTCCTCGCTTTTTTGGGAGCTGGCCGCAAAAGCGCAGGATTGCTTCAGGCCCTATTTTGGTTCTGGGGGGCAGGCTGAGCCTGTGGTTCATTCTTCTTCCTGATGGGAAAATGGAGTGACCTGTGCCTGTCCCAACACCTAGGGCTAGTCTTTCATTGGTTCCCCGTCTTCCCGTTCATCCTCAGGACAAATTGCAACCTGGACGAAACAGTAGGTTAAAGGTGCTGATTCTCCAAGTAGGGAGATGGTTAGTCAAGTGGCTGGAATGGCGAACCCGAGCACAAGGAGAGGAGAAATGAGGTGCGTTTTAGAAACCTTTCCCGATCTCACGGCATACCATCTTCTGGCTTTCCCATGCATGTTTTGATGTAGGAAGATTCCCTTGTACCTGGAGATTTGAGACCCATGGGGTGTGTTCCCCGCAGTGTTACTTTAAAGTATCTGCGTTTGCTCACCCAACCTCACCAATCCTCTCAGCCCCAAGAGTGTCCAGCCTTATGTCTCATCCAGCTGTGGGTCTAGATATGGTCAATCCAGGTTGCATCAGAGACCCTGAACGGATGTTGTAAGAATTTCTCTCACTTTCACTGTCTTTGCTTTGTGGGTTTTTTAAAGTAATGTATGTTTAGAATGGGGTTTGGCTGCTTTTCCCTGCTGTGTTTATGCCGCTTTACACCCTCTTGATTCACTTGCAGAGAGATATCGATACATAGGTTTTCAGATTCATACTAGTCAGATATATTCTTGTGCGGTGACTAGGGGGTGTTGAGTCCAGTTCACTGAGCAGGGAGTAGGCCTTGTCTATTACATATTTGGCTTATGGAGCGGTGTCTGAGCTAATTTCAAACCCTTGTTTTATGCATCACCCCACCTCACCTTTCCCGTTAAGCAGCCATAGTGTGTCTTCTAAAGGTGTGACTCTGTTCTGTTTTGTAATTCAGTTCAAGTGTAGCGATTTTGACATTCCCTCTATAAGTGATATCTTAGGATAAGTGTCTTTTTCTGTGTGACTTATTTCACTTAGAATCATCGTACCTAAATCCACACATCATGCTGCTAACTAGCCTTATGACATTGATTTCATGGCTGAGTGATATTCCATTGTGCCAAGTACCACCATTTCTTTATCCATTTTTCTCTTTCCTGGGATATTGAAGGTGTACCGAAGCGGAGGTTCTTGGAAACAGAGCAGCCGTAAACTTTAGGGTGCCTGTGTCTTGTTGATTTTTAGTTTTCCAATTTATACGCCCATGAGTGGAAGTGCCCTATGCTCTCTATGCTGTGTTTATTACTTGTTTCAGGACACACCGTACTCTTCTCCAGAGTGCCTGTTGGCAATTTATATCCCGCCCATCAGCGTAGCAAGGCTCCCATGTCTCCATGGCCTGTCCTGCTTTTCTGGTTTTTACTGTTTGTTCAGCATGGCCCTTTAGACCGAGGGCAAGCGAGACTTCTTTGTAGCGCTGATTTGCCCTTCCGGCTTGCTTGGTTGGCCAAAAAGGGCGTATGCGTTTTTTCCTGAATATATTCAGGAAAAAACGCATACGCCCTTTTTGGCCAAGGGCATCATTGTCAACGTTTTGCCGCTTTTCATGTGCTTTAAAGGCGAGTCGAATCTACCTCCTGAAATCTGTTTCCTGCAAATCTGCCTTGCTTTCAAATCCTCTTCGTTGCCTTCCCTCAATATATTTGTGGAAGAGAGTTCTCATTTATAACTCTGCACGTTTGTGAATTGCAGTGCCCCTGAGCTCCATTTGTCTCCTCGCTTTTTTGGGAGCTGGCTGCAAAAGCGCAGGATTGCTTCAGGCCCTATTTTGGTTCTGGGGGGCAGGCTGAGCCTGTGGTTCATTCTTCTTCCTGATGGGAAAATGGAGTGACCTATGCCTGTCCCAACACCTAGGGCTCGTCTCTCGTTGGTTCCGCGTCTTCCCGTTCATCCTCAGGACAAATTGCAACCTGTACAATCAGGAGGTTAAAGGTGCTGATTCTCCAAGTAGGGAGATGCTTAGTCAAGCGGCTGGAATGGCGAACCCGAGCACAAGGAGAGGAGAAATGAGGTGCGTTTTAGAAACCTTTCCCGATCTCATGGCATACCATCTTCTGGGTTTCCCATGCATGTTTTGATGTAGGAAGATGCCCTTGTACCTGGAGATTTGAGACCCATGGGGTGTGTTCCCCGCAGTGTTACTTTAAAGTATCTGCGTTTGCTCACCCAACCTCACCAATCCTCTCAGCCCCAAGAGTGTCCAGCCTTCTGTCTCATCCAGCTGTGGGTCTAGATATGGTCAATCCAGGTTGCATCAGAGACCCTGAACGGATTTTGTAAGAATTTCTCTCTCTTTCACTGTCTTTGTTTTGTGGGTTTTTTAAAGTAATTTATGTTTAGAATCGGGCTTGGCTGCTTTTCCCTGCTGTGTTTATGCCGCTTTACACCCTCTTGATTCACTTGCAGAGAGATATCGATACATAGGTTTTCAGATTCTTACTAGTCAGATATATTCTTGTGTGGTGACTAGGGTGTGTTGAGTCCAGTTCACTGAGCAGGGAGTAGGCCTTGTCTATTACATATTTGGCTTATGGAGCAGTGTCTGAGCTAATTTCAAACCCTTGTTTTATGCATCACCCCACCTCACCTTTCCCGTTAAGCAGCCATAGTGTGTCTTCTAAAGGTGTGACTCTGTTCTGTTTTGTAATTCAGTTCAAGTGTAGCCATTTTGACATTCCCTCTATAAGCGATATCTTAGGATAAGTGTCTTTTTCTGTGTGACTTATTTCACTTAGAATCATCGTATCTAAATCCACTCATCATGCTGCTAACTAGCCTTATGACATTGATTTCATGGCTGAGTGATATTCCATTGTGCCAAGTACCACCATTTCTTTATCCATTTTTCTCTTTCCTGGGATATTGAAGGTGTACCGAAGTGGAGGTTCTTGGAAACAGAGCAGCCGTAAACTTTAGGGTGCCTGTGTCTTGTTGATTTTTAGTTTTCCCAATTTATACGCCCTTGAGTGGAAGTGCCCTATGCTCTCTACGCTGTGTTTATTACTTGTTTCAGGACACACCGTACTCTTCTCCAGAGTGCCTGTTGGAAATTTACATCCCGCCCATCAGCGAAGCAAGGCTCCCATGTCTCATGGCCTGTCCTGCTTTTCTGGTTTTTACACTTTGTTCAGCATGGCCCTTTTGACCAAGGGCAAGCGAGACTTCTTTGTAGCACTGATTTGCCCTTCCGGCTTGCTTGGTTGGCCAAAAAGGGCGTATGCGTTTTTTCCTGAATATATTCAGGAAAAAACGCATACGCCCTTTTTGGCCAAGGGCATCATTGTCAACGTTTTGCCGCTTTTCATGTGCTTTAAAGGCGAGTCGAATCTACCTCCTGAAATCTGTTTCCTGCAAATCTGCCTTGCTTTCAAATCCTCTTCGTTGCCTTCCCTCAATATATTTGTGGACGAGAGTTCTCATTTATAACTCTGCACGTTTGTGAATTGCAGTGCCCCTGAGCTCCATTTGTCTCCTCGCTTTTTTGGGAGCTGGCCGCAAAAGCGCAGGATTGCTTCAGGCCCTATTTTGGTTCTGGGGGGCAGGCTGAGCCTGTGGTTCATTCTTCTTCCTGATGGGAAAATGGAGTGACCTATGCCTGTCCCAACACCTAGGGCTCGTCTCTCGTTGGTTCCGCGTCTTCCCGTTCATCCTCAGGACAAATTGCAACCTGTACAATCAGGAGGTTAAAGGTGCTGATTCTCCAAGTAGGGAGATGGTTAGTCAAGCGGCTGGAATGGCGAACCCGAGCACAAGGAGAGGAGAAATGAGGTGCGTTTTAGAAACCTTTCCCGATCTCATGGCATACCATCTTCTGGGTTTCCCATGCATGTTTTGATGTAGGAAGATGCCCTTGTACCTGGAGATTTGAGACCCATGGGGTGTGTTCCCCGCAGTGTTACTTTAAAGTATCTGCGTTTGCTCACCCAACCTCACCAATCCTCTCAGCCCCAAGAGTGTCCAGCCTTATGTCTCATCCAGCTGTGGGTCTAGATATGGTCAATCCAGGTTGCATCAGAGACCCTGAACGGATTTTGTAAGAATTTCTCTCTCTTTCACTGTCTTTGTTTTGTGGGTGTTTTTAAGTAATTTATGTTTAGAATGGGGTTTGGCTGCTTTTCCCTGCTGTGTTGATGCCGCTTTACACCCTCTTGATTCACTTGCAGAGAGATATCGATACATAGGTTTTCAGATTCATACTAGTCAGATATATTCTTCTGCGGTGACTAGGGGGTGTTGAGTCCAGTTCACTGAGCAGGGAGTAGGCCTTGTCTATTACATATTTGGCTTATGGAGCGGTGTCTGAGCTAATTTCAAACCCTTGTTTTATGCATCACCCCACCTCACCTTTCCGGTTAAGCAGCCATAGTGTGTCTTCTAAAGGTGTGCCTCTGTTCTGTTTTGTAATTCAGTTCAAGTGTAGTGATTTTGACATTCCCTCTATAAGCGATATCTTAGGATAAGTGTCTTTTTCTGTGTGACTTATTTCACTTAGAATCATCGTACCTAAATCCACTCATCATGCTGCTAACTAGCCTTATGACATTGATTTCATGGCTGTGTGATATTCCATTGTGCCGAGTACCACCATTTCTTTATCCATTTTTCTCTTTCCTGGGATATTGAAGGTGTACCGATGCGGAGATTCTTGGAAACAGAGCAGCCGTAAACTTTAGGGTGCCTGTGTCTTGTTGATTTTTAGTTTTCCCAATTTATACGCCCTTGAGTGGAAGTGCCCTATGCTCTCTACGCTGTGTTTATTACTTGTTTCAGGACACACCGTACTCTTCTCCAGAGTGCCTGTTGGCAATTTATATCCCGCCCATCAGCGTAGCAAGGCTCCCATGTCTCCATGGCCTGTCCTGCTTTTCTGGTTTTTACTGTTTGTTCAGCATGGCCCTTTTGACCGAGGGCAAGCGAGACTTCTTTGTAGCGCTGATTTGCCCTTCCGGCTTGCTTGGTTGGCCAAAAAGGGCGTATGCGTTTTTTCCGCATACGCCCTTTTTGGCCAAGGGCATCATTGTCAACGTTTTGCCGCTTTTCATGTGCTTTAAAGGCGAGTCGAATCTACCTCCTGAAATCTGTTTCCTGCAAATCTGCCTTGCTTTCAAATCCTCTTCGTTGCCTTCCCTCAATATATTTGTGGACGAGAGTTCTCATTTATAACTCTGCACGTTTGTGAATTGCAGTGCCCCTGAGCTCCATTTGTCTCCTCGCTTTTTTGGGAGCTGGCCGCAAAACCGCAGGATTGCTTCAGGCCCTATTTTGGTTCTGGGGGGCAGGCTGAGCCTGTGGTTCATTCTTCTTCCGGATGGGAAAATGGAGTGACCTATGCCTGTCCCAACACCTAGGGCTCGTCTCTCGTTGGTTCCGCGTCTTCCCGTTCATCCTCAGGACAAATTGCAACCTGTACAATCAGGAGGTTAAAGGTGCTGATTCTCCAAGTAGGGAGATGGTTAGTCAAGCGGCTGGAATGGCGAACCCGAGCACAAGGAGAGGAGAAATGAGGTGCGTTTTAGAAACCTTTCCCGATCTCATGGCATACCATCTTCTGGGTTTCGCATGCATGTTTTGATGTAGGAAGATGCCCTTGTACCTGGAGATTTGAGACCCATGGGGTGTGTTCCCCGCAGTGTTACTTTAAAGTATCTGCGTTTGCTCACCCAACCTCACCAATCCTCTGAGCCCCAAGAGTGTCCAGCCTTATGTCTCATCCAGCTGTGGGTCTAGATATGGTCAATCCAGGTTGCATCATAGACCCTGAACGGATTTTGTAAGAATTTCTCTCTCTTTCACTGTCTTTGTTTTGTGGGTTTTTTAAAGTAATTTATGTTTAGAATCGGGCTTGGCTGCTTTTCCCTGCTGTGTTGATGCCGCTTTACACCCTCTTGATTCACTTGCAGAGAGATATCGATACATAGGTTTTCAGATTCTTACTAGTCAGATATATTCTTGTGTGGTGACTAGGGTGTGTTGAGTCCAGTTCACTGAGCAGGGAGTAGGCCTTGTCTATTACATATTTGGCTTATGGAGCGGTGTCTGAGCTAATTTCAAACCCTTGTTTTATGCATCACCCCACCTCACCTTTATCGTTAAGCAGCCATAGTGTGTCTTCTAAAGGTGTGCCTCTGTTCTGTTTTGTAATTCAGTTCAAGTGTAGCGATTTTGACATTCCCTCTATAAGCGATATCTTAGGATAAGTGTCTTTTTCTGTGTGACTTATTTCACTTAGAATCATCGTACCTAAATCCACTCATCATGCTGCTAACTAGCCTTATGACATTGATTTCATGGCTGAGTGATATTCCATTGTGCCAAGTACCACCATTTCTTTATCCATTTTTCTCTTTCCTGGGATATTGAAGGTGTACCGAAGCGGAGGTTCTTGGAAACAGAGCAGCCGTAAACTTTAGGGTGCCTGTGTCTTGTTGACTTTTAGTTTTCCCAATTTATACGCCCATGAGTGGAAGTGCCCTATGCTCTCTACGCTGTGTTTATTACTTGTTTCAGGACACACCGTACTCTTCTCCAGAGTGCCTGTTGGCAATTTACATCCCGCCCATCAGCGTAGCAAGGCTCCCATGTCTCCATGGCCTGTCCTGCTTTTCTGGTTTTTACTGTTTGTTCAGCATGGCCCTTTTGACCGAGGGCAAGCGAGACTTCTTTGTAGCGCTGATTTGCCCTTCCGGCTTGCTTGGTTGGCCAAAAAGGGCGTATGCGTTTTTTCCTGAATATATTCAGGAAAAAACGCATACGCCCTTTTTGGCCAAGGGCATCATTGTCAACGTTTTGCCGCTTTTCATGTGCTTTAAAGGCGAGTCGAATCTACCTCCTGAAATCTGTTTCCTGCAAATCTGCCTTGCTTTCAAATCCTCTTCGTTGCCTTCCCTCAATATATTTGTGGACGAGAGTTCTCATTTATAACTCTGCACGTTTGTGAATTGCAGTGCCCCTGAGCTCCATTTGTCTCCTCGCTTTTTTGGGAGCTGGCCGCAAAAGCGCAGGATTGCTTCAGGCCCTATTTTGGTTCTGGGGGGCAGGCTGAGCCTGTGGTTCATTCTTCTTCCTGATGGGAAAATGGAGTGACCTATGCCTGTCCCAACACCTAGGGCTCGTCTCTCGTTGGTTCCGCGTCTTCCCGTTCATCCTCAGGACAAATTGCAACCTGTACAATCAGGAGGTTAAAGGTGCTGATTCTCCAAGTAGGGAGATGGTTAGTCAAGCGGCTGGAATGGCGAACCCGAGCACAAGGAGAGGAGAAATGAGGTGCGTTTTAGAAACCTTTCCCGATCTCATGGCATACCATCTTCTGGGTTTCCCATGCATGTTTTGATGTAGGAAGATTCCCTTGTACCTGGAGATTTGAGACCCATGGGGTGTGTTCCCCGCAGTGTTACTTTAAAGTATCTGCATTTGCTCACCCAACCTCACCAACCCTCTCAGCCCCAAGAGTGTCCAGCCTTATGTCTCATCCAGCTGTGGGTCTTGATATGGTCAATCCAGGTTGCATCATAGACCCTGAACGGATTTTGTAAGAATTTCTCTCTCTTTCACTGTCTTTGTTTTGTGGGTTTTTTAAAGTAATTTATGTTTAGAATCGGGCTTGGCTGCTTTTCCCTGCTGTGTTGATGCCGCTTTACACCCTCTTGATTCACTTGCAGAGAGATATCGATACATAGGTTTTCAGATTCTTACTAGTCAGATATATTCTTGTGTGTTGACTAGGGTGTGTTGAGTCCAGTTCACTGAGCAGGGAGTAGGCCTTGTCTATTACATATTTTGCTTATGGAGCGGTCTCTGAGCTAATTTGAAACCCTTGTTTTATGCATCACCCCACCTCACCTTTCCCGTTAAGCAGCCATAGTGTGTCTTCTAAAGGTGTGCCTCTGTTCTGTTTTGTAATTCAGTTCAAGTGTAGCGATTTTGACATTCCCTCTATAAGCGATATCTTAGGATAAGTGTCTTTTTCTGTGTGACTTATTTCACTTAGAATCATCGTATCTAAATCCACTCATCATGCTGCTAACTAGCCTTATGACATTGATTTCATGGCTGAGTGATATTCCACTGTGCCAAGTACCACCATTTCTTTATCCATTTTTCTCTTTCCTGGGATATTGAAGGTGTACCGAAGTGGAGGTTCTTGGAAACAGAGCAGCCGTAAACTTTAGGGTGCCTGTGTCTTGTTGACTTTTAGTTTTCCCAATTTATACGCCCATGAGTGGAAGTGCCCTATGCTCTCTACGCTGTGTTTATTACTTGTTTCAGGACACACCGTACTCTTCTCCAGAGTGCCTGTTGGCAATTTACATCCCGCCCATCAGCGTAGCAAGGCTCCCATGTCTCCATGGCCTGTCCTGCTTTTCTGGTTTTTACACTTTGTTCAGCATGGCCCTTTTGACCGAGGGCAAGCGAGACTTCTTTGTAGCGCTGATTTGCCCTTCCGGCTTGCTTGGTTGGCCAAAAAGGGCGTATGCGTTTTTTCCTGAATATATTCAGGAAAAAACGCATACGCCCTTTTTGGCCAAGGGCATCATTGTCAACGTTTTGCCGCTTTTCATGTGCTTTAAAGGCGAGTCGAATCTACCTCCTGAAATCTGTTTCCTGCAAATCTGCCTTGCTTTCAAATCCTCTTCGTTGCCTTCCCTCAATATATTTGTGGACGAGAGTTCTCATTTATAACTCTGCACGTTTGTGAATTGCAGTGCCCCTGAGCTCCATTTGTCTCCTCGCTTTTTTGGGAGCTGGCCGCAAAAGCGCAGGATTGCTTCAGGCCCTATTTTGGTTCTGGGGGGCAGGCTGAGCCTGTGGTTCATTCTTCTTCCTGATGAGAAAATGGAGTGACCTATGCCTGTCCCAACACCTAGGGCTCGTCTCTCGTTGGTTCCGCGTCTTCCCGTTCATCCTCAGGACAAATTGCAACCTGTACAATCAGGAGGTTAAAGGTGCTGATTCTCCAAGTAGGGAGATGGTTAGTCAAGCAGCTGGAATGGTGAACCCGAGCACAAGGAGAGGAGAAATGAGGTGCATTTTAGAAACCTTTCCCGATCTCATGGCATACCATCTTCTGGGTTTCCCATGCATGTTTTGATGTAGGAAGATGCCCTTGTACCTGGAGATTTGAGACCCATGGGGTGTGTTCCCCGCAGTGTTACTTTAAAGTATCTGCATTTGCTCACCCAACCTCACCAACCCTCTCAGCCCCAAGAGTGTCCAGCCTTATGTCTCATCCAGCTGTGGGTCTTGATATGGTCAATCCAGGTTGCATCATAGACCCTGAACGGATTTTGTAAGAATTTCTCTCTCTTTCACTGTCTTTGTTTTGTGGGTTTTTTAAAGTAATTTATGTTTAGAATCGGGCTTGGCTGCTTTTCCCTGCTGTGTTGATGCCGCTTTACACCCTCTTGATTCACTTGCAGAGAGATATCGATACATAGGTTTTCAGATTCTTACTAGTCAGATATATTCTTGTGTGTTGACTAGGGTGTGTTGAGTCCAGTTCACTGAGCAGGGAGTAGGCCTTGTCTATTACATATTTTGCTTATGGAGCGGTCTCTGAGCTAATTTGAAACCCTTGTTTTATGCATCACCCCACCTCACCTTTCCCGTTAAGCAGCCATAGTGTGTCTTCTAAAGGTGTGACTCTGTTCTGTTTTGTAATTCAGTTCAAGTGTAGCGATTTTGACATTCCCTCTATAAGCGATATCTTAGGATAAGTGTCTTTTTCTGTGTGACTTATTTCACTTAGAATCATCGTATCTAAATCCACTCATCATGCTGCTAACTAGCCTTATGACATTGATTTCATGGCTGAGTGATATTCCACTGTGCCAAGTACCACCATTTCTTTATCCATTTTTCTCTTTCCTGGGATATTGAAGGTGTACCGAAGTGGAGGTTCTTGGAAACAGAGCAGCCGTAAACTTTAGGGTGCCTGTGTCTTGTTGACTTTTAGTTTTCCCAATTTATACGCCCATGAGTGGAAGTGCCCTATGCTCTCTACGCTGTGTTTATTACTTGTTTCAGGACACACCGTACTCTTCTCCAGAGTGCCTGTTGGCAATTTACATCCCGCCCATCAGCGTAGCAAGGCTCCCATGTCTCCATGGCCTGTCCTGCTTTTCTGGTTTTTACACTTTGTTCAGCATGGCCCTTTTGACCGAGGGCAAGCGAGACTTCTTTGTAGCGCTGATTTGCCCTTCCGGCTTGCTTGGTTGGCCAAAAAGGGCGTATGCGTTTTTTCCTGAATATATTCAGGAAAAAACGCATACGCCCTTTTTGGCCAAGGGCATCATTGTCAACGTTTTGCCGCTTTTCATGTGCTTTAAAGGCGAGTCGAATCTACCTCCTGAAATCTGTTTCCTGCAAATCTGCCTTGCTTTCAAATCCTCTTCGTTGCCTTCCCTCAATATATTTGTGGACGAGAGTTCTCATTTATAACTCTGCACGTTTGTGAATTGCAGTGCCCCTGAGCTCCATTTGTCTCCTCGCTTTTTTGGGAGCTGGCCGCAAAAGCGCAGGATTGCTTCAGGCCCTATTTTGGTTCTGGGGGGCAGGCTGAGCCTGTGGTTCATTCTTCTTCCTGATGAGAAAATGGAGTGACCTATGCCTGTCCCAACACCTAGGGCTCGTCTCTCGTTGGTTCCGCGTCTTCCCGTTCATCCTCAGGACAAATTGCAACCTGTACAATCAGGAGGTTAAAGGTGCTGATTCTCCAAGTAGGGAGATGGTTAGTCAAGCAGCTGGAATGGTGAACCCGAGCACAAGGAGAGGAGAAATGAGGTGCATTTTAGAAACCTTTCCCGATCTCATGGCATACCATCTTCTGGGTTTCCCATGCATGTTTTGATGTAGGAAGATGCCCTTGTACCTGGAGATTTGAGACCCATGGGGTGTGTTCCCCGCAGTGTTACTTTAAAGTATCTGCATTTGCTCACCCAACCTCACCAATCCTCTCAGCCCCAAGAGTGTCCAGCCTTATGTCTCATCCAGCTGTGGGTCTAGATATGGTCAACCCAGGTTGCATCAGAGACCCTGAACGGATTTTGTAAGAATTTCTCTCTCTTTCACTGTCTTTGCTTTGTGGGTTTTTTAAAGTAATGTATGTTTAGAATGGGGTTTGGCTGCTTTTCCCTGCTGTGTTTATGCCGCTTTACACCCTCTTGATTCACTTGCAGAGAGATATCGATACATAGGTTTTCAGATTCATACTAGTCAGATATATTCTTGTGCCGTGACTAGGGGGTGTTGAGTCCAGTTCACTGAGCAGGGAGTAGGCCTTGTCTATTACATATTTGGCTTATGGAGCGGTGTCTGAGCTAATTTCAAACCCTTGTTTTATGCATCACCCCACCTCACCTTTCCCGTTAAGCAGCCATAGTGTGTCTTCTAAAGGTGTGACTCTGTTCTGTTTTGTAATTCAGTTCAAGTGTAGCGATTTTGACATTCCCTCTATAAGCGATATCTTAGGATAAGTGTCTTTTTCTGTGTGACTTATTTCACTTAGAATCATCGTACCTAAATCCACTCATCATGCTGCTAACTAGCCTTATGACATTGATTTCATGGCTGAGTGATATTCCATTGTGCCAAGTACCACCATTTCTTTATCCATTTTTCTCTTTCCTGGGATATTGATGGTGTACCGAAGTGGAGGTTCTTGGAAACAGAGCAGCCGTAAACTTTAGGGTGCCTGTGTCTTGTTGATTTTTAGTTTTCCCAATTTATACGCCCTTGAGTGGAAGTGCCCTATGCTCTCTACGCTGTGTTTATTACTTGTTTCAGGACACACCGTACTCTTCTCCAGAGTGCCTGTTGGCAATTTACATCCCGCCCATCAGCGTAGCAAGGCTCCCATGTCTCCATGGCCTGTCCTGCTTTTCTGGTTTTTACTGTTTGTTCAGCATGGCCCTTTTGACCGAGGGCAAGCGAGACTTCTTTGTAGCGCTGATTTGCCCTTCCGGCTTGCTTGGTTGGCCAAAAAGGGCGTATGCGTTTTTTCCTGAATATATTCAGGAAAAAACGCATACGCCCTTTTTGGCCAAGGGCATCATTGTCAACGTTTTGCCGCTTTTCATGTGCTTTAAAGGCGAGTCGAATCTACCTCCTGAAATCTGTTTCCTGCAAATCTGCCTTGCTTTCAAATCCTCTTCGTTGCCTTCCCTCAATATATTTGTGGACGAGAGTTCTCATTTATAACTCTGCACGTTTGTGAATTGCAGTGCCCCTGAGCTCCATTTGTCTCCTCGCTTTTTTGGGAGCTGGCCGCAAAAGCGCAGGATTGCTTCAGGCCCTATTTTGGTTCTGGGGGGCAGGCTGAGCCTGTGGTTCATTCTTCTTCCTGATGGGAAAATGGAGTGACCTATGCCTGTCCCAACACCTAGGGCTCGTCTCTCGTTGGTTCCGCGTCTTCCCGTTCATCCTCAGGACAAATTGCAACCTGTACAATCAGGAGGTTAAAGGTGCTGATTCTCCAAGTAGGGAGATGGTTAGTCAAGCGGCTGGAATGGTGAACCCGAGCACAAGGAGAGGAGAAATGAGGTGCAGTTTAGAAACCTTTCCCGATCTCATGGCATACCATCTTCTGGGTTTCCCATGCATGTTTTGATGTAGGAAGATGCCCTTGTACCTGGAGATTTGAGACCCATGGGGTGTGTTCCCCGCAGTGTTACTTTAAAGTATCTGCATTTGCTCACCCAACCTCACCAATCCTCTCAGCCCCAAGAGTGTCCAGCCTTATGTCTCATCCAGCTGTGGGTCTAGATATGGTCAATCCAGGTTGCATCAGAGACCCTGAACGGATTTTGTAAGAATTTCTCTCTCTTTCACTGTCTTTGTTTTGTGGGTTTTTTAAAGTAATTTATGTTTAGAATCGGGCTTGGCTGCTTTTCCCTGCTGTGTTGATGCCGCTTTACACCCTCTTGATTCACTTGCAGAGAGATATCGATACATAGGTTTTCAGAATCTTACTAGTCAGATATATTCTTGTGTGGTGACTAGGGTGTGTTGAGTCCAGTTCACTGAGCAGGGAATAGGCCTTGTCTATTACATATTTGGCTTATGGAGAGGTCTCTGAGCTAATTTGAAACCCTTGTTTTATGCATCACCCCACCTCACCTTTCCGGTTAAGCAGCCATAGTGTGTCTTCTAAAGGTGTGCCTCTGTTCTGTTTTGTAATTCAGTTCAAGTGTAGCGATTTTGACATTCCCTCTATAAGCGATATCTTAGGATAAGTGCCTTTTTCTGTGTGACTTATTTCACTTAGAATCATCGTACCTAAATCCACTCATCATGCTGCTAACTAGCCTTATGACATTGATTTCATGGCTGAGTGATATTGCATTGTGCCAAGTACCACCATTTCTTTATCCATTTTTCTATTTCCTGGGATATTGAAGGTGTACCGAAGCGGAGGTTCTTGGAAACAGAGCAGCCGTAAAGTTTGGGGTGCCTGTGTCTTGTTGATTTTTAGTTTTCCCAATTTATACGCCCATGAGTGGAAGTGCCCTATGCTCTCAACGCTGTGTTTATTACTTGTTTCAGGACACACCGTACTCTACTCCAGAGTGCCTGTTGGCAATTTACATCCCGCCCATCAGCGTAGCAAGGCTCCCATGTCTCCATGGCCTGTCCTGCTTTTCTGGTTTTTACACTTTGTTCAGCATGGCCCTTTTGACCGAGGGCAAGCGAGACTTCTTTGTAGCGCTGATTTGCCCTTCCGGCTTGCTTGGTTGGCCAAAAAGGGCGTATGCGTTTTTTCCTGAATATATTCAGGAAAAAACGCATACGCCCTTTTTGGCCAAGGGCATCATTGTCAACGTTTTGCCGCTTTTCATGTGCTTTAAAGGCGAGTCGAATCTACCTCCTGAAATCTGTTTCCTGCAAATCTGCCTTGCTTTCAAATCCTCTTCGTTGCCTTCCCTCAATATATTTGTGGACGAGAGTTCTCATTTATAACTCTGCACGTTTGTGAATTGCAGTGCCCCTGAGCTCCATTTGTCTCCTTGCTTTTTTGGGAGCTGGCCGCAAAAGCGCAGGATTGCTTCAGGCCCTATTTTGGTTCTGGGGGGCAGGCTGAGCCTGTGGTTCATTCTTCTTCCTGATGGGAAAATGGAGTGACCTGTGCCTGTCCCAACACCTAGGGCTTGTCTTTCGTTGGTTCCCCGTCTTCCCGTTCATCCTCAGGACAAATTGCAACCTGGACGAAACAGTAGGTTAAAGGTGCTGATTCTCCAAGTAGGGAGATGGTTAGTCAAGCGGCTGGAATGGCGAACCCGAGCACAAGGAGAGGAGAAATGAGGTGCGTTTTAGAAACCTTTCCCGATCTCACGGCATACCATCTTCTGGGTTTTCCATGCATGTTTTGATGTAGGAAGATTCCCTTGTACCTGGAGATTTGAGACCCATGGGGTGGGTACCCCGCGGTATTACTTTAAAGTATCTGCATTTGCTCACCCAACCTCACCAATCCTCTCAGCCCCAAGAGTGTCCAGCCTTATGTCTCATCCAGCTGTGGGTCTAGATATGGTCAATCCAGGTTGCATCAGAGACCCTGAACGGATTTTGTAAGAATTTCTCTCTCTTTCACTGTCTTTGCTTTGTGGGTTTTTTAAAGTAATGTATGTTTAGAATGGGGTTTGGCTGCTTTTCCCTGCTGTGTTTATGCCGCTTTACACCCTCTTGATTCACTTGCAGAGAGATATCGATACATAGGTTTTCAGATTCATACTAGTCAGATATATTCTTGTGCGGTGACTAGGGGGTGTTGAGTCCAGTTCACTGAGCAGGGAGTAGGCCTTGTCTATTACATATTTGGCTTATGGAGCGGTGTCTGAGCTAATTTCAAACCCTTATTTTATGCATCACCCCACCTCACCTTTCCCGTTAAGCAGCCATAGTGTGTCTTCTAAAGGTGTGACTCTGTTCTGTTTTGTAATTCAGTTCAAGTGTAGCGATTTTGACATTCCCTCTATAAGCGATATCTTAGGATAAGTGTCTTTTTCTGTGTGACTTATTTCACTTAGAATCATCGTACCTAAATCCACTCATTATGCTGCTAACTAGCCTTATGACATTGATTTCATGGCTGAGTGATATTCCATTGTGCCAAGTACCACCATTTCTTTATCCATTTTTCTCTTTCCTGGGATATTGAAGGTGTACCGAAGTGGAGGTTCTTGGAAACAGAGCAGCCGTAAACTTTAGGGTGCCTGTGTCTTGTTGATTTTTAGTTTTCCCAATTTATACGCCCTTGAGTGGAAGTGCCCTATGCTCTCTACGCTGTGTTTATTACTTGTTTCAGGACACACCGTACTCTTCTCCAGAGTGCCTGTTGGCAATTTACATCCCGCCCATCAGCGTAGCAAGGCTCCCATGTCTCCATGGCCTGTCCTGCTTTTCTGGTTTTTACACTTTGTTCAGCATGGCCCTTTTGACCGAGGGCAAGCGAGACTTCTTTGTAGCGCTGATTTGCCCTTCCGGCTTGCTTGGTTGGCCAAAAAGGGCGTATGCGTTTTTTCCTGAATATATTCAGGAAAAAACGCATACGCCCTTTTTGGCCAAGGGCATCATTGTCAACGTTTTGCCGCTTTTCATGTGCTTTAAAGGCGAGTCGAATCTACCTCCTGAAATCTGTTTCCTGCAAATCTGCCTTGCTTTCAAATCCTCTTCGTTGCCTTCCCTCAATATATTTGTGGACGAGAGTTCTCATTTATAACTCTGCACGTTTGTGAATTGCAGTGCCCCTGAGCTCCATTTGTCTCCTCGCTTTTTTGGGAGCTGGCCGCAAAAGCGCAGGATTGCTTCAGGCCCTATTTTGGTTCTGGGGGGCAGGCTGAGCCTGTGGTTCATTCTTCTTCCTGATGGGAAAATGGAGTGACCTATGCCTGTCCCAACACCTAGGGCTCGTCTCTCGTT
Organism: Eubalaena glacialis; assembly: GCF_028564815.1. NCBI lineage: Eukaryota > Metazoa > Chordata > Mammalia > Artiodactyla > Balaenidae > Eubalaena > Eubalaena glacialis. Next base: position 368,156 of record NW_026871762.1, on the reverse strand, counting down.
GGTTCCGCATCTTCCCGTTCATCCTCAGGACAAATTGCAACCTGTACAATCAGGAGGTTAAAGGTGCTGATTCTCCAAGTAGGGAGATGGTTAGTCAAGCGGCTGGAATGGCGAACCCGAGCACAAGGAGAGGAGAAATGAGGTGCGTTTTAGAAACCTTTCCCGATCTCATGGCATACCATCTTCTGGGTTTCCCATGCATGTTTTGATGTAGGAAGATTCCCTTGTACCTGGAGATTTGAGACCCATGGGGTGTGTTCCCCGCAGTGTTACTTTAAAGTATCTGCATTTGCTCACCCAACCTCACCAATCCTCTCAGCCCCAAGAGTGTCCAGCCTTATGTCTCATCCAGCTGTGGGTCTTGATATGGTCAATCCAGGTTGCATCATAGACCCTGAACGGGTTTTGTAAGAATTTCTCTCTCTTTCACTGTCTTTGTTTTGTGGGTTTTTTAAAGTAATTTATGTTTAGAATCGGGCTTGGCTGCTTTTCCCTGCTGTGTTGATGCCGCTTTACACCCTCTTGATTCACTTGCAGAGAGATATCGATACATAGGTTTTCAGATTCTTACTAGTCAGATATATTCTTGTGTGTTGACTAGGGTGTGTTGAGTCCAGTTCACTGAGCAGGGAGTAGGCCTTGTCTATTACATATTTTGCTTATGGAGCGGTCTCTGAGCTAATTTGAAACCCTTGTTTTATGCATCACCCCACCTCACCTTTCCCGTTAAGCAGCCATAGTGTGTCTTCTAAAGGTGTGACTCTGTTCTGTTTTTAATTCAGTTCAAGTGTAGCGATTTTGACATTCCCTCTATAAGCGATATCTTAGGATAAGTGTCTTTTTCTGTGTGACTTATTTCACTTAGAATCATCGTATCTAAATCCACTCATCATGCTGCTAAGTAGCCTTATGACATTGATTTCATGGCTGAGTGATATTCCACTGTGCCAAGTACCACCATTTCTTTATCCATTTTTCTCTTTCCTGGGATATTGAAGGTGTACCGAAGTGGAGGTTCTTGGAAACAGAGCAGCCGTAAACTTTAGGGTGCCTGTGTCTTGTTGACTTTTAGTTTTCCCAATTTATACGCACATGAGTGGAAGTGCCCTATGCTCTCTACGCTGTGTTTATTACTTGTTTCAGGACACACCGTACTCTTCTCCAGAGTGCCTGTTGGCAATTTACATCCCGCCCATCAGCGTAGCAAGGCTCCCATGTCTCCATGGCCTGTCCTGCTTTTCTGGTTTTTACACTTTGTTCAGCATGGCCCTTTTGACCGAGGGCAAGCGAGACTTCTTTGTAGCGCTGATTTGCCCTTCCGGCTTGCTTGGTTGGCCAAAAAGGGCGTATGCGTTTTTTCCTGAATATATTCAGGAAAAAACGCATACGCCCTTTTTGGCCAAGGGCATCATTGTCAACATTTTGCCGCTTTTCATGTGCTTTAAAGGCGAGTCGAATCTACCTCCTGAAATCTGTTTCCTGCAAATCTGCCTTGCTTTCAAATCCTCTTCGTTGCCTTCCCTCAATATATTTGTGGACGAGAGTTCTCATTTATAACTCTGCACGTCTGTGAATTGCAGTGCCCCTGAGCTCCATTTGTCTCCTCGCTTTTTTGGGAGCTGGCCGCAAAAGCGCAGGATTGCTTCAGGCCCTATTTTGGTTCTGGGGGGCAGGCTGAGCCTGTGGTTCATTCTTCTTCCTGATGAGAAAATGGAGTGACCTATGCCTGTCCCAACACCTAGGGCTCGTCTCTCGTTGGTTCCGCGTCTTCCCGTACATCCTCAGGACAAATTGCAACCTGTACAATCAGGAGGTTAAAGGTGCTGATTCTCCAAGTAGGGAGATGGTTAGTCAAGCAGCTGGAATGGTGAACCCGAGCACAAGGAGAGGAGAAATGAGGTGCAGTTTAGAAACCTTTCCCGATCTCATGGCATACCATCTTCTGGGTTTCCCATGCATGTTTTGATGTAGGAAGATGCCCTTGTACCTGGAGATTTGAGACCCATGGGGTGTGTTCCCCGCAGTGTTACTTTAAAGTATCTGCATTTGCTCACCCAACCTCACCAATCCTCTCAGCCCCAAGAGTGTCCAGCCTTATGTCTCATCCAGCTGTGGGTCTAGATATGGTCAATCCAGGTTGCATCATAGACCCTGAACGGATTTTGTAAGAATTTCTCTCTCTTTCACTGTCTTTGTTTTGTGGGTTTTTTAAAGTAATTTATGTTTAGAATCGGGCTTGGCTGCTTTTCCCTGCTGTGTTGATGCCGCTTTACACCCTCTTGATTCACTTGCAGAGAGATATCGATACATAGGTTTTCAGATTCTTACTAGTCAGATATATTCTTGTGTGGTGACTAGGGTGTGTTGAGTCCAGTTCACTGAGCAGGGAATAGGCCTTGTCTATTACATATTTGGCTTATGGAGAGGTCTCTGAGCTAATTTGAAACCCTTGTTTTATGCATCACCCCACCTCACCTTTCCCGTTAAGCAGCCATAGTGTGTCTTCTAAAGGTGTGCCTCTGTTCTGTTTTGTAATTCAGTTCAAGTGTAGCGATTTTGACATTCCCTCTATAAGCGATATCTTAGGATAAGTGCCTTTTTCTGGGTGACTTATTTCACTTAGAATCATCGTACCTAAATCCACTCATCATGCTGCTAACTAGCCTTATGACATTGATTTCATGGCTGAGTGATATTGCATTGTGCCAAGTACCACCATTTCTTTATCCATTTTTCTATTTCCTGGGATATTGAAGGTGTACCGAAGCGGAGGTTCTTGGAAACAGAGCAGCCGTAAAGTTTGGGGTGCCTGTGTCTTGTTGATTCTTAGTTTTCCCAATTTATACGCCCTTGAGTGGAAGTGCCCTATGCTCTCTACGCTGTGTTTATTACTTGTTTCAGGACACACCGTACTCTTCTCCAGAGTGCCTGTTGGCAATTTACATCCCGCCCATCAGCGTAGCAAGGCTCCCATGTCTCCATGGCCTGTCCTGATTTTCTGGTTTTTACTGTTTGTTCAGCATGGCCCTTTTGACCGAGGGCAAGCGAGACTTCTTTGTAGCGCTGATTTGCCCTTCCGGCTTGCTTGGTTGGCCAAAAAGGGCGTATGCGTTTTTTCCTGAATATATTCAGGAAAAAACGCATACGCCCTTTTTGGCCAAGGGCATCATTGTCAACGTTTTGCCGCTTTTCATGTGCTTTAAAGGCGAGTCGAATCTACCTCCTGAAATCTGTTTCCTGCAAATCTGCCTTGCTTTCAAATCCTCTTCGTTGCCTTCCCTCAATATATTTGTGGACGAGAGTTCTCATTTATAACTCTGCACGTTTGTGAATTGCAGTGCCCCTGAGCTCCATTTGTCTCCTCGCTTTTTTGGGAGCTGGCCGCAAAAGCGCAGGATTGCTTCAGGCCCTATTTTGGTTCTGGGGGGCAGGCTGAGCCTGTGGTTCATTCTTCTTCCTGATGGGAAAATGGAGTGACCTATGCCTGTCCCAACACCTAGGGCTCGTCTCTCGTTGGTTCCGCGTCTTCCCGTTCATCCTCAGGACAAATTGCAACCTGTACAATCAGGAGGTTAAAGGTGCTGATTCTCCAAGTAGGGAGATGGTTAGTCAAGCGGCTGGAATGGCCAACCCGAGCACAAGGAGAGGAGAAATGAGGTGCGTTTTAGAAACCTTTCCCGATCTCATGGCATACCATCTTCTGGGTTTCCCATGCATGTTTTGATGTAGGAAGATTCCCTTGTACCTGGAGATTTGAGACCCATGGGGTGTGTTCCCCGCAGTGTTACTTTAAAGTATCTGCATTTGCTCACCCAACCTCACCAACCCTCTCAGCCCCAAGAGTGTCCAGCCTTATGTCTCATCCAGCTGTGGGTCTTGATATGGTCAATCCAGGTTGCATCATAGACCCTGAACGGATTTTGTAAGAATTTCTCTCTCTTTCACTGTGTTTGTTTTGTGGGTTTTTTAAAGTAATTTATGTTTAGAATCGGGCTTGGCTGCTTTTCCCTGCTGTGTTGATGCCGCTTTACACCCTCTTGATTCACTTGCAGAGAGATATCGATACATAGGTTTTCAGATTCTTACTAGTCAGATATATTCTTGTGTGTTGACTAGGGTGTGTTGAGTCCAGTTCACTGAGCAGGGAGTAGGCCTTGTCTATTACATATTTTGCTTATGGAGCGGTCTCTGAGCTAATTTGAAACCCTTGTTTTATGCATCACCCCACCTCACCTTTCCCGTTAAGCAGCCATAGTGTGTCTTCTAAAGGTGTGACTCTGTTCTGTTTTGTAATTCAGTTCAAGTGTAGCGATTTTGACATTCCCTCTATAAGCGATATCTTAGGATAAGTGTCTTTTTCTGTGTGACTTATTTCACTTAGAATCATCGTATCTAAATCCACTCATCATGCTGCTAACTAGCCTTATGACATTGATTTCATGGCTGAGTGATATTCCACTGTGCCAAGTACCACCATTTCTTTATCCATTTTTCTCTTTCCTGGGATATTGAAGGTGTACCGAAGTGGAGGTTCTTGGAAACAGAGCAGCCGTAAACTTTAGGGTGCCTGTGTCTTGTTGACTTTTAGTTTTCCCAATTTATACGCCCATGAGTGGAAGTGCCCTATGCTCTCTACGCTGTGTTTATTACTTGTTTCAGGACACACCGTACTCTTCTCCAGAGTGCCTGTTGGCAATTTACATCCCGCCCATCAGCGTAGCAAGGCTTCCATGTCTCCATGGCCTGTCCTGCTTTTCTGGTTTTTACACTTTGTTCAGCATGGCCCTTTTGACCGAGGGCAAGCGAGACTTCTTTGTAGCGCTGATTTGCCCTTCCGGCTTGCTTGGTTGGCCAAAAAGGGCGTATGCGTTTTTTCCTGAATATATTCAGGAAAAAACGCATACGCCCTTTTTGGCCAAGGGCATCATTGTCAACGTTTTGCCGCTTTTCATGTGCTTTAAAGGCGTGTCGAATCTACCTCCTGAAATCTGTTTCCTGCAAATCTGCCTTGCTTTCAAATCCTCTTCGTTGCCTTCCCTCAATATATTTGTGGACGAGAGTTCTCATTTATAACTCTGCACGTTTGTGAATTGCAGTGCCCCTGAGCTCCATTTGTCTCCTCGCTTTTTTGGGAGCTGGCCGCAAAAGCGCAGGATTGCTTCAGGCCCTATTTTGGTTCTGGGGGGCAGGCTGAGCCTGTGGTTCATTCTTCTTCCTGATGGGAAAATGGAGTGACCTGTGCCTGTCCCAACACCTAGGGCTAGTCTTTCGTTGGTTCCCCGTCTTCCCGTTCATCCTCAGGACAAATTGCAACCTGGACGAAACAGTAGGTTAAAGGTGCTGATTCTCCAAGTAGGGAGATGGTTAGTCAAGCGGCTGGAATGGCGAACCCGAGCACAAGGAGAGGAGAAATGAGGTGCGTTTTAGAAACCTTTCCCGATCTCACGGCATACCATCTTCTGGGTTTCCCATGCATGTTTTGATGTAGGAAGATTCCCTTGTACCTGGAGATTTGAGACCCATGGGGTGGGTACCCCGCGGTATTACTTTAAAGTATCTGAATTTGCTCACCCAACCTCACCAATCCTCTCAGCCCCAAGAGTGTCCAGCCTTATGTCTCATCCAGCTGTGGGTCTAGATATGGTCAATCCAGGTTGCATCAGAGACCCTGAACGGATTTTGTAAGAATTTCTCTCTCTTTCACTGTCTTTGCTTTGTGGGTTTTTTAAAGTAATGTATGTTTAGAATGGGGTTTGGCTGCTTTTCCCTGCTGTGTTTATGCCGCTTTACACCCTCTTGATTCACTTGCAGAGAGATATCGATACATAGGTTTTCAGATTCATACTAGTCAGATATATTCTTGTGCGGTGACTAGGGGGTGTTGAGTCCAGTTCACTGAGCAGGGAGTAGGCCTTGTCTATTACATATTTGGCTTATGGAGCGGTGTCTGAGCTAATTTCAAACCCTTTTTTTATGCATCACCCCACCTCACCTTTCCCGTTAAGCAGCCATAGTGTGTCTTCTAAAGGTGTGACTCTGTTCTGTTTTGTAATTCAGTTCAAGTGTAGCGATTTTGACATTCCCTCTATAAGCGATATCTTAGGATAAGTGTCTTTTTCTGTGTGACTTATTTCACTTAGAATCATCGTACCTAAATCCACTCATCATGCTGCTAACTAGCCTTATGACATTGATTTCATGGCTGAGTGATATTCCATTGTGCCAAGTACCACCATTTCTTTATCCATTTTTCTCTTTCCTGGGATATTGAAGGTGTACCGAAGTGGAGGTTCTTGGAAACAGAGCAGCCGTAAACTTTAGGGTGCCTGTGTCTTGTTGATTTTTAGTTTTCCCAATTTATACGCCCTTGAGTGGAAGTGCCCTATGCTCTCTACGCTGTGTTTATTACTTGTTTCAGGACACACCGTACTCTTCTCCAGAGTGCCTGTTGGCAATTTACATCCCGCCCATCAGCGTAGCAAGGCTCCCATGTCTCCATGGCCTGTCCTGCTTTTCTGGTTTTTACTGTTTGTTCAGCATGGCCCTTTTGACCGAGGGCAAGCGAGACTTCTTTGTAGCGCTGATTTGCCCTTCCGGCTTGCTTGGTTGGCCAAAAAGGGCGTATGCGTTTTTTCCTGAATATATTCAGGAAAAAACGCATACGCCCTTTTTGGCCAAGGGCATCATTGTCAACGTTTTGCCGCTTTTCATGTGCTTTAAAGGCGAGTCGAATCTACCTCCTGAAATCTGTTTCCTGCAAATCTGCCTTGCTTTCAAATCCTCTTCGTTGCCTTCCCTCAATATATTTGTGGACGAGAGTTCTCATTTATAACTCTGCACGTTTGTGAATTGCAGTGCCCCTGAGCTCCATTTGTCTCCTCGCTTTTTTGGGAGCTGGCCGCAAAAGCGCAGGATTGCTTCAGGCCCTATTTTGGTTCTGGGGGGCAGGCTGAGCCTGTGGTTCATTCTTCTTCCTGATGAGAAAATGGAGTGACCTATGCCTGTCCCAACACCTAGGGCTCGTCTCTCGTTGGTTCCGCGTCTTCCCGTTCATCCTCAGGACAAATTGCAACCTGTACAATCAGGAGGTTAAAGGTGCTGATTCTCCAAGTAGGGAGATGGTTAGTCAAGCAGCTGGAATGGTGAACCCGAGCACAAGGAGAGGAGAAATGAGGTGCAGTTTAGAAACCTTTCCCGATCTCATGGCATACCATCTTCTGGGTTTCCCATGCATGTTTTGATGTAGGAAGATGCCCTTGTACCTGGAGATTTGAGACCCATGGGGTGTGTTCCCCGCAGTGTTACTTTAAAGTATCTGCATTTGCTCACCCAACCTCACCAATCCTCTCAGCCCCAAGAGTGTCCAGCCTTATGTCTCATCCAGCTGTGGGTCTAGATATGGTCAATCCAGGTTGCATCAGAGACCCTGAACGGATTTTGTAAGAATTTCTCTCTCTTTCACTGTCTTTGCTTTGTGGGTTTTTTAAAGTAATGTATGTTTAGAATGAGGTTTGGCTGCTTTTCCCTGCTGTGTTGATGCCGCTTTACACCCTCTTGATTCACTTGCAGAGAGATATCGATACATAGGTTTTCAGATTCATACTAGTCAGATATATTCTTGTGCGGTGACTAGGGGGTGTTGAGTCCAGTTCACTGAGCAAGGAGTAGGCCTTGTCTATTACATATTTGGCTTATGGAGAGGTCTCTGAGCTAATTTGAAACCCTTGTTTTATGCATCACCCCACCTCACCTTTCCCGTTAAGCAGCCATAGTGTGTCTTCTAAAGGTGTGCCTCTGTTCTGTTTTGTAATTCAGTTCAAGTGTAGCGATTTTGACATTCCCTCTATAAGCGATATCTTAGGATAAGTGCCTTTTTCTGTGTGACTTATTTCACTTAGAATCATCGTACCTAAATCCACTCATCATGCTGCTAACTAGCCTTATGACATTGATTTCATGGCTGAGTGATATTGCATTGTGCCAAGTACCACCATTTCTTTATCCATTTTTCTATTTCCTGGGATATTGAAGGTGTACCGAAGCGGAGGTTCTTGGAAACAGAGCAGCCGTAAAGTTTGGGGTGCCTGTGTCTTGTTGATTTTTAGTTTTCCCAATTTATACGCCCATGAGTGGAAGTGCCCTATGCTCTCAACGCTGTGTTTATTACTTGTTTCAGGACACACCGTACTCTTCTCCAGAGTGCCTGTTGGCAATTTACATCCCGCCCATCAGCGTAGCAAGGCTTCCATGTCTCCATGGCCTGTCCTGCTTTTCTGGTTTTTACACTTTGTTCAGCATGGCCCTTTTGACCGAGGGCAAGCGAGACTTCTTTGTAGCGCTGATTTGCCCTTCCGGCTTGCTTGGTTGGCCAAAAAGGGCGTATGCGTTTTTTCCTGAATATATTCAGGAAAAAACGCATACGCCCTTTTTGGCCAAGGGCATCATTGTCAACGTTTTGCCGCTTTTCATGTGCTTTAAAGGCGAGTCGAATCTACCTCCTGAAATCTGTTTCCTGCAAATCTGCCTTGCTTTCAAATCCTCTTCGTTGTCTTCCCTCAATATATTTGTGGACGAGAGTTCTCATTTATAACTCTGCACGTTTGTGAATTGCAGTGCCCCTGAGCTCCATTTGTCTCCTCGCTTTTTTGGGAGCTGGCCGCAAAAGCGCAGGATTGCTTCAGGCCCTATTTTGGTTCTGGGGGGCAGGCTGAGCATGTGGTTCATTCTTCTTCCTGATGGGAAAATGGAGTGACCTGTGCCTGTCCCAACACCTAGGGCTAGTCTTTCGTTGGTTCCCCGTCTTCCCGTTCATCCTCAGGACAAATTGCAACCTGGACGAAACAGTAGGTTAAAGGTGCTGATTCTCCAAGTAGGGAGATGGTTAGTCAAGCGGCTGGAATGGCGAACCCGAGCACAAGGAGAGGAGAAATGAGGTGCGTTTTAGAAACCTTTCCCGATCTCACGGCATACCATCTTCTGGGTTTCCCATGCATGTTTTGATGTAGGAAGATTCCCTTGTACCTGGAGATTTGAGACCCATGGGGTGGGTACCCCGCGTTATTACTTTAAAGTATCTGCATTTGCTCACCCAACCTCACCAATCCTCTCAGCCCCAAGAGTGTCCAGCCTTATGTCACATCCAGCTGTGGGTCTAGATATGGTCAATCCAGGTTGCATCATAGACCCTGAACGGATTTTGTAAGAATTTCTCTCTCTTTCACTGTCTTTGTTTTGTGGGTTTTTTAAAGTAATTTATGTTTAGAATCGGGCTTGGCTGCTTTTCCCTGCTGTGTTGATGCCGCTTTACACCCTCTTGATTCACTTGCAGAGAGATATCGATACATAGGTTTTCAGATTCTTACTAGTCAGATATATTCTTGTGTGTTGACTAGGGTGTGTTGAGTCCAGTTCACTGAGCAGGGAGTAGGCCTTGTCTATTACATATTTGGCTTATGGAGCGGTCTCTGAGCTAATTTGAAACCCTTGTTTTATGCATCACCCCACCTCACCTTTCCCGTTAAGCAGCCATAGTGTGTCTTCTAAAGGTGTGACTCTGTTCTGTTTTGTAATTCAGTTCAAGTGTAGCGATTTTGACATTCCCTCTATAAGCGATATCTTAGGATAAGTGTCTTTTTCTGTGTGACTTATTTCACTTAGAATCATCGTATCTAAATCCACTCATCATGCTGCTAACTAGCCTTATGACATTGATTTCATGGCTGAGTGATATTGCATTGTGCCAAGTACCACCATTTCTTTATCCATTTTTCTATTTCCTGGGATATTGAAGGTGTACCGAAGCGGAGGTTCTTGGAAACAGAGCAGCCGTAAAGTTTGGGGTGCCTGTGTCTTGTTGATTTTTAGTTTTCCCAATTTATACGCCCATGAGTGGAAGTGCCCTATGCTCTCAACGCTGTGTTTATTACTTGTTTCAGGACACACCGTACTCTTCTCCAGAGTGCCTGTTGGCAATTTACATCCCGCCCATCAGCGTAGCAAGGCTTCCATGTCTCCATGGCCTGTCCTGCTTTTCTGGTTTTTACACTTTGTTCAGCATGGCCCTTTTGACCGAGGGCAAGCGAGACTTCTTTGTAGCGCTGATTTGCCCTTCCGGCTTGCTTGGTTGGCCAAAAAGGGCGTATGCGTTTTTTCCTGAATATATTCAGGAAAAAACGCATACGCCCTTTTTGGCCAAGGGCATCATTGTCAACGTTTTGCCGCTTTTCATGTGCTTTAAAGGCGAGTCGAATCTACCTCCTGAAATCTGTTTCCTGCAAATCTGCCTTGCTTTCAAATCCTCTTTGTTGTCTTCCCTCAATATATTTGTGGACGAGAGTTCTCATTTATAACTCTGCACGTTTGTGAATTGCAGTGCCCCTGAGCTCCATTTGTCTCCTCGCTTTTTTGGGAGCTGGCCGCAAAAGCGCAGGATTGCTTCAGGCCCTATTTTGGTTCTGGGGGGCAGGCTGAGCATGTGGTTCATTCTTCTTCCTGATGGGAAAATGGAGTGACCTGTGCCTGTCCCAACACCTAGGGCTAGTCTTTCGTTGGTTCCCCGTCTTCCCGTTCATCCTCAGGACAAATTGCAACCTGGACGAAACAGTAGGTTAAAGGTGCTGATTCTCCAAGTAGGGAGATGGTTAGTCAAGCGGCTGGAATGGCGAACCCGAGCACAAGGAGAGGAGAAATGAGGTGCGTTTTAGAAACCTTTCCCGATCTCACGGCATACCATCTTCTGGGTTTCCCATGCATGTTTTGATGTAGGAAGATTCCCTTGTACCTGGAGATTTGAGACCCATGGGGTGGGTACCCCGCGTTATTACTTTAAAGTATCTGCATTTGCTCACCCAACCTCACCAATCCTCTCAGCCCCAAGAGTGTCCAGCCTTATGTCACATCCAGCTGTGGGTCTAGATATGGTCAATCCAGGTTGCATCATAGACCCTGAACGGATTTTGTAAGAATTTCTCTCTCTTTCACTGTCTTTGTTTTGTGGGTTTTTTAAAGTAATTTATGTTTAGAATCGGGCTTGGCTGCTTTTCCCTGCTGTGTTGATGCCGCTTTACACCCTCTTGATTCACTTGCAGAGAGATATCGATACATAGGTTTTCAGATTCTTACTAGTCAGATATATTCTTGTGTGTTGACTAGGGTGTGTTGAGTCCAGTTCACTGAGCAGGGAGTAGGCCTTGTCTATTACATATTTGGCTTATGGAGCGGTCTCTGAGCTAATTTGAAACCCTTGTTTTATGCATCACCCCACCTCACCTTTCCCGTTAAGCAGCCATAGTGTGTCTTCTAAAGGTGTGACTCTGTTCTGTTTTGTAATTCAGTTCAAGTGTAGCGATTTTGACATTCCCTCTATAAGCGATATCTTAGGATAAGTGTCTTTTTCTGTGTGACTTATTTCACTTAGAATCATCGTATCTAAATCCACTCATCATGCTGCTAACTAGCCTTATGACATTGATTTCATGGCTGAGTGATATTCCACTGTGCCAAGTACCACCATTTCTTTATCCATTTTTCTCTTTCCTGGGATATTGAAGGTGTACCGAAGTGGAGGTTCTTGGAAACAGAGCAGCCGTAAACTTTAGGGTGCCTGTGTCTTGTTGACTTTTAGTTTTCCCAATTTATACGCCCATGAGTGGAAGTGCCCTATGCTCTCTACGCTGTGTTTATTACTTGTTTCAGGACACACCATACTCTTCTCCAGAGTGCCTGTTGGCAATTTACATCCCGCCCATCAGCGTAGCAAGGCTCCCATGTCTCCATGGCCTGTCCTGCTTTTCTGGTTTTTACACTTTGTTCAGCATGGCCCTTTTGACCGAGGGCAAGCGAGACTTCTTTGTAGCGCTGATTTGCCCTTCCGGCTTGCTTGGTTGGCCAAAAAGGGCGTATGCGTTTTTTCCTGAATATATTCAGGAAAAAACGCATACGCCCTTTTTGGCCAAGGGCATCATTGTCAACGTTTTGCCGCTTTTCATGTGCTTTAAAGGCGAGTCGAATCTACCTCCTGAAATCTGTTTCCTGCAAATCTGCCTTGCTTTCAAATCCTCTTCGTTGCCTTCCCTCAATATATTTGTGGACGAGAGTTCTCATTTATAACTCTGCACGTTTGTGAATTGCAGTGCCCCTGAGCTCCATTTGTCTCCTCGCTTTTTTGGGAGCTGGCCGCAAAAGCGCAGGATTGCTTCAGGCCCTATTTTGGTTCTAGGGGGCAGGCTGAGCCTGTGGTTCATTCTTCTTCCTGTTGAGAAAATGGAGTGACCTATGCCTGTCCCAACACCTAGGGCTCGTCTCTCGTTGGTTCCGCGTCTTCCCGTTCATCCTCAGGACAAATTGCAACCTGTACAATCAGGAGGTTAAAGGTGCTGATTCTCCAAGTAGGGAGATGGTTAGTCAAGCAGCTGGAATGGTGAACCCTAGCACAAGGAGAGGAGAAATGAGGTGCAGTTTAGAAACCTTTCCCGATCTCATGGCATCCCATCTTCTGGGTTTCCCATGCATGTTTTGATGTAGGAAGATGCCCTTGTACCTGGAGATTTGAGACCCATGGGGTGTGTTCCCCGCAGTGTTACTTTAAAGTATCTGCATTTGCTCACCCAACCTCACCAATCCTCTCAGCCCCAAGAGTGTCCAGCCTTATGTCTCATCCAGCTGTGGGTCTAGATATGGTCAATCCAGGTTGCATCTTAGACCCTGAACGGATTTTGTAAGAAGTTCTCTCTCTTTCACTGTCTTTGTTTTGTGGGTTTTTTAAAGTAATTTATGTTTAGAATCGGGCTTGGCTGCTTTTCCCTGCTGTGTTGATGCCGCTTTACACCCTCTTGATTCACTTGCAGAGAGATATCGATACATAGGTTTTCAGATTATTACTAGTCAGATATATTCTTGTGTGGTGACTAGGGTGTGTTGAGTCCAGTTCACTGAGCAGGGAATAGGCCTTGTCTATTACATATTTGGCTTATGGAGAGGTCTCTGAGCTAATTTTAAACCCTTGTTTTATGCATCACCCCACCTCACCTTTCCGGTTAAGCAGCCATAGTGTGTCTTCTAAAGGTGTGCCTCTGTTCTGTTTTGTAATTCAGTTCAAGTGTAGCGATTTTGACATTCCCTCTATAAGCGATATCTTAGGATAAGTGTCTTTTTCTGTGTGACTTATTTCACTTAGAATCATCGTACCTAAATCCACTCATCATGCTGCTAACTAGCCTTATGACATTGATTTCATGGCTGAGTGATATTCCACTGTGCCAAGTACCACCATTTCTTTATCCATTTTTCTCTTTCCTGGGATATTGAAGGTGTACCGAAGTGGAGGTTCTTGGAAACAGAGCAGCCGTAAACTTTAGGGTGCCTGTGTCTTGTTGACTTTTAGTTTTCCCAATTTATACGCCCTTGAGTGGAAGTGCCCTATGCTCTCTACGCTGTGTTTATTACTTGTTTCAGGACACACCGTACTCTTCTCCAGAGTGCCTGTTGGCAATTTACATCCCGCCCATCAGCGTAGCAAGGCTCCCATGTCTCCATGGCCTGTCCTGCTTTTCTGGTTTTTACACTTTGTTCAGCATGGCCCTTTTGACCGAGGGCAAGCGAGACTTCTTTGTAGCGCTGATTTGCCCTTCCGGCTTGCTTGGTTGGCCAAAAAGGGCGTATGCGTTTTTTCCTGAATATATTCAGGAAAAAACGCATACGCCCTTTTTGGCCAAGGGCATCATTGTCAACGTTTTGCCGCTTTTCATGTGCTTTAAAGGCGAGTCGAATCTACCTCCTGAAATCTGTTTCCTGCAAATCTGCCTTGCTTTCAAATCCTCTTCGTTGCCTTCCCTCAATATATTTGTGGACGAGAGTTCTCATTTATAACTCTGCACGTTTGTGAATTGCAGTGCCCCTGAGCTCCATTTGTCTCCTCGCTTTTTTGGGAGCTGGCCGCAAAAGCGCAGGATTGCTTCAGGCCCTATTTTGGTTCTGGGGGGCAGGCTGAGCCTGTGGTTCATTCTTCTTCCTGATGAGAAAATGGAGTGACCTATGCCTGTCCCAACACCTAGGGCTCGTCTCTCGTTGGTTCCGCGTCTTCCCGTTCATCCTCAGGACAAATTGCAACCTGTACAATCAGGAGGTTAAAGGTGCTGATTCTCCAAGTAGGGAGATGGTTAGTCAAGCAGCTGGAATGGTGAACCCGAGCACAAGGAGAGGAGAAATGAGGTGCAGTTTAGAAACCTTTCCCGATCTCATGGCATACCATCTTCTGGGTTTCCCATGCATGTTTTGATGTAGGAAGATGCCCTTGTACCTGGAGATTTGAGACCCATGGGGTGTGTTCCCCGCAGTGTTACTTTAAAGTATCTGCATTTGCTCACCCAACCTCACCAATCCTCTCAGCCACAAGAGTGTCCAGCCTTATGTCTCATCCAGCTGTGGGTCTAGATATGGTCAATCCAGGTTGCATCAGAGACCCTGAACGGATTTTGTAAGAATTTCTCTCTCTTTCACTGTCTTTGCTTTGTGGGTTTTTTAAAGTAATGTATGTTTAGAATGGGGTTTGGCTGCTTTTCCCTGCTGTGTTTATGCCGCTTTACACCCTCTTGATTCACTTGCAGAGAGATATCGATACATAGGTTTTCAGATTCATACTAGTCAGATATATTCTTGTGCGGTGACTAGGGTGTGTTGAGTCCAGTTCACTGAGCAGGGAGTAGGCCTTGTCTATTACATATTTGGCTTATGGAGCGGTGTCTGAGCTAATTTCAAACCCTTGTTTTATGCATCACCCCACCTCACCTTTCCCGTTAAGCAGCCATAGTGTGTCTTCTAAAGGTGTGACTCTGTTCTGTTTTGTAATTCAGTTCAAGTGTAGCGATTTTGACATTCCCTCTATAAGCGATATCTTAGGATAAGTGTCTTTTTCTGTGTGACTTATTTCACTTAGAATCATCGTACCTAAATCCACTCATCATGCTGCTAACTAGCCTTATGACATTGATTTCATGGCTGAGTGATATTCCATTGTGCCAAGTACCACCATTTCTTTATCCATTTTTCTCTTTCCTGGGATATTGATGGTGTACCGAAGTGGAGGTTCTTGGAAACAGAGCAGCCGTAAACTTTAGGGTGCCTGTGTCTTGTTGATTTTTAGTTTTCCCAATTTATACGCCCTTGAGTGGAAGTGCCCTATGCTCTCTACGCTGTGTTTATTACTTGTTTCAGGACACACCGTACTCTTCTCCAGAGTGCCTGTTGGCAATTTACATCCCGCCCATCAGCGTAGCAAGGCTCCCATGTCTCCATGGCCTGTCCTGCTTTTCTGGTTTTTACTGTTTGTTCAGCATGGCCCTTTTGACCGAGGGCAAGCGAGACTTCTTTGTAGCGCTGATTTGCCCTTCCGGCTTGCTTGGTTGGCCAAAAAGGGCGTATGCGTTTTTTCCTGAATATATTCAGGAAAAAACGCATACGCCCTTTTTGGCCAAGGGCATCATTGTCAACGTTTTGCCGCTTTTCATGTGCTTTAAAGGCGAGTCGAATCTACCTCCTGAAATCTGTTTCCTGCAAATCTGCCTTGCTTTCAAATCCTCTTCGTTGCCTTCCCTCAATATATTTGTGGACGAGAGTTCTCATTTATAACTCTGCACGTTTGTGAATTGCAGTGCCCCTGAGCTCCATTTGTCTCCTCGCTTTTTTGGGAGCTGGCCGCAAAAGCGCAGGATTGCTTCAGGCCCTATTTTGGTTCTGGGGGGCAGGCTGAGCCTGTGGTTCATTCTTCTTCCTGATGGGAAAATGGAGTGACCTATGCCTGTCCCAACACCTAGGGCTCGTCTCTCGTTGGTTCCGCGTCTTCCCGTTCATCCTCAGGACAAATTGCAACCTGTACAATCAGGAGGTTAAAGGTGCTGATTCTCCAAGTAGGGAGATGGTTAGTCAAGCGGCTGGAATGGCGAACCCGAGCACAAGGAGAGGAGAAATGAGGTGCGTTTTAGAAACCTTTCCCGATCTCATGGCATACCATCTTCTGGGTTTCCCATGCATGTTTTGATGTAGGAAGATTCCCTTGTACCTGGAGATTTGAGACCCATGGGGTGTGTTCCCCGCAGTGTTACTTTAAAGTATCTGCATTTGCTCACCCAACCTCACCAACCCTCTCAGCCCCAAGAGTGTCCAGCCTTATGTCTCATCCAGCTGTGGGTCTTGATATGGTCAATCCAGGTTGCATCATAGACCCTGAACGGATTTTGTAAGAATTTCTCTCTCTTTCACTGTCTTTGTTTTGTGGGTTTTTTAAAGTAATTTATGTTTAGAATCGGGCTTGGCTGCTTTTCCCTGCTGTGTTGATGCCGCTTTACACCCTCTTGATTCACTTGCAGAGAGATATCGATACATAGGTTTTCAGATTCTTACTAGTCAGATATATTCTTGTGTGTTGACTAGGGTGTGTTGAGTCCAGTTCACTGAGCAGGGAGTAGGCCTTGTCTATTACATATTTTGCTTATGGAGCGGTCTCTGAGCTAATTTGAAACCCTTGTTTTATGCATCACCCCACCTCACCTTTCCCGTTAAGCAGCCATAGTGTGTCTTCTAAAGGTGTGACTCTGTTCTGTTTTGTAATTCAGTTCAAGTGTAGCGATTTTGACATTCCCTCTATAAGCGATATCTTAGGATAAGTGTCTTTTTCTGTGTGACTTATTTCACTTAGAATCATCGTATCTAAATCCACTCATCATGCTGCTAACTAGCCTTATGACATTGATTTCATGGCTGAGTGATATTCCACTGTGCCAAGTACCACCATTTCTTTATCCATTTTTCTCTTTCCTGGGATATTGAAGGTGTACCGAAGTGGAGGTTCTTGGAAACAGAGCAGCCGTAAACTTTAGGGTGCCTGTGTCTTGTTGACTTTTAGTTTTCCCAATTTATACGCCCATGAGTGGAAGTGCCCTATGCTCTCTACGCTGTGTTTATTACTTGTTTCAGGACACACCGTACTCTTCTCCAGAGTGCCTGTTGGCAATTTACATCCCGCCCATCAGCGTAGCAAGGCTCCCATGTCTCCATGGCCTGTCCTGCTTTTCTGGTTTTTACTGTTTGTTCAGCATGGCCCTTTTGACCGAGGGCAAGCGAGACTTCTTTGTAGCGCTGATTTGCCCTTCCGGCTTGCTTGGTTGGCCAAAAAGGGCGTATGCGTTTTTTCCTGAATATATTCAGGAAAAAACGCATACGCCCTTTTTGGCCAAGGGCATCATTGTCAACGTTTTGCCGCTTTTCATGTGCTTTAAAGGCGAGTCGAATCTACCTCCTGAAATCTGTTTCCTGCAAATCTGCCTTGCTTTCAAATCCTCTTTGTTGCCTTCCCTCAATATATTTGTGGACGAGAGTTCTCATTTATAACTCTGCACGTTTGTGAATTGCAGTGCCCCTGAGCTCCATTTGTCTCCTCGCTTTTTTGGGAGCTGGCCGCAAAAGCGCAGGATTGCTTCAGGCCCTATTTTGGTTCTGGGGGGCAGGCTGAGCCTGTGGTTCATTCTTCTTCCTGATGAGAAAATGGAGTGACCTATGCCTGTCCCAACACCTAGGGCTCGTCTCTCGTTGGTTCCGCGTCTTCCCGTTCATCCTCAGGACAAATTGCAACCTGTACAATCAGGAGGTTAAAGGTGCTGATTCTCCAAGTAGGGAGATGGTTAGTCAAGCAGCTGGAATGGTGAACCCGAGCACAAGGAGAGGAGAAATGAGGTGCAGTTTAGAAACCTTTCCCGATCTCATGGCATACCATCTTCTGGGTTTCCCATGCATGTTTTGATGTAGGAAGATGCCCTTGTACCTGGAGATTTGAGACCCATGGGGTGTGTTCCCCGCAGTGTTACTTTAAAGTATCTGCATTTGCTCACCCAACCTCACCAATCCTCTCAGCCCCAAGAGTGTCCAGCCTTATGTCTCATCCAGCTGTGGGTCTAGATATGGTCAATCCAGGTTGCATCATAGACCCTGAACGGATTTTGTAAGAATTTCTCTCTCTTTCACTGTCTTTGTTTTGTGGGTTTTTTAAAGTAATTTATGTTTAGAATCGGGCTTGGCTGCTTTTCCCTGCTGTGTTGATGCCGCTTTACACCCTCTTGATTCACTTGCAGAGAGATATCGATACATAGGTTTTCAGATTCTTACTAGTCAGATATATTCTTGTGTGGTGACTAGGGTGTGTTGAGTCCAGTTCACTGAGCAGGGAATAGGCCTTGTCTATTACATATTTGGCTTATGGAGAGGTCTCTGAGCTAATTTGAAACCCTTGTTTTATGCATCACCCCACCTCACCTTTCCGGTTAAGCAGCCATAGTGTGTCTTCTAAAGGTGTGCCTCTCTTCTGTTTTGTAATTCAGTTCAAGTGTAGCGATTTTGACATTCCCTCTATAAGCGATATCTTAGGATAAGTGCCTTTTTCTGTGTGACTTATTTCACTTAGAATCATCGTACCTAAATCCACTCATCATGCTGCTAACTAGCCTTATGACATTGATTTCATGGCTGAGTGATATTGCATTGTGCCAAGTACCACCATTTCTTTATCCATTTTTCTATTTCCTGGGATATTGAAGGTGTACCGAAGCGGAGGTTCTTGGAAACAGAGCAGCCGTAAAGTTTGGGGTGCCTGTGTCTTGTTGATTTTTAGTTTTCCCAATTTATACGCCCATGAGTGGAAGTGCCCTATGCTCTCAACGCTGTGTTTATTACTTGTTTCAGGACACACCGTACTCTTCTCCAGAGTGCCTGTTGGCAATTTACATCCCGCCCATCAGCGTAGCAAGGCTTCCATGTCTCCATGGCCTGTCCTGCTTTTCTGGTTTTTACACTTTGTTCAGCATGGCCCTTTTGACCGAGGGCAAGCGAGACTTCTTTGTAGCGCTGATTTGCCCTTCCGGCTTGCTTGGTTGGCCAAAAAGGGCGTATGCGTTTTTTCCTGAATATATTCAGGAAAAAACGCATACGCCCTTTTTGGCCAAGGGCATCATTGTCAACGTTTTGCCGCTTTTCATGTGCTTTAAAGGCGAGTCGAATCTACCTCCTGAAATCTGTTTCCTGCAAATCTGCCTTGCTTTCAAATCCTCTTCGTTGCCTTCCCTCAATATATTTGTGGACGAGAGTTCTCATTTATAACTCTGCACGTTTGTGAATTGCAGTGCCCCTGAGCTCCATTTGTCTCCTCGCTTTTTTGGGAGCTGGCCGCAAAAGCGCAGGATTGCTTCAGGCCCTATTTTGGTTCTGGGGGGCAGGCTGAGCCTGTGGTTCATTCTTCTTCCTGATGGGAAAATGGAGTGACCTGTGCCTGTCCCAACACCTAGGGCTAGTCTCTCGTTGGTTCCCCGTCTTCCCGTTCATCCTCAGGACAAATTGCAACCTGGACGAAACAGTAGGTTAAAGGTGCTGATTCTCCAAGTAGGGAGATGGTTAGTCAAGCGGCTGGAATGGCGAACCCGAGCACAAGGAGAGGAGAAATGAGGTGCGTTTTAGAAACCTTTCCCGATCTCACGGCATACCATCTTCTGGGTTTCCCATGCATGTTTTGATGTAGGAAGATTCCCTTGTACCTGGAGATTTGAGACCCATGGGGTGTGTTCCCCGCAGTGTTACTTTAAAGTATCTGCATTTGCTCACCCAACCTCACCAACCCTCTCAGCCCCAAGAGTGTCCAGCCTTATGTCTCATCCAGCTGTGGGTCTTGATATGGTCTATCCAGGTTGCATCATAGACCCTGAACGGATTTTGTAAGAATTTCTCTCTCTTTCACTGTCTTTGTTTTGTGGGTTTTTTTAAGTAATTTATGTTTAGAATCGGGCTTGGCTGCTTTTCCCTGCTGTGTTGATGCCGCTTTACACCCTCTTGATTCACTTGCAGAGAGATATCGATACATAGGTTTTCAGATTCTTACTAGTCAGATATATTCTTGTGTGTTGACTAGGGTGTGTTGAGTCCAGTTCACTGAGCAGGGAGTAGGCCTTGTCTATTACATATTTTGCTTATGGAGCGGTCTCTGAGCTAATTTGAAACCCTTGTTTTATGCATCACCCCACCTCACCTTTCCCGTTAAGCAGCCATAGTGTGTCTTCTAAAGGTGTGACTCTGTTCTGTTTTGTAATTCAGTTCAAGTGTAGCGATTTTGACATTCCCTCTATAAGCGATATCTTAGGATAAGTGTCTTTTTCTGTGTGACTTATTTCACTTAGAATCATCGTATCTAAATCCACTCATCATGCTGCTAACTAGCCTTATGACATTGATTTCATGGCTGAGTGATATTCCACTGTGCCAAGTACCACCATTTCTTTATCCATTTTTCTCTTTCCTGGGATATTGAAGGTGTACCGAAGTGGAGGTTCTTGGAAACAGAGCACCCGTAAACTTTAGGGTGCCTGTATCTTGTTGATTTTTAGTTTTCCCAATTTATACGCCCTTGAGTGGAAGTGCCCTATGCTCTCTACGCTGTGTTTATTACTTGTTTCAGGACACACCGTACTCTTCTCCAGAGTGCCTGTTGGCAATTTACATCCCGCCCATCAGCGTAGCAAGGCTCCCATGTCTCCATGGCCTGTCCTGCTTTTCTGGTTTTTACTGTTTGTTCAGCATGGCCCTTTTGACCGAGGGCAAGCGAGACTTCTTTGTAGCGCTGATTTGCCCTTCCGGCTTGCTTGGTTGGCCAAAAAGGGCGTATGCGTTTTTTCCTGAATATATTCAGGAAAAAACGCATACGCCCTTTTTGGCCAAGGGCATCATTGTCAACGTTTTGCCGCTTTTCATGTGCTTTAAAGGCGAGTCGAATCTACCTCCTGAAATCTGTTTCCTGCAAATCTGCCTTGCTTTCAAATCCTCTTCGTTGCCTTCCCTCAATATATTTGTGGACGAGAGTTCTCATTTATAACTCTGCACGTTTGTGAATTGCAGTGCCCCTGAGCTCCATTTGTCTCCTCGCTTTTTTGGGAGCTGGCCGCAAAAGCGCAGGATTGCTTCAGGCCCTATTTTGGTTCTGGGGGGCAGGCTGAGCCTGTGGTTCATTCTTCTTCCTGATGGGAAAATGGAGTGACCTATGCCTGTCCCAACACCTAGGGCTCGTCTCTCGTTGGTTCCGCGTCTTCCCGTTCATCCTCAGGACAAATTGCAACCTGTACAATCAGGAGGTTAAAGGTGCTGATTCTCCAAATAGGGAGATGGTTAGTCAAGCGGCTGGAATGGCGAACCCGAGCACAAGGAGAGGAGAAATGAGGTGCGTTTTAGAAACCTTTCCCGATCTCATGGCATACCATCTTCTGGGTTTCCCATGCATGTTTTGATGTAGGAAGATTCCCTTGTACCTGGAGATTTGAGACCCATGGGGTGGGTACCCCGCGGTATTACTTTAAAGTATCTGCATTTGCTCTACCAACCTCACCAATCCTCTCAGCCCCAAGAGTGTCCAGCCTTATGTCTCATCCAGCTGTGGGTCTAGATATGGTCAATCCAGGTTGCATCAGAGACCCTGAACGGATTTTGTAAGAATTTCTCTCTCTTTCACTGTCTTTGTTTTGTGGGTTTTTTTAAGTAATTTATGTTTAGAATCGGGCTTGGCTGCTTTTCCCTGCTGTGTTGATGCCGCTTTACACCCTCTTGATTCACTTGCAGAGAGATATCGATACATAGGTTTTCAGATTCTTACTAGTCAGATATATTCTTGTGTGTTGACTAGGGTGTGTTGAGTCCAGTTCACTGAGCAGGGAGTAGGCCTTGTCTATTACATATTTTGCTTATGGAGCGGTCTCTGAGCTAATTTGAAACCCTTGTTTTATGCATCACCCCACCTCACCTTTCCCGTTAAGCAGCCATAGTGTGTCTTCTAAAGGTGTGACTCTGTTCTGTTTTGTAATTCAGTTCAAGTGTACCGATTTTGACATTCCCTCTATAAGCGATATCTTAGGATAAGTGTCTTTTTCTGTGTGACTTATTTCACTTAGAATCATCGTATCTAAATCCACTCATCATGCTGCTAACTAGCCTTATGACATTGATTTCATGGCTGAGTGATATTCCACTGTGCCAAGTACCACCATTTCTTTATCCATTTTTCTCTTTCCTGGGATATTGAAGGTGTACCGAAGTGGAGGTTCTTGGAAACAGAGCAGCCGTAAACTTTAGGGTGCCTGTGTCTTGTTGACTTTTAGTTTTCCCAATTTATACGCCCATGAGTGGAAGTGCCCTATGCTCTCTACGCTGTGTTTATTACTTGTTTCAGGACACACCGTACTCTTCTCCAGAGTGCCTGTTGGCAATTTACATCCCGCCCATCAGCGTAGCAAGGCTCCCATGTCTCCATGGCCTGTCCTGCTTTTCTGGTTTTTACTGTTTGTTCAGCATGGCCCTTTTGACCGAGGGCAAGCGAGACTTCTTTGTAGCGCTGATTTGCCCTTCCGGCTTGCTTGGTTGGCCAAAAAGGGCGTATGCGTTTTTTCCTGAATATATTCAGGAAAAAACGCATACGCCCTTTTTGGCCAAGGGCATCATTGTCAACGTTTTGCCGCTTTTCATGTGTTTTAAAGGCGAGTCGAATCTACCTCCTGAAATCTGTTTCCTGCAAATCTGCCTTGCTTTCAAATCCTCTTCGTTGCCTTCCCTCAATATATTTGTGGACGAGAGTTCTCATTTATAACTCTGCACGTTTGTGAATTGCAGTGCCCCTGAGCTCCATTTGTCTCCTCGCTTTTTTGGGAGCTGGCCGCAAAAGCGCAGGATTGCTTCAGGCCCTATTTTGGTTCTGGGGGGCAGGCTGAGCCTGTGGTTCATTCTTCTTCCTGATGAGAAAATGGAGTGACCTATGCCTGTCCCAACACCTAGGGCTCGTCTCTCGTTGGTTCCGCGTCTTCCCGTTCATCCTCAGGACAAATTGCAACCTGTACAATCAGGAGGTTAAAGGTGCTGATTCTCCAAGTAGGGAGATGGTTAGTCAAGCAGCTGGAATGGTGAACCCGAGCACAAGGAGAGGAGAAATGAGGTGCAGTTTAGAAACCTTTCCCGATCTCATGGCATACCATCTTCTGGGTTTCCCATGCATGTTTTGATGTAGGAAGATGCCCTTGTACCTGGAGATTTGAGACCCATGGGGTGTGTTCCCCGCAGTGTTACTTTAAAGTATCTGCATTTGCTCACCCAACCTCACCAATCCTCTCAGCCCCAAGAGTGTCCAGCCTTATGTCTCATCCAGCTGTGGGTCTAGATATGGTCAATCCAGGTTGCATCATAGACCTTGAACGGATTTTGTAAGAATTTCTCTCTCTTTCACTGTCTTTGTTTTGTGGGTTTTTTAAAGTAATTTATGTTTAGAATCGGGCTTGGCTGCTTTTCCCTGCTGTGTTGATGCCGCTTTACACCCTCTTGATTCACTTGCAGAGAGATATCGATACATAGGTTTTCAGATTCTTACTAGTCAGATATATTCTTGTGTGGTGACTAGGGTGTGTTGAGTCCAGTTCACTGAGCAGGGAATAGGCCTTGTCTATTACATATTTGGCTTATGGAGAGGTCTCTGAGCTAATTTGAAACCCTTGTTTTATGCATCAACCCACCTCACCTTTCCGGTTAAGCAGCCATAGTGTGTCTTCTAAAGGTGTGACTCTGTTCTGTTTTGTAATTCAGTTCAAGTGTAGCGATTTTGACATTCCCTCTATAAGCGATATCTTAGGATAAGTGCCTTTTTCTGTGTGACTTATTTCACTTAGAATCATCGTACCTAAATCCACTCATCATGCTGCTAACTAGCCTTATGACATTGATTTCATGGCTGAGTGATATTGCATTGTGCCAAGTACCACCATTTCTTTATCCATTTTTCTCTTTCCTGGGATATTGAAGGTGTACCGAAGCGGAGGTTCTTGTAAACAGAGCAGCCGTAAAGTTTGGGGTGCCTGTGTCTTGTTGATTTTTAGTTTTCCCAATTTATACGCCCATGAGTGGAAGTGCCCTATGCTCTCAACGCTGTGTTTATTACTTGTTTCAGGACACACCGTACTCTTCTCCAGAGTGCCTGTTGGCAATTTACATCTCGCCCATCAGCGTAGCAAGGCTTCCATGTCTCCATGGCCTGTCCTGCTTTTCTGGTTTTTACACTTTGTTCAGCATGGCCCTTTTGACCGAGGGCAAGCGAGACTTCTTTGTAGCGCTGATTTGCCCTTCCGGCTTGCTTGGTTGGCCAAAAAGGGCGTATGCGTTTTTTCCTGAATATATTCAGGAAAAAACGCATACGCCCTTTTTGGCCAAGGGCATCATTGTCAACGTTTTGCCGCTTTTCATGTGCTTTAAAGGCGAGTCGAATCTACCTCCTGAAATCTGTTTCCTGCAAATCTGCCTTGCTTTCAAATCCTCTTCGTTGCCTTCCCTCAATATATTTGTGGACGAGAGTTCTCATTTATAACTCTGCACGTTTGTGAATTGCAGTGCCCCTGAGCTCCATTTGTCTCCTCGCTTTTTTGGGAGCTGGCCGCAAAAGCGCAGGATTCCTTCAGGCCCTATTTTGGTTCTGGGGGGCAGGCTGAGCCTGTGGTTCATTCTTCTTCCTGATGGGAAAATGGAGTGACCTGTGCCTGTCCCAACACCTAGGGCTAGTCTTTCATTGGTTCCCCGTCTTCCCGTTCATCCTCAGGACAAATTGCAACCTGGACGAAACAGTAGGTTAAAGGTGCTGATTCTCCAAGTAGGGAGATGGTTAGTCAAGCGGCTGGAATGGCGAACCCGAGCACAAGGAGAGGAGAAATGAGGTGCGTTTTAGAAACCTTTCCCGATCTCACGGCATACCATCTTCTGGGTTTCCCATGCATGTTTTGATGTAGGAAGATTCCCTTGTACCTGGAGATTTGAGACCCATGGGGTGGGTACCCCGCGGTATTACTTTAAAGTATCTGCATTTGCTCACCCAACCTCACCAATCCTCTCAGCCCCAAGAGTGTCCAGCCTTATGTCTCATCCAGCTGTGGGTCTAGATATGGTCAATCCAGGTTGCATCAGAGACCCTGAACGGATTTTGTAAGAATTTCTCTCTCTTTCACTGTCTTTGCTTTGTGGGTTTTTTAAAGTAATGTATGTTTAGAATGGGGTTTGGCTGCTTTTCCCTGCTGTGTTTATGCCGCTTTACACCCTCTTGATTCACTTGCAGAGAGATATCGATACATAGGTTTTCAGATTCATACTGGTCAGATATATTCTTGTGCGGTGACTAGGGGGTGTTGAGTCCAGTTCACTGAGCAGAGAGTAGGCCTTGTCTATTACATATTTGGCTTATGGAGCGGTGTCTGAGCTAATTTCAAACCCTTGTTTTATGCATCACCCCACCTCACCTTTCCCGTTAAGCAGCCATAGTGTGTCTTCTAAAGGTGTGACTCTGTTCTGTTTTGTAATTCAGTTCAAGTGTAGCGATTTTGACATTCCCTCTATAAGCGATATCTTAGGATAAGTGTCTTTTTCTGTGTGACTTATTTCACTTAGAATCATCGTACCTAAATCCACTCATCATGCTGCTAACTAGCCTTATGACATTGATTTCATGGCTGAGTGATATTCCATTGTGCCAAGTACCACCATTTCTTTATCCATTTTTCTCTTTCCTGGGATATTGAAGGTGTACCGAAGTGGAGGTTCTTGGAAACAGAGCAGCCGTAAACTTTAGGGTGCCTGTGTCTTGTTGATTTTTAGTTTTCCCAATTTATACGCCCTTGAGTGGAAGTGCCCTATGCTCTCTACGCTGTGTTTATTACTTGTTTCAGGACACACCGTACTCTTCTCCAGAGTGCCTGTTGGCAATTTACATCCCGCCCATCAGCGTAGCAAGGCTCCCATGTCTCCATGGCCTGTCCTGCTTTTCTGGTTTTTACTGTTTGTTCAGCATGGCCCTTTTGACCGAGGGCAAGCGAGACTTCTTTGTAGCGCTGATTTGCCCTTCCGGCTTGCTTGGTTGGCCAAAAAGGGCGTATGCGTTTTTTCCTGAATATATTCAGGAAAAAACGCATACGCCCTTTTTGGCCAAGGGCATCATTGTCAACGTTTTGCCGCTTTTCATGTGCTTTAAAGGCGAGTCGAATCTACCTCCTGAAATCTGTTTCCTGCAAATCTGCCTTGCTTTCAAATCCTCTTCGTTGCCTTCCCTCAATATATTTGTGGACGAGAGTTCTCATTTATAACTCTGCACGTTTGTGAATTGCAGTGCCCCTGAGCTCCATTTGTCTCCTCGTTTTTTTGGGAGCTGGCCGCAAAAGCGCAGGATTGCTTCAGGCCCTATTTTGGTTCTGGGGGGCAGGCTGAGCCTGTGGTTCATTCTTCTTCCTGATGGGAAAATGGAGTGACCTATGCCTGTCCCAACACCTAGGGCTCGTCTCTCGTTGGTTCCGCGTCTTCCCGTTCATCCTCAGGACAAATTGCAACCTGTACAATCAGGAGGTTAAAGGTGCTGATTCTCCAAGTAGGGAGATGGTTAGTCAAGCAGCTGGAATGGTGAACCCGAGCACAAGGAGAGGAGAAATGAGGTGCAGTTTAGAAACCTTTCCCGATCTCATGGCATACCATCTTCTGGGTTTCCCATGCATGTTTTGATGTAGGAAGATGCCCTTGTACCTGGAGATTTGAGACCCATGGGGTGTGTTCCCCGCAGTGTTACTTTAAAGTATCTGCATTTGCTCACCCAACCTCACCAATCCTCTCAGCCCCAAGAGTGTCCAGCCTTATGTCTCATCCAGCTGTGGGTCTAGATATGGTCAATCCAGGTTGCATCATAGACCCTGAACGGATTTTGTAAGAATTTCTCTCTCTTTCACTGTCTTTGTTTTGTGGGTTTTTTAAAGTAATTTATGTTTAGAATCGGGCTTGGCTGCTTTTCCCTGCTGTGTTGATGCCGCTTTACACCCTCTTGATTCACTTGCAGAGAGATATCGATACATAGGTTTTCAGATTCTTACTAGTCAGATATATTCTTGTGTGGTGACAAGGGTGTGTTGAGTCCAGTTCACTGAGCAGGGAATAGGCCTTGTCTATTACATATTTGGCTTATGGAGAGGTCTCTGAGCTAATTTGAAACCCTTGTTTTATGCATCACCCCACCTCACCTTTCCCGTTAAGCAGCCATAGTGTGTCTTCTAAAGGTGTGCCTCTGTTCTGTTTTGTAATTCAGTTCAAGTGTAGCGATTTTGACATTCCCTCTATAAGCGATATCTTAGGATAAGTGCCTTTTTCTGTGTGACTTATTTCACTTAGAATCATCGTACCTAAATCCACTCATCATGCTGCTAACTAGCCTTATGACATTGATTTCATGGCTGAGTGATATTGCATTGTGCCAAGTACCACCATTTCTTTATCCATTTTTCTATTTCCTGGGATATTGAAGGTGTACCGAAGCGGAGGTTCTTGGAAACAGAGCAGCCGTAAAGTTTGGGGTGCCTGTGTCTTGTTGATTTTTAGTTTTCCCAATTTATACGCCCATGAGTGGAAGTGCCCTATGCTCTCAACGCTGTGTTTATTACTTGTTTCAGGACACACCGTACTCTTCTCCAGAGTGCCTGTTGGCAATTTACATCCCGCCCATCAGCGTAGCAAGGCTTCCATGTCTCCATGGCCTGTCCTGCTTTTCTGGTTTTTACACTTTGTTCAGCATGGCCCTTTTGACCGAGGGCAAGCGAGACTTCTTTGTA
Source organism: Eubalaena glacialis (assembly GCF_028564815.1). Lineage (NCBI taxonomy): Eukaryota > Metazoa > Chordata > Mammalia > Artiodactyla > Balaenidae > Eubalaena > Eubalaena glacialis. The sequence continues at coordinate 340,479 of NW_026871762.1, read as the reverse complement.
GCGCTGATTTGCCCTTCCGGCTTGCTTGGTTGGCCAAAAAGGGCGTATGCGTTTTTTCCTGAATATATTCAGGAAAAAACGCATACGCCCTTTTTGGCCAAGGGCATCATTGTCAACGTTTTGCCGCTTTTCATGTGCTTTAAAGGCGAGTCGAATCTACCTCCTGAAATCTGTTTCCTGCAAATCTGCCTTGCTTTCAAATCCTCTTCGTTGCCTTCCCTCAATATATTTGTGGACGAGAGTTCTCATTTATAACTCTGCACGTTTGTGAATTGCAGTGCCCCTGAGCTCCATTTGTCTCCTCGCTTTTTTGGGAGCTGGCCGCAAAAGCGCAGGATTGCTTCAGGCCCTATTTTGGTTCTGGGGGGCAGGCTGAGCCTGTGGTTCATTCTTCTTCCTGATGGGAAAATGGAGTGACCTGTGCCTGTCCCAACACCTAGGGCTAGTCTTTCGTTGGTTCCCCGTCTTCCCGTTCATCCTCAGGACAAATTGCAACCTGGACGAAACAGTAGGTTAAAGGTGCTGATTCTCCAAGTAGGGAGATGGTTAGTCAAGCGGCTGGAATGGCGAACCCGAGCACAAGGAGAGGAGAAATGAGGTGCGTTTTAGAAACCTTTCCCGATCTCACGGCATACCATCTTCTGGGTTTCCCATGCATGTTTTGATGTAGGAAGATTCCCTTGTACCTGGAGATTTGAGACCCATGGGGTGGGTACCCCGCGGTATTACTTTAAAGTATCTGCATTTGCTCACCCAACCTCACCAATCCTCTCAGCTCCAAGAGTGTCCAGCCTTATGTCTCATCCAGCTGTGGGTCTTGATATGGTCAATCGAGGTTGCATCATAGACCCTGAACGGATTTTGTAAGAATTTCTCTCTCTTTCACTGTCTTTGTTTTGTGGGTTTTTTAAAGTAATTTATGTTTAGAATCGGGCTTGGCTGCTTTTCCCTGCTGTGTTGATGCCGCTTTACACCCTCTTGATTCACTTGCAGAGAGATATCGATACATAGGTTTTCAGATTCTTACTAGTCAGATATATTCTTGTGTGTTGACTAGGGTGTGTTGAGTCCAGTTCACTGAGCAGGGAGTAGGCCTTGTCTATTACATATTTTGCTTATGGAGCGGTCTCTGAGCTAATTTGAAACCCTTGTTTTATGCATCACCCCACCTCACCTTTCCCGTTAAGCAGCCATAGTGTGTCTTCTAAAGGTGTGACTCTGTTCTGTTTTGTAATTCAGTTCAAGTGTAGCGATTTTGACATTCCCTCTATAAGCGATATCTTAGGATAAGTGTCTTTTTCTGTGTGACTTATTTCACTTAGAATCATCGTATCTAAATCCACTCATCATGCTGCTAACTAGCCTTATGACATTGATTTCATGGCTGAGTGATATTCCACTGTGCCAAGTACCACCATTTCTTTATCCATTTTTCTCTTTCCTGGGATATTGAAGGTGTACCGAAGTGGAGGTTCTTGGAAACAGAGCAGCCGTAAACTTTAGGGTGCCTGTGTCTTGTTGACTTTTAGTTTTCCCAATTTAAACGCCCATGAGTGGAAGTGCCCTATGCTCTCTACGCTGTGTTTATTACTTGTTTCAGGACACACCGTACTCTTCTCCAGAGTGCCTGTTGGCAATTTACATCCCGCCCATCAGCGTAGCAAGGCTCCCATGTCTCCATGGCCTGTCCTGCTTTTCTGGTTTTTACACTTTGTTCAGCATGGCCCTTTTGACCGAGGGCAAGCGAGACTTCTTTGTAGCGCTGATTTGCCCTTCCGGCTTGCTTGGTTGGCCAAAAAGGGCGTATGCGTTTTTTCCTGAATATATTCAGGAAAAAACGCATACGCCCTTTTTGGCCAAGGGCATCATTGTCAACGTTTTGCCGCTTTTCATGTGCTTTAAAGGCGAGTCGAATCTACCTCCTGAAATCTGTTTCCTGCAAATCTGCCTTGCTTTCAAATCCTCTTCGTTGCCTTCCCTCAATATATTTGTGGACGAGAGTTCTCATTTATAACTCTGCACGTTTGTGAATTGCAGTGCCCCTGAGCTCCATTTGTCTCCTCGCTTTTTTGGGAGCTGGCCGCAAAAGCGCAGGATTGCTTCAGGCCCTATTTTGGTTCTGGGGGGCAGGCTGAGCCTGTGGTTCATTCTTCTTCCTGATGGGAAAATGGAGTGACCTGTGCCTGTCCCAACACCTAGGGCTAGTCTTTCGTTGGTTCCCCGTCTTCCCGTTCATCCTCAGGACAAATTGCAACCTGGACGAAACAGTAGGTTAAAGGTGCTGATTCTCCAAGTAGGGAGATGGTTAGTCAAGCGGCTGGAATGGCGAACCCGAGCACAAGGAGAGGAGAAATGAGGTGCGTTTTAGAAACCTTTCCCGATCTCACGGCATACCATCTTCTGGGTTTCCCATGCATGTTTTGATGTAGGAAGATTCCCTTGTACCTGGAGATTTGAGACCCATGGGGTGGGTACCCCGCGGTATTACTTTAAAGTATCTGCATTTGCTCACCCAACCTCACCAATCCTCTCAGCCCCAAGAGTGTCCAGCCTTATGTCTCATCCAGCTGTGGGTCTTGATATGGTCAATCGAGGTTGCATCATAGACCCTGAACGGATTTTGTAAGAATTTCTCTCTCTTTCACTGTCTTTGTTTTGTGGGTTTTTTAAAGTAATTTATGTTTAGAATCGGGCTTGGCTGCTTTTCCCTGCTGTGTTGATGCCGCTTTACACCCTCTTGATTCACTTGCAGAGAGATATCGATACATAGGTTTTCAGATTCTTACTAGTCAGATATATTCTTCTGTGTTGACTAGGGTGTGTTGAGTCCAGTTCACTGAGCAGGGAGTAGGCCTTGTCTATTACATATTTGGCTTATGGAGCGGTCTCTGAGCTAATTTGAAACCCTTGTTTTATGCATCACCCCACCTCACCTTTCCCGTTAAGCAGCCATAGTGTGTCTTCTAAAGGTGTGACTCTGTTCTGTTTTGTAATTCAGTTCAAGTGTAGCGATTTTGACATTCCCTCTATAAGCGATATCTTAGGATAAGTGTCTTTTTCTGTGTGACTTATTTCACTTAGAATCATCGTATCTAAATCCACTCATCATGCTGCTAACTAGCCTTATGACATTGATTTCATGGCTGAGTGATATTCCACTGTGCCAAGTACCACCATTTCTTTATCCATTTTTCTCTTTCCTGGGATATTGAAGGTGTACCGAAGTGGAGGTTCTTGGAAACAGAGCAGCCGTAAACTTTAGGGTGCCTGTGTCTTGTTGACTTTTAGTTTTCCCAATTTATACGCCCATGAGTGGAAGTGCCCTATGCTCTCTACGCTGTGTTTATTACTTGTTTCAGGACACACCGTACTCTTCTCCAGAGTGCCTGTTGGCAATTTACATCCCGCCCATCAGCGTAGCAAGGCTCCCATGTCTCCATGGCCTGTCCTGCTTTTCTGGTTTTTACACTTTGTTCAGCATGGCCCTTTTGACCGAGGGCAAGCGAGACTTCTTTGTAGCGCTGATTTGCCCTTCCGGCTTGCTTGGTTGGCCAAAAAGGGCGTATGCGTTTTTTCCTGAATATATTCAGGAAAAAACGCATACGCCCTTTTTGGACAAGGGCATCATTGTCAACGTTTTGCCGCTTTTCATGTGCTTTAAAGGCGAGTCGAATCTACCTCCTGAAATCTGTTTCCTGCAAATCTGCCTTGCTTTCAAATCCTCTTCGTTGCCTTCCCTCAATATATTTGTGGACGAGAGTTCTCATTTATAACTCTGCACGTTTGTGAATTGCAGTGCCCCTGAGCTCCATTTGTCTCCTCGCTTTTTTGGGAGCTGGCCGCAAAAGCGCAGGATTGCTTCAGGCCCTATTTTGGTTCTGGGGGGCAGGCTGAGCCTGTGGTTCATTCTTCTTCCTGATGAGAAAATGGAGTGACCTATGCCTGTCCCAACACCTAGGGCTCGTCTCTCCTTGGTTCCGCGTCTTCCCGTTCATCCTCAGGACAAATTGCAACCTGTACAATCAGGAGGTTAAAGGTGCTGATTCTCCAAGTAGGGAGCTGGTTAGTCAAGCAGCTGGAATGGTGAACCCTAGCACAAGGAGAGGAGAAATGAGGTGCAGTTTAGAAACCTTTCCCGATCTCATGGCATACCATCTTCTGGGTTTCCCATGCATGTTTTGATGTAGGAAGATGCCCTTGTACCTGGAGATTTGAGACCCATGGGGTGTGTTCCCCGCAGTGTTACTTTAAAGTATCTGCATTTGCTCACCCAACCTCACCAATCCTCTCAGCCCCAAGAGTGTCCAGCCTTATGTCTCATCCAGCTGTGGGTCTAGATATGGTCAATCCAGGTTGCTTCATAGACCCTGAACGGATTTTGTAAGAATTTCTCTGTCTTTCACTGTCTTTGTTTTGTGGGTTTTTTAAAGTAATTTATGTTTAGAATCGGGCTTGGCTGCTTTTCCCTGCTGTGTTGATGCCGCTTTACACCCTCTTGATTCACTTGCAGAGAGATATCGATACATAGGTTTTCAGATTCTTACTAGTCAGATATATTCTTGTGTGGTGACTAGGGTGTGTTGAGTCCAGTTCACTGAGCAGGGAATAGGCCTTGTCTATTACATATTTGGCTTATGGAGAGGTCTCTGAGCTAATTTGAAACCCTTGTTTTATGCATCACCCCACCTCACCTTTCCGGTTAAGCAGCCATAGTGTGTCTTCTAAAGGTGTGACTCTGTTCTGTTTTGTAATTCAGTTCAAGTGTAGCGATTTTGACATTCCCTCTATAAGCGATATCTTAGGATAAGTGCCTTTTTCTGTGTGACTTATTTCACTTAGAATCATCGTACCTAAATCCACTCATCATGCTGCTAACTAGCCTTATGACATTGATTTCATGGCTGAGTGATATTGCATTGTGCCAAGTACCACCATTTCTTTATCCATTTTTCTCTTTCCTGGGATATTGAAGGTGTACCGAAGCGGAGGTTCTTGTAAACAGAGCAGCCGTAAAGTTTGGGGTGCCTGTGTCTTGTTGATTTTTAGTTTTCCCAATTTATACGCCCATGAGTGGAAGTGCCCTATGCTCTCAACGCTGTGTTTATTACTTGTTTCAGGACACACCGTACTCTTCTCCAGAGTGCCTGTTGGCAATTTACATCTCGCCCATCAGCGTAGCAAGGCTTCCATGTCTCCATGGCCTGTCCTGCTTTTCTGGTTTTTACACTTTGTTCAGCATGGCCCTTTTGACCGAGGGCAAGCGAGACTTCTTTGTAGCGCTGATTTGCCCTTCCGGCTTGCTTGGTTGGCCAAAAAGGGCGTATGCGTTTTTTCCTGAATATATTCAGGAAAAAACGCATACGCCCTTTTTGGCCAAGGGCATCATTGTCAACGTTTTGCCGCTTTTCATGTGCTTTAAAGGCGAGTCGAATCTACCTCCTGAAATCTGTTTCCTGCAAATCTGCCTTGCTTTCAAATCCTCTTCGTTGCCTTCCCTCAATATATTTGTGGACGAGAGTTCTCATTTATAACTCTGCACGTTTGTGAATTGCAGTGCCCCTGAGCTCCATTTGTCTCCTCGCTTTTCTGGGAGCTGGCCGCAAAAGCGCAGGATTGCTTCAGGCCCTATTTTGGTTCTGGGGGGCAGGCTGAGCCTGTGGTTCATTCTTCTTCCTGATGGGAAAATGGAGTGACCTGTGCCTGTCCCAACACCTAGGGGCTAGTCTTTCGTTGGTTCCCCGTCTTCCCGTTCATCCTCAGGACAAATTGCAACCTGGACGAAACAGTAGGTTAAAGGTGCTGATTCTCCAAGTAGGGAGATGGTTAGTCAAGCGCTGGAATGGCGAACCCGAGCACAAGGAGAGGAGAAATGAGGTGCGTTTTAGAAACCTTTCCGATCTCACGGCATACCATCTTCTGGGTTTCCCATGCATGTTTTGATGTAGGAAGATTCCCTTGTACCTGGAGATTTGAGACCCATGGGGTGGGTACCCCGCGGTATTACTTTAAAGTATCTGCATTTGCTCACCCAACCTCACCAATCCTCTCAGCCCCAAGAGTGTCCAGCCTTATGTCTCATCCAGCTGTGGGTCTAGATATGGTCAATCCAGGTTGCATCAGAGACCCTGAACGGATTTTGTAAGAATTTCTCTCTCTTTCACTGTCTTTGCTTTGTGGGTTTTTTAAAGTAATGTATGTTTAGAATGGGGTTTGGCTGCTTTTCCCTGCTGTGTTTATGCCGCTTTACACCCTCTTGATTCACTTGCAGAGAGATATCGATACATAGGTTTTCAGATTCATACTGGTCAGATATATTCTTGTGCGGTGACTAGGGGGTGTTGAGTCCCAGTTCACTGAGCAGGGGAGTAGGCCTTGTCTATTACATATTTGGCTTATGGAGCGGTGTCTTAGCTAATTTCAAACCCTTGTTTTATGCATCACCCCACCTCACCTTTCCCGTTAAGCAGCCATAGTGTGTCTTCTAAAGGTGTGACTCTGTTCTGTTTTGTAATTCAGTTCAAGTGTAGCGATTTTGACATTCCCTCTATAAGCGATATCTTAGGATAAGTGTCTTTTTCTGTGTGACTTATTTCACTTAGAATCATCGTATCTAAATCCACTCATCATGCTGCTAACTAGCCTTATGACATTGATTTCATGGCTGAGTGATATTCCACTGTGCCAAGTACCACCATTTCTTTATCCATTTTTCTCTTTCCTGGGATATTGAAGGTGTACCGAAGTGGAGGTTCTTGGAAACAGAGCAGCCGTAAACTTTAGGGTGCCTGTGTCTTGTTGACTTTTAGTTTTCCCAATTTATACGCCCATGAGTGGAAGTGCCCTATGCTCTCTACGCTGTGTTTATTACTTGTTTCAGGACACACCGTACTCTTCTCCAGAGTGCCTGTTGGCAATTTACATCCCGCCCATCAGCGTAGCAAGGCTCCCATGTCTCCATGGCCTGTCCTGCTTTTCTGGTTTTTACACTTTGTTCAGCATGGCCCTTTTGACCGAGGGCAAGCGAGACTTCTTTGTAGCGCTGATTTGCCCTTCCGGCTTGCTTGGTTGGCCAAAAAGGGCGTATGCGTTTTTTCCTGAATATATTCAGGAAAAAACGCATACGCCCTTTTTGGCCAAGGGCATCATTGTCAACGTTTGCCGCTTTTCATGTGCTTTAAAGGCGAGTCGAATCTACCTCCTGAAATCTGTTTCCTGCAAATCTGCCTTGCTTTCAAATCCTCTTCGTTGCCTTCCCTCAATATATTTGTGGACGAGAGTTCTCATTTATAACTCTGCATGTTTGTGAATTGCAGTGCCCCTGAGCTCATTTGTCTCTCGCTTTTTTGGGAGCTGGCCGCAAAAGCGCAGGATTGCTTCAGGCCCTATTTTGGTTCTGGGGGGCAGGCTGAGCCTGTGGTTCATTCTTCTTCCTGATGGGAAAATGGAGTGACCTGTGCCTGTCCCAACACCTAGGGCTAGTCTTTCGTTGGTTCCCCGTCTTCCCGTTCATCCTCAGGACAAATTGCAACCTGGACGAAACAGTAGGTTAAAGGTGCTGATTCTCCAAGTAGGGAGATGGTTAGTCAAGCGGCTGGAATGGCGAACCCGAGCACAAGGAGAGGAGAAATGAGGTGCGTTTTAGAAACCTTTCCCGATCTCACGGCATACCATCTTCTGGGTTTCCCATGCATGTTTTGATGTAGGAAGATTCCCTTGTACCTGGAGATTTGAGACCCATGGGGTGGGTACCCCGCGGTATTACTTTAAAGTATCTGCATTTGCTCACCCAACCTCACCAATCCTCTCAGCTCCAAGAGTGTCCAGCCTTATGTCTCATCCAGCTGTGGGTCTTGATATGGTCAATCGAGGTTGCATCATAGACCCTGAACGGATTTTGTAAGAATTTCTCTCTCTTTCACTGTCTTTGTTTTGTGGGGTTTTTTAAAGTAATTTATGTTTAGAATCGGGCTTGGCTGCTTTTCCCTGCTGTGTTGATGCCGCTTTACACCCTCTTGATTCACTTGCAGAGAGATATCGATACATAGGTTTTCAGATTCTTACTAGTCAGATATATTCTTGTGTGTTGACTAGGGTGTGTTGAGTCCAGTTCACTGAGCAGGGAGTAGGCCTTGTCTATTACATATTTTGCTTATGGAGCGGTCTCTGAGCTAATTTGAAACCCTTGTTTTATGCATCACCCCACCTCACCTTTCCCGTTAAGCAGCCATAGTGTGTCTTCTAAAGGTGTGACTCTGTTCTGTTTTGTAATTCAGTTCAAGTGTAGCGATTTTGACATTCCCTCTATAAGCGATATCTTAGGATAAGTGTCTTTTTCTGTGTGACTTATTTCACTTAGAATCATCGTATCTAAATCCACTCATCATGCTGCTAACTAGCCTTATGACATTGATTTCATGGCTGAGTGATATTCCACTGTGCCAAGTACCACCATTTTCTTATCCATTTTTCTCTTTCCTGGGATATTGAAGGTGTACCGAAGTGGAGGTTCTTGGAAACAGAGCAGCCGTAAACTTTAGGGTGCCTGTGTCTTGTTGACTTTTAGTTTTCCCAATTTAAACGCCATGAGTGGAAGTGCCCTATGCTCTCTACGCTGTGTTTATTACTTGTTTCAGGACACACCGTACTCTTCTCCGAGGAGTGCCTGTTGGCAATTTACATCCCGCCCATCAGCGTAGCAAGGCTCCCATGTCTCCATGGCCTGTCCTGCTTTTCTGGTTTTTACACTTTGTTCAGCATGGCCCCTTTTGACCGAGGGCAAGCGAGACTTCTTTGTAGCGCTGATTTGCCCTTCCGGCTTGCTTGGTTGGCCAAAAAGGGCGTATGCGTTTTTTCCTGAATATATTCAGGAAAAAACGCATACGCCCTTTTTGGCCAAGGGCATCATTGTCAACGTGTTTGCCGCTTTTCATGTGCTTTAAAGGCGAGTCGAATCTACCTCCTGAAATCTGTTTCCTGCAAATCTGCCTTGCTTTCAAATCCTCTTCGTTGCCTTCCCTCAATATATTTGTGGACGAGAGTTCTCATTTATAACTCTGCACGTTTGTGAATTGCAGTGCCCCTGAGCTCCATTTGTCTCCTCGCTTTTTTGGGAGCTGGCCGCAAAAGCGCAGGATTGCTTCAGGCCCTATTTTGGTTCTGGGGGGCAGGCTGAGCCTGTGGTTCATTCTTCTTCCTGATGGGAAAATGGAGTGACCTGTGCCTGTCCCAACACCTAGGGCTAGTCTTTCGTTGGTTCCCCGTCTTCCCGTTCATCCTCAGGACAAATTGCAACCTGGACGAAACAGTAGGTTAAAGGTGCTGATTCTCCAAGTAGGGAGATGGTTAGTCAAGCGGCTGGAATGGCGAACCCGAGCACAAGGAGAGGAGAAATGAGGTGCGTTTTAGAAACCTTTCCCGATCTCACGGCATACCATCTTCTGGGTTTCCCATGCATGTTTTGATGTAGGAAGATTCCCTTGTACCTGGAGATTTGAGACCCATGGGGTGGGTACCCCGCGGTATTACTTTAAAGTATCTGCATTTGCTCACCCAACCTCACCAATCCTCTCAGCCCCAAGAGTGTCCAGCCTTATGTCTCATCCAGCTGTGGGTCTTGATATGGTCAATCGAGGTTGCATCATAGACCCTGAACGGATTTTGTAAGAATTTCTCTCTCTTTCACTGTCTTTGTTTTGTGGGTTTTTTAAAGTAATTTATGTTTAGAATCGGGCTTGGCTGCTTTTCCCTGCTGTGTTGATGCCGCTTTACACCCTCTTGATTCACTTGCAGAGAGATATCGATACATAGGTTTTCAGATTCTTACTAGTCAGATATATTCTTCTGTGTTGACTAGGGTGTGTTGAGTCCAGTTCACTGAGCAGGGAGTAGGCCTTGTCTATTACATATTTGGCTTATGGAGCGGTCTCTGAGCTAATTTGAAACCCTTGTTTTATGCATCACCCCACCTCACCTTTCCCGTTAAGCAGCCATAGTGTGTCTTCTAAAGGTGTGACTCTGTTCTGTTTTGTAATTCAGTTCAAGTGTAGCGATTTTGACATTCCCTCTATAAGCGATATCTTAGGATAAGTGTCTTTTTCTGTGTGACTTATTTCACTTAGAATCATCGTATCTAAATCCACTCATCATGCTGCTAACTAGCCTTATGACATTGATTTCATGGCTGAGTGATATTCCACTGTGCCAAGTACCACCATTTCTTTATCCATTTTTCTCTTTCCTGGGATATTGAAGGTGTACCGAAGTGGAGGTTCTTGGAAACAGAGCAGCCGTAAACTTTAGGGTGCCTGTGTCTTGTTGACTTTTAGTTTTCCCAATTTATACGCCCATGAGTGGAAGTGCCCTATGCTCTCTACGCTGTGTTTATTACTTGTTTCAGGACACACCGTACTCTTCTCCAGAGTGCCTGTTGGCAATTTACATCCCGCCCATCAGCGTAGCAAGGCTCCCATGTCTCCATGGCCTGTCCTGCTTTTCTGGTTTTTACACTTTGTTCAGCATGGCCCTTTTGACCGAGGGCAAGCGAGACTTCTTTGTAGCGCTGATTTGCCCTTCCGGCTTGCTTGGTTGGCCAAAAAGGGCGTATGCGTTTTTTCCTGAATATATTCAGGAAAAAACGCATACGCCCTTTTTGGACAAGGGCATCATTGTCAACGTTTTGCCGCTTTTCATGTGCTTTAAAGGCGAGTCGAATCTACCTCCTGAAATCTGTTTCCTGCAAATCTGCCTTGCTTTCAAATCCTCTTCGTTGCCTTCCCTCAATATATTTGTGGACGAGAGTTCTCATTTATAACTCTGCACGTTTGTGAATTGCAGTGCCCCTGAGCTCCATTTGTCTCCTCGCTTTTTTGGGAGCTGGCCGCAAAAGCGCAGGATTGCTTCAGGCCCTATTTTGGTTCTGGGGGGCAGGCTGAGCCTGTGGTTCATTCTTCTTCCTGATGAGAAAATGGAGTGACCTATGCCTGTCCCAACACCTAGGGCTCGTCTCTCCTTGGTTCCGCGTCTTCCCGTTCATCCTCAGGACAAATTGCAACCTGTACAATCAGGAGGTTAAAGGTGCTGATTCTCCAAGTAGGGAGCTGGTTAGTCAAGCAGCTGGAATGGTGAACCCTAGCACAAGGAGAGGAGAAATGAGGTGCAGTTTAGAAACCTTTCCCGATCTCATGGCATACCATCTTCTGGGTTTCCCATGCATGTTTTGATGTAGGAAGATGCCCTTGTACCTGGAGATTTGAGACCCATGGGGTGTGTTCCCCGCAGTGTTACTTTAAAGTATCTGCATTTGCTCACCCAACCTCACCAATCCTCTCAGCCCCAAGAGTGTCCAGCCTTATGTCTCATCCAGCTGTGGGTCTAGATATGGTCAATCCAGGTTGCTTCATAGACCCTGAACGGATTTTGTAAGAATTTCTCTGTCTTTCACTGTCTTTGTTTTGTGGGTTTTTTAAAGTAATTTATGTTTAGAATCGGGCTTGGCTGCTTTTCCCTGCTGTGTTGATGCCGCTTTACACCCTCTTGATTCACTTGCAGAGAGATATCGATACATAGGTTTTCAGATTCTTACTAGTCAGATATATTCTTGTGTGGTGACTAGGGTGTGTTGAGTCCAGTTCACTGAGCAGGGAATAGGCCTTGTCTATTACATATTTGGCTTATGGAGAGGTCTCTGAGCTAATTTGAAACCCTTGTTTTATGCATCACCCCACCTCACCTTTCCGGTTAAGCAGCCATAGTGTGTCTTCTAAAGGTGTGACTCTGTTCTGTTTTGTAATTCAGTTCAAGTGTAGCGATTTTGACATTCCCTCTATAAGCGATATCTTAGGATAAGTGCCTTTTTCTGTGTGACTTATTTCACTTAGAATCATCGTACCTAAATCCACTCATCATGCTGCTAACTAGCCTTATGATATTGATTTCATGGCTGAGTGATATTCCATTGTGCCAAGTACCACCATTTCTTTATCCATTTTTCTCTTTCCTGGGATATTGAAGGTGTACCGAAGCGGAGGTTCTTGTAAACAGAGCAGCCGTAAAGTTTGGGGTGCCTGTGTCTTGTTGATTTTTAATTTTCCCAATTTATACGCCCATGAGTGGAAGTGCCCTATGCTCTCAACGCTGTGTTTATTACTTGTTTCAGGACACACCGTACTCATCTCCAGAGTGCCTGTTGGCAATTTACATCCCGCCCATCAGCGAAGCAAGGCTCCCATGTCTCCATGGCCTGTCCTGCTTTTCTGGTTTTTACACTTTGTTCAGCATGGCCCTTTTGACCGAGGGCAAGCGAGACTTCTTTGTAGCGCTGATTTGCCCTTCCGGCCTGCTTGGTTTGCCAAAAAGGGCGTATGCGTTTTTTCCTGAATATATTCAGGAAAAAACGCATACGCCCTTTTTGGCCAAGGGCATCATTGTCAACGTTTTGCCGCTTTTCATGTGCTTTAAAGGCGAGTCGAATCTACCTCCTGAAATCTGTTTCCTGCAAATCTGCCTTGCTTTCAAATCCTCTTCGTTGCCTTCCCTCAATATATTTGTGGACGAGAGTTCTCATTTATAACTCTGCACGTTTGTGAATTGCAGTGCCCCTGAGCTCCATTTGTCTCCTCGCTTTTTTGGGAGCTGGCCGCAAAAGCGCAGGATTGCTTCAGGCCCTATTTTGGTTCTGGGGGGCAGGCTGAGCCTGTGGTTCATTCTTCTTCCTGATGGGAAAATGGAGTGACCTGTGCCTATCCCAACACCTAGGGCTAGTCTTTCGTTGGTTCCCCGTCTTCCCGTTCATCCTCAGGACAAATTGCTACCTGGACGAAACAGTAGGTTAAAGGTGCTGATTCTCCAAGTAGGGAGATGGTTAGTCAAGCGGCTGGAATGGTGAACCCGAGCACAAGGAGAGGAGAAATGAGGTGCGTTTTAGAAACCTTTCCCGATCTCACGGCATACCATCTTCTGGGTTTCCCATGCATGTTTTGATGTAGGAAGATTCCCTTGTACCTGGAGATTTGAGACCCATGGGGTGGGTACCCCGCGGTATTACTTTAAAGTATCTGCATTTGCTCACCCAACCTCACCAATCCTCTCAGCCCCAAGAGTGTCCAGCCTTATGTCTCATCCAGCTGTGGGTCTAGATATGGTCAATCCAGGTTGCATCAGAGACCCTGAACGGATTTTGTAAGAATTTCTCTCTCTTTCACTGTCTTTGCTTTGTGGGTTTTTTAAAGTAATGTATGTTTAGAATGGGGTTTGGCTGCTTTTCCCTGCTGTGTTGATGCCGCTTTACACCCTCTTGATTCACTTGCAGAGAGATATCGATACATAGGTTTTCAGATTCTTACTAGTCAGATATATTCTTGTGTGGTGACTAGGGTGTGTTGAGTCCAGTTCACTGAGCAGGGAGTAGGCCTTGTCTATTACATATTTGGCTTATGGAGCGGTCTCTGAGCTAATTTCAAACCCTTGTTTTATGCATCACCCCACCTCACCTTTCCCGTTAAGCAGCCATAGTGTGTCTTCTAAAGGTGTGACTCTGTTCTGTTTTGTAATTCAGTTCAAGTGTAGCGATTTTGACATTCCCTCTATAAGCGATATCTTAGGATAAGTGTCTTTTTCTGTGTGACTTATTTCACTTGGAATCATCGTACCTAAATCCACTCATCATGCTGCTAACTAGCCTTATGACATTGATTTCATGGCTGAGTGATATTCCATTGTGCCAAGTACCACCATTTCTTTATCCATTTTTCTCTTTCCTGGGATATTGAAGGTGTACCGAAGCGGAGGTTCTTGGCAACAGAGCAGCCGTAAAGTTTGGGGTGCCTGTGTCTTGTTGATTTTTAGTTTTCCCAATTTATACGCCCATGAGTGGAAGTGCCCTATGCTCTCAACGCTGTGTTTATTACTTGTTTCAGGAAACACCGTACTCTTCTCCAGAGTGCCTGTTGCCAATTTACATCCCGCCCATCAGCATAGCAAGGCTCCCATGTCTCCATGGCCTGTCCTGATTTTCTGGTTTTTACACTTTGTTCAGTATGGCCCTTTTGACCGAGGGCAAGCGAGACTTCTTTGTAGCGCTGATTTGCCCTTCCGGCTTGCTTGGTTGGCCAAAAAGGGCGTATGCGTTTTTTCCTGAATATATTCAGGAAAAAACGCATACGCCCTTTTTGGCCAAGGGCATCATTCTCAACGTTTTGCCGCTTTTCATGTGCTTTAAAGGCGAGTCGAATCTACCTCCTGAAATCTGTTTCCTGCAAATCTGCCTTGCTTTCAAATCCTCTTCGTTGCCTTCCCTCAATATATTTGTGGACGAGAGTTCTCATTTATAACTCTGCACGTTTGTGAATTGCAGTGCCCCTGAGCTCCATTTGTCTCCTCGCTTTTTTGGGAGCTGGCCGCAAAAGCGCAGGATTGCTTCAGGCCCTATTTTGGTTCTGGGGGGCAGGCTGAGCCTGTGGTTCATTCTTCTTCCTGATGGGAAAATGGAGTGACCTGTGCCTATCCCAACACCTAGGGCTAGTCTTTCGTTGGTTCCCCGTCTTCCCGTTCATCCTCAGGACAAATTGCAACCTGGACGAAACAGGAGGTTAAAGGTGCTGATTCTCCAAGTAGGGAGATGGTTAGTCAAGCGGCTGGAATGGTGAACCCGAGCAGAAGGAGAGGAGAAATGAGGTGCGTTTTAGAAACCTTTCCCGATCTCACGGCATACCATCTTCTGGGTTTCCCATGCATGTTTTGATGTAGGAAGATTCCCTTGTACCTGGAGATTTGAGACCCATGGGGTGGGTACCCCGTGGTATTACTTTAAAGTATCTGCATTTGCTCACCCAACCTCACCAATCCTCTCAGCCCCAAGAGTGTCCAGCCTTATGTCTCATCCAGCTGTGGGTCTAGATATGGTCAATCCAGGTTGCATCAGAGACCCTGAACGGATTTTGTAAGAATTTCTCTCTCTTTCACTGTCTTTGCTTTGTGGGTTTTTTAAAGTAATGTATGTTTAGAATGGGGTTTGGCTGCTTTTCCCTGCTCTGTTTATGCCGCTTTACACCCTCTTGATTCACTTGCAGAGAGATATCAATACATAGGTTTTCAGATTCATACTAGTCAGATATATTCTTGTGCGGTGACTAGGGGGTGTTGAGTCCAGTTCACTGAGCAGGGAGTAGGCCTTGTCTATTACATATTTGGCTTATGGAGCGGTGTCTGAGCTAATTTCAAACCCTTGTTTTATGCATCACCCCACCTCACCTTTCCGGTTAAGCAGCCATAGTGTGTCTTCTAAAGGTGTGACTCTGTTCTCTTTTGTAATTCAGTTCAAGTGTAGCGATTTTGACATTCCCTCTATAAGCGATATCTTAGGATAAGTGCCTTTTTCTGTGTGACTTATTTCACTTAGACTCATCGTACCTAAATCCACTCATCATGCTGCTAACTAGCCTTATGACATTGATTTCATGGCTGAGTGATATTGCATTGTGTCAAGTACCACCATTTCTTTATCCATTTATCTCTTTCCTGGGATATTGAAGGTGTACCGAAGCGGAGGTTCTTGTAAACAGAGCAGCCGTAAAGTTTGGGGTGCCTGCGTCTTGTTGATTTTTAGTTTTCCCAATTTATACGCCCATGAGTGGAAGTGCCCTATGCTCTCTACGCTGTGTTTATTACTTGTTTCAGGACACACCGTACTCTTCTCCAGAGTGCCTGTTGGCAATTTATATCCCGCCCATCAGCGTAGCAAGGCTCCCATGTCTCCATGGCCTGTCCTGTTTTTCTGGTTTTTACACTTTGTTCAACATGTCCCTTTTGACCGAGGGCAAGCGAGACTTCTTTGTAGCGCTGATTTGCCCTTCCGGCTTGCTTGGTTGGCCAAAAAGGGCGTATGCGTTTTTTCCTGAATATATTCAGGAAAAAACGCATACGCCCTTTTTGGCCAAGGGCATCATTGTCAACGTTTTGCCGCTTTTCATGTGCTTTAAAGGCGAGTCGAATCTACCTCCTGAAATCTGTTTCCTGCAAATCTGCCTTGCTTTCAAATCCTCTGCGTTGCCTTCCCTCAATATATTTGTGGACGAGAGTTCTCATTTATAACTCTGCACGTTTGTGAATTGCAGTGCCCCTGAGCTCCATTTGTCTCCTCGCTTTTTTGGGAGCTGGCCGCAATAGCGCAGGATTGCTTCAGGCCCTATTTTGGTTATGGGGGGCAGGCTGAGCCTGTGGTTCATTCTTCTTCCTGATGGGAAAATGGAGTGACCTGTGCCTGTCCCAACACCTAGGGCTAGTCTCTCGTTGGTTCCCCGTCTTCCCGTTCATCCTCAGGACAAATTGCAACCTGGACGAAACAGGAGGTTAAAGGTGCTGATTCTCCAAGTAGGGAGATGTTTAGTCAAGCGGCTGGAATGGCGAACCCGAGCACAAGGAGAGGAGAAATGAGGTGCGTTTTAGAAACCATTCCCGATATCATGGCATACCATCTTCTGGGTTTCCCATGCATGTTTTGATGTAGGAAGATTCCCTTGTACCTGGAGATTTGAGACCCATGGGGTGGGTACCCCGCGGTATTACTTTAAAGTATCTGCATTTGCTCACCCAACCTCACCAATCCTCTCAGCCCCAAGAGTGTCCAGCCTTATGTCTCATCCAGCTGTGGGTCTAGATATGGTCAATCCAGGTTGCATCAGAGACCCTGAACGGATTTTGTAAGAATTTCTCTCTCTTTCACTGTCTTTGCTTTGTGGGTTTTTTTAAAGTAATGTATGTTTAGAATGGGGTTTGGCTGCTTTTCCCTGCTGTGTTTATGCCGCTTTACACCCTCTTGATTCACTTGCAGTGAGATATCAATACATAGGTTTTCAGATTCTTACTAGTCAGATATATTCTTGTGCGGTGACTAGGGGGTGTTGAGTCCAGTTCACTGAGCAGGGAGTAGGCCTTGTCTATTACATATTTGGCTTATGGAGCGGTGTCTGAGCTAATTTCCAACCCTTGTTTTATTCATCACCCCACCTCACCTTTCCGGTTAAGCAGCCATAGTGTGTCTTCTAAAGGTGTGCCTCTGTTCTGTTTTGTAATTCAGTTCAAATGTAGCGATTTTGACATTCCCTCTATAAGCGATATCTTAGGATAAGTGCCTTTTTCTGTGTGACTTAATTCACTTAGAATCATCGTCGCTAAATCAACACATCATGCTGCTAACTAGCCTTATGACATTGATTTCATGGCTGAGTGATATTCCATTGTGCCAAGTACCACCATTTCTTTATCCATTTTTCTCTTTCCTGGGATATTGAAGGTGTACCGAAGCGGAGGTTCTTGGCAACAGAGCAGCCATAAAGTTTGGGGTGCCTGTGTCTTGTTGATTTTTAATTTTCCCAATTTATACGCCCATGAGTGGAAGTGCCCTATGCTCTCAACGCTGTGTTTATTACTTGTTTCAGGACACACCGTACTCATCTCCAGAGTGCCTGTTGGCAATTTACATCCCGCCCATCAGCGTAGCAAGACTCCCATGTCTCCATGGCCTGTCCTGCTTTTCTGGTTTTTACACTTTGTTCAGCATGGCCCTTTTGACCGAGGGCAAGCGAGACTTCTTTGTAGCGCTGATTTGCCCTTCCGGCTTGCTTGGTTGGCCAAAAAGGGCGTATGCGTTTTTTCCTGAATATATTCAGGAAAAAACGCATACGCCCTTTTTGGCCAAGGGCATCATTGTCAACGTTTTGCCGCTTTTCATGTGCTTTAAAGGCGAGTTGAATCTACCTCCTGAAATCTGTTTCCTGCAAATCTGCCTTGCTTTCAAATCCTCTTCGTTGCCTTCCTTCAATATATTTGTGGACGAGAGTTCTCATTTATAACTCTGCACGTTTGTGAATTGCAGTGCCCCTGAGCTCCATTTGTCTCCTCGCTTTTTTGGGAGCTGGCCGCAAAAGCGCAGGATTGCTTCAGGCCCTAGTTTGGTTCTGGGGGGCAGGCTGAGCCTGTGGTTCATTCTTCTTCCTGATGGGAAAATGGAGTGACCTATGCCTGTCCCAACACCTAGGGCTCGTCTCTCGTTGGTTCCCCGTCTTCACGTTCATCCTCAGGACAAATTGCAACGTGTACAATCAGGAGGTTAAAGGTGCTGATTCTCCAAGTAGGGAGATGGTTAGTCAAGCAGCTGGAATGGTGAACCCGAGCACAAGGAGAGGAGAAATGAGGTGCATTTTAGAAACCTTTCCCGATGTCATGGCATACCATCTTCTGGGTTTCCCATGCATGTTTTGATGTAGGAAGATGCCCTTGTACCTGGAGATTTGAGACCCATGGGGTGTGTTCCCCGCAGTGTTACTTTAAAGTATCTGCGTTTGCTCACCCAACCTCACCAATCCTCTCAGCCCCAAGAGTGTCCAGCCTTATGTCTCATCCAGCTGTGGGTCTAGATATGGTCAATCCAGGTTGCATCATAGACCCAGAACGGATTTTGTAAGAATTTCTCTCTCTTTCACTGTCTTTGCTTTGTGGGTTTTTTAAAGTAATGTATGTTTAGAATGGGGTTTGGCTGCTTTTCCCTGCTGTGTTGATGCCGCTTTACACCCTCTTGATTCACTTGCAGAGAGATATTGATACATAGGTTTTCAGATTCTTACTAGTCAGATATATTCTTGTGTGGTGACTAGGGTGTGTTGAGTCCAGTTCACTGAGCAGGGAGTAGGCCTTGTCTATTACATATTTGGCTTATGGAGCGGTCTCTGAGCTAATTTCAAACCCTTGTTTTATGCATCACCCCACCTCACCTTTCCGGTTAAGCAGCCATAGTGTGTCTTCTAAAGGTGTGCCTCTGTTCTGTTTTGTAATTCAGTTCAAGTGTAGCGATTTTGACATTCCCTCTATAAGCGATATCTTAGGATAAGTGCCTTTTTCTGTGTGACTTAATTCACTTAGAATCATCGTCGCTAAATCAACACATCATGCTGCTAACTAGCCTTATGACATTGATTTCATGGCTGAGTGATATTCCATTGTGCCAAGTACCACCATTTCTTTATCCATTTTTCTCTTTCCTGGGATATTGAAGGTGTACGGAAGCGGAGGTTCTTGGCAACAGAGCAGCCGTAAAGTTTGGGGTGCCTGTGTCTTGTTGATTTTTAATTTTCCCAATTTATACGCCCATGAGTGGAAGTGCCCTATGCTCTCAACGCTGTGTTTATTACTTGTTTCAGGACACACCGTACTCATCTCCAGAGTGCCTGTTGGCAATTTACATCCCGCCCATCAGCGTAGCAAGGCTCCCATGTCTCCATGGCCTGTCCTGCTTTTCTGGTTTTTACACTTTGTTCAGCATGGCCCTTTTGACCGAGGGCAAGCGAGACTTCTTTGTAGCGCTGATTTGCCCTTCCGGCTTGCTTGGTTGGCCAAAAAGGGCGTATGCGTTTTTTCCTGAATATATTCAGGAAAAAACGCATACGCCCTTTTTGGCCAAGGGCATTATTGTCAACGTTTTGCCGCTTTTCATGTGCTTTAAAGGCGAGTCGAATCTACCTCCTGAAATCTGTTTCCTGCAAATCTGCCTTGCTTTCAAATCCTCTTCGTTGCCTTCCTTCAATATATTTGTGGACGAGAGTTCTCATTTATAACTGCACGTTTGTGAATTGCAGTGCCCCTGAGCTCCATTTGTCTCCTCGCTTTTTTGGGAGCTGGCCGCAAAAGCGCAGGATTGCCTCAGGCCCTAGTTTGGTTCTGGGGGGCAGGCTGAGCCTGTGGTTCATTCTTCTTCCTGATGGGAAAATGGAGTGACCTATGCCTGTCCCAACACCTAGGGCTAGTCTCTCGTTGGTTCCCCGTCTTCCCGTTCATCCTCAGGACAAATTGCAACCTGGACGAAACAGGAGGTTAAAGGTGCTGATTCTCCAAGTAGGGAGATGGTTAGTCAAGCGGCTGGAATGGCGAACCCGAGCACAAGGAGAGGAGAAATGAGGTGCGTTTTAGAAACCTTTCCCGATCTCACGGCATACCATCTTCTGGGTTTCCCATGCATGTTTGGATGTAGGAAGATTCCCTTGTACCTGGAGATTTGAGACCCATGGGGTGGGTACCCCGCGGTATTACTTTAAAGTATCTGCATTTGCTCACCCAACCTCACCAATCCTCTCAGCCCCAAGAGTGTCCAGCCTTATGTCTCATCCAGCTGTGGGTCTAGATATGGTCAATCCAGGTTGCATCAGAGACCCTGAACGGATTTTGTAAGAATTTCTCTCTCTTTCACTGTCTTTGCTTTGTGGGTTTTTTAAAGTAATGTATGTTTAGAATGGGGTTTGGCTGCTTTTCCCTGCTGTGTTTATGCCGCTTTACACCCTCTTGATTCACTTGCAGAGAGATATCAATACATAGGTTTTCAGATTCATACTAGTCAGATATATTCTTGTGTGGTGACCAGG